>NC_054477.1:57290805-57598841 GCF_017639515.1 Carcharodon carcharias | reverse complement strand
CAAGAAATGCTCATTGGAGAAAACCCTCCTCCAGCTTAGCATCTACACTGGTGAGTCTGTGAATATACTTGGAAAAATGTCCGTTCAAGCTAAATATGGAGATCACATAGCAAGGTTGCCACTTATCATTGTGAAAGGGGATCATCCATCGCTTATGGGCAGGAACTGGCTAAAAGAAATTTGGCTGGACTGGAACAAAATAAACAAAGCGCATTGCTACCCCATGTTGCAGTCCTTGTTAAACAAGCATGAACATTAAACACAAAGATCACACAAGGTTATCCATTTTCATGAGTAGAGTCCTCTTAATTACAATATTGCTATGTCTTAAAGTTTGTACGTTTGTTCCATTTTGTAGCTACCTCATCCACCTTGATTACTGAACAATGCATTGCTTCTGTTTAGTGGCCCAAGGCTACATTTGTCCAGTCTTTATTCTGAGGTTTTTAACAACAAAAATCAGTTGTTGACACTAAATTCCAGGTTATTTTGACCGCATGATTTGGTCAGATTTCTTGAAAATTACATTTTTTTTCATTTTGTTCTGCTTTTTTTCTGCATTCTTTCTCTGCAATTTAGCTAGAAAAGTGAGCACAAGTCTCTGACAATGCAGCCCTGACTACAATAGTCACATACAAAATCAAAAATACCTGGAAAAACTCAGCAGGTCTGGCAGCATCTGCGGATAGGAGCACAGTTAACATTTTGAATCCGAATGGACCCTTCAACAGAAGTAAAAATAGAAGAGAGATGGAATATAATCTGGTTTTGGGGGGGAGGGCAGACAAGAAGAGCTGGATAGAGGGCCAGTGATAGGTGGAGATAATCAAAAGATGTCACAGACAAAGTGATAAAGAGGTTTTGAAGTGGTGATACTAAAGGAATGTGCTAATTAAGGGTACAAAGCAGGACGAGCAAGGTACAGATAGCCCTAGTGGGGGTGGGGTGGGGGGGGAAAGGGATTGAAATAGACTAAAACAATAAATAAAACAATGGATGGAAATACACTTAAAAATAATGGAAATAGGTGGGAAAAGAAAAATCTTTATAAATTATTGGAAAAAACAAAAAGGAGAGGGAAAATTGGAAAGGGGGTGGGGATGGAGGAGAGAGTTCATGATCTAAAATTGTTGAACTCAATATTCAGTCCGGAAGGCTGTAAAGTGCCTAGTCAGAAGATGAGGCGCTGTTCCTCCAGCACCCCCCCCACCAAAAACCAGATTATATTTCACCTCTCTTCTATTTTTACTTGGTGCTGCTGAAGGGTCATTCGGACTCGAAACGTTAACTGTGCTCCTATCCGCAGATGCTGCCAGACCTGCTGAGTTTTTCCAGGTATTTTTGTTTTTGTTTTGGATTTCCAGCCTCCGCAGTTTATTGCTTTTACAATAGTCACATGATCCATTCAGGGGCTAATTGTTCCTCTGGTTTTCTGTGCTTCCTGTTGCTGGTCAATGTCTCCCTATGACATTAAGGCAGAGACTGGGAACTCATCAAAGTGTGAGATATTGAATCTGCTGCTTAATACTGCAATAGCCTCTTGTGTTTCTTTCAAAGTACTGTATCCATAACTTACACTCACATGTCACTGTTATCTTTTCAGTCCTTAAATAAGCTCATAGTCTGAAAAATCATTATAGTGAGCTCTTTATACTATCCTCTTTCAAAAGAATACAGTTTATTTTCTCAGCTTTGGTCCACTAATTTTTAAAGTGAATTTTGACTCTTCTCTTCTGGTGCAGTTTTACAATATTATGTTGTGGGATGGTGTCTATTTTTTCCATCATAAGTCTGCAAGCATTTTTTGAATTGTTTAGGGACAGACAAGATGAAACCAATACTAAGCCCAGTAGATAGCGACTATTTTTTGCCCAATTCTTTACATGCAGATTCCATTTGCACCAATTGCTCTGGAGGTTAGTCTGTTGGATAGCATTGGCTCCCTTGAGGCTTTTTATATCATTCAAATACACCCTAGGTGTTCAAAAGAATCCTTTGGCAGTTGCCACCTTCGGTCACTGCATTGTTACTCCAGCACTGCTCCTTTGTTGTTGCAATGTTGCCCTCTTGGATGTTGTTCCATTTCTGCATGCTTCTCTTTCACCAACTATTAGGTAATAACTGTTTGTCTTGTTCCAATTTTGCACCATGTCAATACTTGGCTTTTTGCCCTTAAACATGAGTCATGAAGTCTGGATTCTCACTGCACTTGCTATAAACTCAAACTGGTGTGGAATGTCCTTCTGCTGGGCATCTCTAACTTCACTGCCTTATAGCACTCAGTCTTTTACATTGATACATACCTAAAATAACTTTGTATTGATGTGGGGCATTTAATTGCGCCCACTAAAAAGTATTTTATTTTCTGTAATTAACTCATGTTGTCATATCCAATGACAACATTTTACAAGTTATTCTTACTGCATCAAGGGCAATACTGCATGTTTAATATCAAAATTATTGAGTTTATTGTGAAATAAAACATTGCCGTTGTTGACTGCCTACTAATTGTTTTGAAAAGAAAACTTATTTTAAATCTCATTATATGTTGAAGATATTTAAAATAAATAATGTTAACAGGAGGTCTTTATTACTGACATTTCTCTTTACATGTACAGTACCTAAAATTAATTCGCTTAAGGAAATTAATGGGCTATCAAATTAACAGATGCATTTTAAAAGAATTTGAACATAATTTGCTTTCATAACATGAATGGTAAAGAATATTGGGTTTTCAATACAACATTAACTATAGTTGTACAGAAACATTTCAAAAATAAGTCACTTTTACAACTGTAATTGTTGACGTCTACTGTGTAATGACCCAACAGCACATGAGCCATATAGTATTTTTAATTATAGTTTCTAATTTTGCTGTACACCATAAATAACAAATTAGTTTACTTTTCCGTGCCTGACTTCTATATAGAATGAGTATCATATTCTATCGTGAGTTGCATCACATGCAAAACAATTATTTTACCATTTATAGAATAAGTATCATTCCATCCAATAAGGAAACATGCCTAATTGCTATTTGACCATATGGGTGTGCTGTTAACCACAATCTATGTTGTCCTAAAACAAGTTGGTTCAAAAACAAAACATTCTAATACATATATTTTATCTAAGGACAACAAACATTGAAACTTATAAGAGTCTGTGCACTGGAAATGTTATTTAATGTAATTTTAGATATAAAGCAAAGAGTATTTTATTAAAGTCTCATATAATCCTATACTTCCTGTACTTGGCTATTATCTCTCAGTCAAAGCTTGCTGTCCTCTTTTAATACATTAGAACTTCTAGTTCAAGGCAGCTGGGTAGCAAAGGTTTTATGCAGACTTGTCACTTGACCAAAATCTTGTTGCTCACATTCTATCCAATGAAAATTTACTCACCTATTACTCCAGTCCTTGACAATCTTCATTGGCTCCTTGGAAAAGAAAATTGGGCAGGATGTATATTTTACACCCCTCTCTGAAGCTGAATTTTTCCCCTCCCCTTTCAATATGCAGATTTTAAAATCCTTGCCCTTATCTATAAGTTCTTCTATAGCCTCACTTTTTCTGTCTCAGGAACTTACTAAAATCCTAGGTTCCTGTAAGCACACACTGCATTTTCAACATTTGTTTCCTTTCCACGTGTCCTCCTTGGCTGCATTTAGCCCAGGGCCTTCACTTATTCTGGTTCCACACTCAAATATTCATCCCAACATCTTCTATTTGAATGAGACAGGGGAGCAGAGGAGAGGACTAGGAGGTTATATGAACTGGGAGAAGGGAAATGAGAATATCATGATGAACTGCTGGGGTAGGGGAAGCATAAGTCATGTTATTTAGGTACTGTGGGGGTGGAGTTGTAGAGGATGAGAATGACTGTTGAGCTAACGTTCGACAGGAAATTTGTCCATTGAAAATCAAATGGCCTTTATTTTTCTTTATCCTGAAGAACAAAAATGTTTAAAATGATTCAGATTTTAATGAAAATTTTGAAACATCCCACAGGAGTAAACTCAGATCCCCCTGGAAATGCACTACCAACTTGCAACAGAGAGGGTAGGTGTGAGGGGAATGTAGCATTTCAGGACCATGTACAATTTTAAATTTGCTGCCTGACTGTCATAATCGCATTATTAGTGAAACCAGGTTCCAATTCCAGATTGATATCAGACAATTTTTTTAAGATTGAAAATTAATTTAAAGCTTGCTTACTGTTGGAGGTAGTTTTAAAATTTAATGGAAGAAATTAATTCATAAAGGGCAAAAAGGCTTTTCAAAGAAATTGATCTTTCTTTTTATAGACAAAACTGTAATGCCCACATTCACTGTAGACCGCAAAATACTGGAGATAACCATTAAAAGGACAATAGTCTGATGTGCTCCCAGACCTCCATCAGAAAATGATTCCTGTGCCTTCAGCACTACATCCCATTTCAGGAACCCTCTTTGAGTTCCGTCAGGGCCACTTAGCTCCTGACCTCATTATAGTCATGGTCCAAACATGGACAAAAGAGCTGAACTCAAGATGTGAGATGAGAGTAACTGCCCTTGAATTCAAGGCAGCATTCAACCAAGTATGGCATCAAGGACCCCTAGCAAAAATGAAGCCAATGGGAATTGGGGGGGAGACTCCACTGGCTGGAATCATGCCTAGCACAAGGAAGGATGGTTATGGTTGTTGGAGGTCAACCACCTCAGTCCCAGGACATCACTGCAGCTTCAGCTGTTTCATTAATAACTTTCCCTCCAGCATAAGGTCAAAAGTGATGCTCACTGATGAATGCACAATAGTCAGTGCCACTTGTGACTCCTCAGATACTGAAGTAGTCTGTGTCCATATGCAGCAATACCTAGACAATATTCAGTCTTGGGCTGATAGGTGGCAAGTAACATTCATGCCACACAAGTGCCAGGCAATGACCATCTCCAACAAGAGAGAATCCAACCATCTTTCCATGACATTCAATGGCATTAACATCGCTAAATCCCCCACTATCAACAACATGGGAGTTACCATTGACCAGAAACTGGACTGGATCAGCCATATAAATATTGTGGCTAAAAGAACACATCGGAGACTGGGAATTCTGCAACAAGTAACTCACTTCCTGACTCCCCAAAGTCTGTCCACCATCTACAAGGCAAAAGTCAGGAGGGTGATGGAATATTCTCCACTTGCCTGGATGAGTGCAGCTCCAATAACACCCAGGAAGCTCAACACCATCCAGGTCAAAACAGCTTGCTTGATTGGCACCCCTCAACCATCTTAAACATTCACTACCATCACTACCAATGCACAGTGGCAGCAGTGCATGCCATATACAAGATGCATTGCAGCAGCTCACCAAGGCTCATTCGACAACACCTTCCAAACCCCAGACCTCTACCACCTAGAAGGACAAGGGCAGTGGATGCATGGGAACACCACCATCTGCAAGTTCCCCTCCAAGCCGCACACCATCCTGACTTGCTGGGTCAAAATCCTGGAACTCCCTCTGTAACAGCAGTGGGTGTACTTATATCACATGGACTGTAGAGGTTCAAAAAGGCAATACACCATGACCTTCTCAAGGCTAATTAGGGAAGGGCAATAAACACTGGTCTAGCCAGCGACATCCACATCTTTTCAAATAATAAAGGATTTCATGTTTATGCTTTATTTTCTATAATACAAGTAATGTTGGATGTACTACAGCTTAAGTTACAAGCCCTGTGATTCACTGCACTTTTTTGGTTTCACATGTTAAAGCTGTATGAATAAACCCCTTGTTTTTGAGTTTTCAGCCTTTTGAAGCATTATTTAGCTTTTCCTTTTTCCTTAGATTGACATAGCTGAGGAATTTGTAAGTCTCAGCTCCAGTGACACCATAAATGGCCACATTACACCCCATATACTTAACAGCAATATTTAATATGAATCCCTTTCCACCTTGTGATTGTCACTTTTCATGGGTGTCATTGAAACACTTTATTACAAAAATAATGCTTAATTCTAGATCCTTTGATTGGAATCCATGCTGTTTCAGACAATTCTGTTGTAGCTCATTCTAATTCCATAACTATATGACAATGCACCAATAAAGTCTTATAATCTGGCTATTTAGGAAGAAAATTTCTATTTATGCACACAGTCAAAGCAATAAAAAGTTAAAGTACTGCTCAGCATGCTAGATCACGGCGCGATTTTTAGGATTGCGAACTCTGAGGCAGCAATAGCTGCCCTGGAGCTCTGACTGAATGCTAACAGCTGTGAGGCCCCTTTAAATCCTTGCATTTTTTCTGTTGGTGGATGAGGCCTAATGAACAGATTTTGAGGCTTGACTGCTGTTGCAATTTGACCTGTGAAAAGATAGTCCTCACTCAGGAGCTCCCTCTGAAGTTAGCCTCACTCAGTGGAATTAACTACTCCCCCCCAGCTCAGTAGCTAAATGCCCTTCAACCCACTTAGCAGCTGAAGCTAACAACACCCACCTGCCTCCACTCAAGTACGAACTCCCCCCAACCCCCAGCTCAGAACCTAAAATATCTGAGGTAAGTAGCTCACCTTCTGACTCCCCAAAGCCTGTCCACCATCTACAAAGCACAAGTCAGGAGTGTGACAGAATATTCTCCACTTGCCTGGATGAATGCAGTTCCAAACACATTTAAGAAGTTTGACACCATCCAGGACAAAGCTGCCCACTTGACTGGCACCCCATCCACCACCTTCAATTTTCGGTCCCTCCATCACCAGTGCACAGTGGCAGCAATGTGTACCATCTACAAGATGCACTGCAGAAACTCACCAAGGCACATTCCAAACCCACAACCTCTACCACCAAGAAAGACCAGGGCAGCAGATGCATGGGAACACCATCACCCACAGGTTCCCCTCCAAGCCACACACCATCCTGACTTGGAACAATATTGTCGTGTCTTCACTGTCGCTGGGTCAAAATTCTGGAACTCCCTTCCTAACAGCACTGTGGGTGTACCTACACCATACGGACCACAGCGATTCAAGAAGGCAGCTCGCCACCACCTTCTCAAGGGCAATTAGGAATGGGCAATAAAAATTCTGGTCTAGCCAGCAAGGCCCACATCCCATAAAAGAATCAGAAAATAGAAATGCAATGCATATATGTGTACTTAAGTGGGCCAAATCAAACCCTGAGCCCAGCAAAGATTTCAGAGCAGCAGCTAGTTAGTGTAGCCACTTAATGGAATGAAAATGTCTGGTGTTACAGCTGAAGACCAAGATCGCACAGAGACTACCAAAAGACCTCGATGCCAAAATTACGAGGATAGGTTGGACAGGCCGAACTTGTTTCTGCTGGAGTTTAGAAGAGTGAGGGGTGACTTGATTGAAGTATATAAGATCCTGAATGGTCTTGACAAGGTGGATGTGGAAAGGATGTTTTCTCTTGTGGGTGAATCCAGAACTAGGGGACACTGTTTTAAAATTAGGGGTCGCCTTTTAGGACAGAGATGAGGAGAAATTTTTTCTTTCTGGGAGTTGTGTGACTTTGGAATATTCTGCATCAGAAGGTGATGGAGGCGGGGTCATTGAATGTTTTTAAGGCAGAGGTAGATAGATTCTTGTTAGGCAAGGGAATGAAAGGTTATTGGGGGTAAACACAAGAAAATCAGCCATGATCTTATTGAATAGCAGAGCAGAGGGGCCGAATGGTCTACTCCTGTTCCTATTTCTTATGTTCTTAAAGCCACAGGGCATGAAAAGACAAGATTCACAGTGGTACAAGCCTGCATGGTCGATGGGCCAAAATTAAAGCCTATGGTAACTTTCAAATGTAAAACTATGCTGAAAATCAAATTCCTTGCAAGAGTTTTTGTGTATGATAATGGTTGGATGGATGAGGATGGAGTGAAGTTGTGGATAGGTAATCTGTGGAATAGGTGTCCTGATGGCCTACACACAGTTAATTAGTGTGGGACATGTGCAGATCCCATCTAACCAATGAAATCAGGAGGTATCTCTAAAGAAATAATACCCAAAGTGCAGTTATAACTGGGGATCTAATGTCCGTGGTTTAATCTTTGGAACAGATGGATGGTTGACAGAAAAAAGATCTTCATATGTGCATGTTGCCCCGTTTGATGTGTTGTGTGGTTTCGTCATCAAATCGTGGGATGCTGTCACCACACAAAGTGTCATCAGATCGTTCATGTCCAATTCAATGGATGGAAAGGAAGATGATTTGCTGTGGACGGATGATTCTGAAACTGAAAGCACCAAATCTGATCCAGAGTGAGGTCCTTACGATGATGCTATAGCTAAAGTAACTCAGAATGAATTCAATGAACTCTTTATGTTAGATGCTGAAGACTTTGAATTTGATGGTTTTTAAAACATTTGAATTAAGTTAAAGGCAACCTTGTAGAATTAATTCATTCAATAAAATGTGTCACATTGATTTAATTTGAATTAAGGTGTTATTTTTCTTATCACATTTCAAAATGGTGACCATCTACATCAACACTGGCAGTTCACATTTTATGCTTGGCATGTAAGTCTGTTTTTGGTTGGATTTTTCAAGGCTTTAAAGGCCAGCTTGAATGCAGCTATCTATGGTATATTTTCTAAAATGGTTCTGCAATTTGGACGAATTACTTATTGTGGTGTGTGCTCTGCTGCATGCTTAAAAGATTAATTTCACTTGAATGAAGAGAACTGTAAAAGAGAATCCCTTAAACTAAGCAGAGATAAGATCTACTCCAAACCCATTCTTCTCAAGGCTTAGATCTTTTCAAGATTGCATTGTTTCTATTTAAAAATCCACCTATACAAACATTTTAATAGGATATGTTTCACATAATCTCTTATAATTAGATTAGCCATCAATGTGGCAAAGTATATAGAGTTGCAAACAGCTGTGGCTAGACAGGCATGTTGTTTTTTTAATTTAAAATGATTGTGACAATGATCAAAGTACTATACTTTAAAATACTTTGCACAAGTAAGGTTTAAAAGGTAAGCTTTTGACTAATAAAAATGGCTTTTCATTATGAAGGAAGGCAAGTGCAATTGTCTCTCGTTTCCAAAGAATTTCAGAGATGCATTTGGTTCTATGAATTAGTTTACGATAGACAATGCATTTATTCTATAAAGGGAAAAAGAAGCTACAGTAAATGGTGTATTTTCGAGAAAAGCCTTTCATTTGATGTTCCACATAATTTAGCTGGTCACTTTAATTCCATGGAAATTAAGGTTTGATTTTAAACTTAGGTCAGGGTGGAAGATGTAATTTTCTCCCCCATTTGTTCATGGGATGTGGTTGACACCAGCCAGGTCACAATTATTGTCCATCCCTAGATTTTTTTTATTCTTTCACAGGATGTGGGCATCGCTGGCTAGGCCAGCACTTGTTGCCTATCCCTAATTGCCATTGAGAAAGTGGTGGTGAGCTGCTTTTTTGAACTGCTGGAGGCCATGTGATGTAGGTATAGCCACAGTGCTTTTAGCAAAGAAGTTCCAGGATTTTGATACCGTGACGGCGAAGGAATGGCAATATAATTCTAAGTCAGGATGGTGTGTGGCTTGGAGGGGAACGTGCAGGCGGTGGTGTTCCCATGCATCTCCTGCCCTTTGTCCTTCTACATGGTAGAGGTCGTGCATTTTGAAGGTGTCGTTGAAGCAGCCTGGGTGAGTTGCTGCATTACATCATTGTATATGGTACATACTGCTGCCACTGTGGTGTGGGAAGTGAATGTTTAAGATGGTGGATGGGGTGGGCTGCTTTGTCCAGGATGGTGTTGCGCTTCTTGAGTGTTGTTGGAGCTGCACTCATCAAGGCAAGTGGAAAGTATTCATTCACACTCCTGACTTGTGTCTTGTAGATGGTGGACAGACTTTGGGGAGCCAGGAGGTGATTTACTCATCGCAGAATTCTCAGCCTCTGACCTGCTCTTCTAGCCACAGGTGTATATGGCTGGTCCAGTTCAGTTTCTGGTCACTCATAACCCCCAAGATGTTGATAGTGCTAGACCTTGTTTTTGAGTAGCCATTTGTTTTATTTTAAAACTGAGTAGTTTGCTAAGCCACTTCTGTGATCATTAAAAGTCAAAAAGTGTTGGACTATAGTCAGGTGTAGGCCAGACTGGGAAATGTACATCACAACATGGAATTTATTGTGCCTCCCATAAATCTCATAACAATTCACTTGTGACCTTCTGCATTATCTTATTGCTCCGCAATATTGCTCCTTCAAACAAGTATATTTTCCGATGTTAGCTTCATGAAAAGTACCTCTATGGTTCCAAAGCCATTCATGGCATAAGTTATTTTATAACATATACTGATGTTGAAATCTAGGAATCACAAGAAACTGCACGAAAATGAAATTACACCTAATTTTTGTTGTATGTTATACGTATCCAATAAACGTGGAGGAGTATTATTCATCACAAAGTGTTATAGATGGAAAGCTAACATGATGGAGAGTATACTTTCTGAGGGGTTTAACTATGAGCTTCAACTGAATTTATGAAGTTGAGTATCACTGCATTCTACAGAAGTTATGGGCTTCACTATCTCATTTTCTTAACTAGGAATTATAGAATATAATTTTCCACCCTTGACGTAGATATATCCATGGTCATTATTCATGTAAGTTGAATGTGTCTTTACTGTCCAATGTCTGTATGTTTAACCTCAGGATGTAACAAAAGTATCCTCTTTTGATCTGAACTGGATACGCATGTCTTTTGCACATGTGCTTCTTCATTCGCTTTGAAGATGGACTTAGAAAATATTTAGTAAGATAAGGCCAGATATGAATCATTAAACTGCTTTATTTCACAGAACAACCATTATTATTAGATTGTCTTAGTTCAAACAGCACAGCTGTCCTCGCCCAATAATACAAAATAAAGAACACGCTATGCTTCTTCACCTCAATAGATGGATTTGACTGACTTAAAACAAAAAAACTCGTAACAGTAGTCCTAAATTCTCCTTCTGAGTTTGCCCTCAAAGCTTTCTGTTGGAAACTTAGTTGACTGCCTCTGTCGCCCTATTTTTACAGCCAGGAGGGATTGGAGACCTCCCAGGATAATGGGCACAAAGCATTTTTGGATTACTGGGATAAACTAACAAATTGCTTAGTAGTTTTAGTCTATAAAGAAACATAATCAAAATTTAACTCATTACTATTTTAACTATCTAATGTCTCAGTGCCTTTTCCTTTCACCTTTGCCTTGTAAAAATATGGTTCTGCAAAATTCTTTCTGAAACATGACAAAGAAATTTAGGGAGAAAGGGAGGGGAAATTAAAAAATAAAAAGAATCATATAATATTGCAACCCATGCAACATGTTGCATTATGTTAGAGTTCTCTTCATGCATATTAATGAATGTAAATACAAGGCAAAATGTTTTTTCTTCAGAGGAAGAGAAAGTCATCTGGGTAATTTTCCTGTATCTTCTAGTGGCCAGCAAAGGAACTTTGGCAGAGGATGAGGAATAATTTCCCACCCCACCCTACCCCACCACCAACTCCCTTCAACCAGGATGGTGTCCAGGATGGGAGCAGTACACACTTGATCTAGCCCCACTACTCCACAGGTCACACCATTAGTGTATATGTTTAATTCACTCACCAAGGTGGCCAATTATTTACCTTGGCTACTGTTAGACCCTGAATAAAAAAGACTTTAACCAAGCTTCTTTCAATAAACTCAGAATGATTGATTTATTATAAAACAAAACTTATTTTAAAAAATTGCATGATCTGGTTAACACACAATTTGTAATCTGGAAGTGTAACTACCTATCCTTTTTAAAATACTCAAACGCGTGTGCGCGCGCGCACACACACACACACCCACAAACAAAGGACAAACAGGTAGGGACTCTGCAGAGATGGGCAGTTGAAGAAAACACTTTATAACAAAAAAGGATAAAGTTTGATACTGTCAGTCTGGAGCTCCCTCATATGAAGACAGATTGATTCCAGTAGATGCCTGGAGGTTTTCACTAACGGAACTTCGGCATGGATGAAAATAGAGCCGGATCAATCCTTCTTGTCTCAGCCTTTTGGGTTTCCATAGAGAGATAAGTTTGACTGTGATGATTCCTAGCTGGATACTGATAACTACTCTAGTTCAGGCAAGGCAAGGAGAATGCCAGCTGGGTTTTTCACTTTCTTATTTCAGTCCCATCTGAGTTCAAAAAACAAGTTAAAAACGTAAAGCTTATCTCCGTCAGGTGATTTCCAGTAAATCACCTGATGGATCTGCCTTTGCCTTTAAACTAGTTTTCTTTCATCAATTAAAGTAGTTTCAGTTAGAATAAGCAAACAGGTCTCCCCCCTCTCAAGGGCCATGCTGGTCAGTTAGCGGAAGTCAGGTGGTTTCCTAGAAAAGGCACATTTGTTGACAGTACAAGGTGAATTTATGACCATTTTTTAAAAAAAGTCCAGGTTAGCTTCCAGGTGTCCAGAAAATGCAATGCCCTTCCATATTTTAAAAGAAAATATTGTCCTGGTACATATGGTTCTAACATGCCTCCGCCCTGAAGGAATGAAATGTCATTTCTAAATGTATTTCAATATAAAGTGTACAAGAAAAGATATATACAAATAAAACAAAATCCAAACATGCACTCACTCAGCCATTCCTTTCTTCTAAAGCATCTGTACAGTTTTCTCTGATTTTCTTTATTTCCAAATAATTCTACAACAATTACACTCTTGTTAATGCATTAGCAATTATATTGTTCTTTCTAGCAATATGAACAATCTTTAAGTTATAAGGCTGTATCAGCAAGTTCCACTGGAATAGTCTGTCATTCTGAGTCTTAAATTTTTCTACAAAAGGCCAAGGGGATTATGGTCAGTATATACTAATGGTTCTTTACAGCCATGACAGCTTTATACCTCAAAATATTTAAGAGCCCGTAACAATCCCAGGGTTTTCCTTTTCTACCATACAGTATCTCTTACTCCACTGGCTTCTCTATACCCGATTCATCCTCTTGTAATAAGTCTGCACTCAAGTCACTAGCATCAATTGCAACCTTGAAAGGTTTAGCAAAATTAGGGGCAGCTAAAACCGGTTCATTAGTTAAGATCGCCTTCAGCTTCTCAAAAGCTGTCTGGCACTCTCTTGACCATACCACCTTTGATTTCTTTTGCAATAAATCCCTCAGTGGAGCAGCTATTGTGCTGAAGTTTGGTACAAACATATGATAGAAGCTGCATATGCCCTAAAACCTCATCACAGAATTGTTATGGCACAGGAGGTCATTCAGCCCAATGTGTCTGCACTGGCTCTTCAAATGAGCATTATGATTTAGTGCCATTCTCCTGCCTTTTCCCCGTATCCTTGCACATTGTTTCTATTCAAATAATCATCCATTGCCCTCTTGAATGCCTCGATTGAACCTGTCTCCACCACACTTCCAGGCAGCGCATTCCAGATTTGAACCACTCGTTGTGTGAAAATGTTTCTTCTCACATCACATTTGCTTCTTTTGCAAATCACTTTAAATCTGTGCCCTCTCATTCTCGATCCTTTTATGAGCGGGGACAGTTTCTCCCTATCTACTCTATCCAGCCCCCTCATGATTTTGAACACCTCTATCAAATCTCTTCTTAGCCTTTTCTTCTCCAAGGGGAACAGTCCCAACCTCTCCAATCTATCTTCATAACTGAAGTTTTTCATCCCTGGAACCATTTTTGTAAACCTCTTCTGCACTCTCTCCAATGTGTTCACATCTTTCCTATAGTGTGGTGCCCAGAACTGTACACAATACTCCAGCTGAGGTCTAACTAGTGTCTTATATAAGCTCACAATAACCTCCATGTTTTTGTACTATATTGATAAAGCCCAGGATACTGTATGCTTTATTAACTGCTTTCTCTACCTGTCCTGCCACCTTCGGTGATCTATGCACATATACCTCTGCTCCTGCATCCCCTTAAGAGTTGTACCCTTATTTTATATTGTCTCTCTATGTTCTTCCTACCAAAATGCATCACATCACACTTCTCTACATTGAACTTCATCTGTCACCTATCTGACCATTCCACACCATGTCCTTTTGGAGTTCTACACTGTCCTCCTTACAGTTTACAATGCTTCCAAGTTTTGTATCATCTGCAAACTTTGAAATTGTTCCCTGCACACCAAGGTCTAGATCATTAATATACATTAGGAAAAGCAAGGGTCTCAATTCCGACCCCTGGGAAACTTCACTACAAACTTTTCTCCAGCCTGAAAAATATCCATTGATCATTACCCTCTGTTTACTATTACCCAGCCGATTTTGTATCCACATTGCAACTGTCCCTTTTATTCTTTGAACCATAACTTTTCTCACAAGTCTCTTGTGTGGCAATGTACTGAATACCTTTTGAAAGTCCATGTACACCACATCAACAGCATTACTCTCATCAACCCTTTCTGCTACCTCTTCAAAAAACTCCAGCAAGTTAGTTAAACATGGTTTCCATCAAAGCCTGTACTTTCGCTGTTGTTGGCGACACTTGCCCCTGCCCTATGATATGCTCTAGGTAAGTTACTCGTGCTTTCGCAAACTCACTCTTGGTAAGGTTTATTACTAGATTTGCTGACTAACTATTTCTATAGGGCTTCCAATTGTTTTAGATGATCTTTTGAAGTGCTTCTGTAAATCAATACATCATCCAAGTAAACTACAAAGTTAGGAACACTAGTTGCAACTTGATTCATTAGGCTTTGGAAAACGACTGGAGCATTTTTAGCCCGAATGGCATTACTCAGCATTGGTACAGCCCATTTGGCATGACAAAAGCTGATGTCTCCTTAGCTCGCGATGTTAAAGGTAATTGCCAGTATCCTCTCAATCAGTAAGGAAAGTGGCACTGCCAACTTTGTCAATATAATCTTTTGAACAAAGGATTAGGTAGGAATCTTATTTTACTGCACTAACCTTTCTATAATCTATGCAGAATCTGGTTGACCCATCAGGTTTTGGCACCAACACTACAGGAAAACTCCAACTGCTTTGACTAGATTCAATTAGGGGATTTTCTAACATATATTAAATTCCTGCTTTCACTAGAGCTTGTTTCTCTGTACTTAAACAATAAGGATGTTGTTTTATAGGAGAAGATTCCCCTACATCCATACCACGCATGGCTAAAGTTGTACACCCTGCTTTATCCCTGCAGATTCTTTTAAATTCTGTAAGCAACCTCACCAAATCTTCTTGTTGCCCTGCCTCTAAGTATGAAGATATGGTGTCTACCTGTGCTAATATTTCAGTATTAGCTAACTGGGTAGCAGGAGGTTCAATTTGTGAACTGTAAGTCTCCTTCCGCCTCACTCTCACTGTCTCTTTCGTCCTACACTGTGCTCACAACCTGACATACCTGCTCCTTCTAATCCTCCTCCCTATGACGGCATTGCTTTAATTTTTATGACACAGCCAATTCTTTTTTCTGCGATCTGGGATATCCATCAAATAATTTATTTCACCAACCCTCTTAATTACCTTGTATGGACAACTGAACTGTGCTTTCAGAGGGTCCCCCTGTAAAGACAATAACACTAACACTTCATCCCCTGGTTGTAATGTTCAGGTCACAGCTTGCTTACCTGCCCATTCCTTCATCTTTGTTGAATAAACTTTAAAATGCTCTTGAGCCACTTTGCAGACTCCTGTGAGCCATTCCTGGAACATGGACTCATAGTATAACATAGAGGATTCGTCCCTCTGTCCTAAAAACTTTCCTTTGATTCATTTTAGAGGACTTCTTATCTCACGTCAATAAATTAATTCAAGAGGACTGAAACCTGTAGTCATTCGGTGAATCTCGGGCAGCAAAAAAAAAGAAAATCAAGTCCTTTGCCCCAGTTATGGGGATATTCATGACAATAGATTTAATCATTGTTTTGAGAATTCGAGGCACCTCTCGATAGCTCCCTGTGTCTGTGGATGATATGCTGTGGACTTTAACTGTTTTATGCCCAACTACTCATTATTTTTGAAAAATTTTAGACATAAAATTGGAACCTTGATCTGACTGGGTCTCCATATGGTATGGCTCTGGATATGGTGATCCATATTGAGTAAAAATTGGGTTAACTTCTCTGCCACTACCATGGTTCTAATTGTTTTTAAAGGATGGCCTCTGGAAATCAAATTGTCATATCCATAATAGTAAGAATATACCAGTGTTCTGCTTTCACTTCTGATAACGGTCCCACACAGTATACTAACATCCTACTAAACAGCTCCCCAAAAATTGGTGTGGGAACTAAGGGTGCCAATTTGATTGTAGGTTGTGGTTTTTCCACCATCTGGCATGTTTGGCTTGTTTTCCAAAACTGCACCACATCCTTGTGAAGACCCGGTCAGCAAAAATGTCAGTGTATTGACGCTTGAGTTTTCTGTATCATTACGTGATCTGCCATAAAAATTTCATGTGCTATCCATAATATCTCCTTACAATATTTGGGTGGTACCACTACCTGATGAACTGTAAGGAGATCTCCACTTCCTCTTTAGTATCCCATTTTAATATAATAACATTCTGGAACTTCCTCAGCTCCAGCTTTGTCAGGAAAATATAATAATTTTTATAATCTTATTGGAATTTATTGTAAAGTAGGAATAGTGTATGTCCATGTGTGTGGTGTGCATGTGAGAGAGACACTTAACTGAACTAAAGACAGTTGGTTTGAAAGCTTTGATGTGTCACAAGAGAAGGTAGGTTTGAAATGTTAACTAAGTAAACATGGTTGAAGTTGTAAAATGTGAGGTGTAAAATGAAAATTTGCATTTTTAGATAGACATGAATAGTGAATTTTGAAGAAGTGGTCAGGTGTTACACCTAGCCAACAGAGGCTAAGACAAACAGTGTGTTTATTTTTCCCAAAGCTTACTGATAAAATTGGTACTATGAACGATTTTTATTATTAGAAAGATAAAGTCCAAAGACATATTGAAACAATGGGATTTACATTCAAAAGGGAGAAACATGTATAAACGAGCTGAGGTTAAGTGTAAGGAAAGAAGGAATTCTAAGATCTAACAAGCGTGAAAAGCCTTCAGCCTCTAAGCCTCAAGTTGCTGTCTACACGAACTGAAATGAAGAAAATATACTTGGAATTCAACTGCTCAGGGTATCGTGTTACTTTGCCTGAGTCTTTTAAAATCTATGGCTAGGATTTTCCCATTGGTGATTTGGGGGCGGGGCCCGCTCGCCGACAGAAAATGACGCGGGATGACGTCAGAAGGAACACCCAATGTCATCCCGGTCCCTTTAAATTTTTAGGAAGGCGGGCAGACAGCGAAATCAGCTGTCCACCCACTGACCTGTCAATGGCCAATTGAGGACATTGACAGGCTCATTAAAGTAATTAAAGGCCCTGCCCATCCAACCTTAAGGCTGGCGGGCAGGCCAGGAGCCCCAGCGGGCTTTTGATAATACATGAAACCTCATCCACTGGAGGGATGAGGTTACATGTTCCTTTTTAAAAACTTTAATAAATGTAAAGAGATATTTATTAATGTGTCCCATCTCGTGTGACATTGTCACATGAGGGGGACATGTTAATAATATTTTTATTTCTCTATTTTTTACGTTGTTAACATTATTTTGACAGCATTTTGTCTCAGGGAGCAGTGCGCGCGAAAGAGCGCACTTTGACAGCTGGGGATTCTCCCCGCCGCCCCTGCACAGGAAGTGACCCGCCCACTCAAAATGGCAGCGGACCCCGTTTCGGCAGTGGGGGTCGGCTATTCGCCCGCCGCCGAGCCGTTGGGGCCTGCACGCCCACCAAGGGCAAAATTCTGCCCTATATGTTTTACTGTTGCCTTAATGGAGGTGTAACTGGGAGTTATATTAACTAAGGGAACTAGGAGTTATTATAGTAGTAATTTGTAAACCTATGTATGTGCTTAAAATCATTTTTTTATTAACAAAGGTTTAGTTTAGTTATGTAAGAAACATATAAGACTCGGTGGACTTATTACTACTGAATTCAAGGCATGCATCTTGAAATAAGTACAAATTGTAAAATAGTTGTGGCAGTTGTTTCAAGTTTCCTTCTGGAATTTGAACAGCTCAGCATTTACCAACTCTAATAGCTTCAATTTGGGCTGGTTGTACCATCTGACTTATCTCTGGATCGGCTTGTTGAGCTTTAGCTAGAGAAGATTTAGAAAACATCTCTTTTGGATTATCGAAGTCTTTAAAGAAAGTTTCAGCTAACCAAATATCTGTCTGTGGTATTACTTTGACCTCTGATGATGGGCTTTGCTAAACCATTGCTCGGGTCATCACACACAAAGGAAAAAGTCCTGGAACCTTTTCCTGTAACTGCTCCATCTCTTTAACCTCACTTGGGCTCTCCGCAACTATGGGAGAAGCTACTACCTTCGCTCTGGCTAAATTATTTCTCAGCAGTAAATCAATTTCATCTATGGGTAACTTCTGGACAATTTCTACCATCATTGTCCCAAACATTAGGTCAAACTCCAAGTGCACCTGGTGCAAAGATATGGCTATATACTCCCCACCAATACCATTTATTAAAACTTTGGCTTTTAATACGCTCTCTGGTGGAAAAGTTATGCCTTTCTCCAGCAAAAGTGTTTGAGTGGCTCCTGTATCTCTTAATATAATTATAGGTTTAGCTGTCTCATTTGAGGGATAAGGGGTTACTTTTCCTCACAATAAGAATTCTTTATAACTCTCCTTTATCTTACTTATCTCCACTGAACTCATGGCAGTGTTCACATTCGGGTTCACAGATGTAGTTAATGCTACAACTTGATCTATTGTATTTTCAGTCAGAGCTCCTTTTCCTGATTCACCCTTACGTAGCCCAATAAATCCCATGGATTTCCTGCGCAACTTCCAGCATTCTGCATGAACATGTCCCACCTTGTTACAATGGAAATGCTTAGGTCTTCGAATATCACTTCCACCCTCAGCGCCTTTCTTTTCAGTCTGAGGAGGAATTCCCAGGGCATTCCCAGCTGTCCCTTCTCTTCCCTGGCTACTTGCCTTCCTTTCATCTTCCCATCTTCTATCCCTCTTGGGTTTTTGGGCGTGATGGAAAAAGGGTTTGGATTTATGGCCCAGCTCATAATTATCAGCCATCTCCACTACCTGTCTCGCTGTTGCAACTCTCTGGTCTGAAATATGGGTTCTAACCACCAGAGGAAGTAAATTTTTAAATTCTTCCAGGAGAATTACTTCCCTAAGAGCTTCATATGTTGTATCTACCTTTAATACCAATAACTAATGCTCACTATTGACCAACTCACTATGCCTTTTCTACTGCATCATAATCCATAGAAACCTTTTCTGAAGGTGATGCATAATAAACCTCATGAGCTCTACCCACCAACCTAATTTGCAGGAGCAACGTCCAGTTTTCTTTTGGTCACTTACTTTGCTAAAGCTACCTTCTCAAACAAAATGAAGAATGTCTATACATCCCTTTCCTCAAACTTCAGAAAGGTTTGTACAAATGTAAACATCTCCCCACTGGGCTTTGGGTTGGGGACAATTTTTTCATCATCAGACCTTACTTCAGCATCTGAGGCTTTTTTTTTAATGCCAGCCTTTTAAGCTGGTGTTCCCTTCCTTGTTCCTTCTCTCGCTCCCTTGCCTCTCTTTCTTTATGCTTTTCCCTTGCTTGAAATTCCAGCTCCAGCTTCTTAAATGCTTTTCTTCTTCTTCTTTATCATCTCGATAAAGTCTTTTCAGTTCCAATTCTCTTCCTTGTTCAAGCTGCTCCCTTTGCAGCTGAATCCTAGCTAACTCAATTGACTCCTCCTCCCACCCCAGAGAACGTTTGTATCCCTTCCAATTTCAAATGTTGCGCTATTACCTTAGCTATGTCTGCTTTTCTTGCCCCTACAGTTAATTCTAACTGCAGCGTGTCCGCCAATTCCATTAGCTTAGCCTTGGTTACCTTTTGTAAGCCAGTCAGGGATAAATTTTCTATTCTTAGAAAAGTCTTGGCAACTTTTAAAGCCATTTTGGCTTACTAATGTATAAGAAACTTGGTATCTGTCCTTATATCCTTTACCGATTATTATTATTCCGGATCCAATCATCCTTGTTCATGTTTCAAAATCCTGCAAGAGCCCTCAATTTATGTTACAACTGGGATAGGAGGATTGTGCAGTTGATCTAGCCACACTAGAACGCAGGTTGCACCATTAGTGTAAACGTTTAATTCACTCATCAAAATGGCCAATTATTTACCTTCGCTACTGTAGACCCTGAATAAAAGAAACTTTAACCAGGCTTCTTTCAATAAACTCAGAATGATTAATTTATTATCAAACAAAACTTATTTTTAAATCATGGTGCAAGAACTGGTTAACACACAATTTGTCATCTGGAAATGTAACTATCTATCTCTTTTAAATTACCCCAACACACACACACAAACAAAAGACAACAGATAGGTCTCTGCAGAGATGGGCAGTTAAAGAAAATACTTAATAAAAAAAGGGATAAAATTTCCAGGGTTTTGACACTGCTGGTCTGGAGCTCCCTCATGTGAAGAATTGCTAGTCCCTTTCGCTAGACGCCTGGAGGTTCTCACCAATGGAGGTTTGGCATGGAAGAAAATTGAGTTGGATCAATCCATCTCATCTCAGCCTCTTGGGTTTTCAAAGACAGACAAGCTTGACTGAGATGAGCATTCCTGGCTGGATACTGATAACCACTCTATATCAGGCAAGGCAAGAAGAATGCAGGCTGGGCAGCTTTTCAACTTTCTCAGTCTTCCTGAGTTCAAAAAAAAAGTTAAAAACTTAAAGCTTATCTTTGTCAGGTGATTTCCAGTAAATCACCTGACGGACCTGCCTTTGCCTTTAACTCAGTTGTCTTTCATCAATTAAAGTAGTTTCAGTTAGAATAAGCAAACAGGTCTCCCCCCTCTCAAGGGCCATGCTGGTCAGTTAGCTGAGGTCATGTGGTTTCCTAGAAAAAGCATGCTTGTTAGAAGTCCAAGATGAACTTATGACTCCTGTTAAAAAAAATTCAGGTTAGCTTCCAAGTGTCTAGATAATGCAATGCCCTTCCATATTTTAAAAGAAAATATTGTCCTGAAAGCAACGGTTCTAACACCAACATCAGAAGACCAAATAAAAGGGAAGGGCAATACTTAAAGAAAAAAAAAGGACTTCACTGCTGTCACATTTCAGAATTTTTGAGAATACTTTGTACTGATCCAAGATTTGCGAATGCTGTCCAAGAGGAAAGCTAAAACTGTTCATTTGCAAGAAAAAGATAATCTGATAACAAAAAACAAACTTGGGAAGAGATAGTGGACTTAGAATTTGTTCTCTGTGAATGTTTACCCTAGAGACTGAAAGGCTTAAAGGAAATATCATTGAAGTATTCAGGAAATTTCAGGCTGTGGATAAATTAAGAGCCTATAACATGTTCAAGATTGCAATAAACTACAGAACTGGGGCCACAAGCCCAAATTAAGAAAGGGGAAGATGCAGATAGTTTAGATTAAACTATTTTCCGCAGACATAAGTGAAGATGTGAAATGGACTGCCCAGCAAGACATTGGGGGTGAAAAAAAGGGAGAATTGGATAGATATTTGAAGGAGACTTAATAAAAGGTATTACTTTCCAGGACAGGCCAGGTGGACTGCAGACGCTCCTAGTAATAACAATGTTGGACTTTCAAGCCAAGTTTCCAGAGTCAATATTATATCTGGGAACATTGCTCTCATTTTGCAGCTGATGTTTGATGATACTAGATACCAAAATTCATCGAGCAATAGAATAATTTTTGTTGAATGATTGCATATCAATTACAGCAATAGACATAGAGGTAAGTTTGAAATGAATGTATTGCTTAATGGGAAATACATTTTAGAGTATTGTAGATTTAGAGGGTACATGATAAAGAGTCTTAGGCCACAATCTGTATTGAGTGAGCAGTGTAACACGGCCATAGAAATTTACAGCAGAGAAGGTGGCCATTAAGCTCATCATGTCTGCAATGTTGCTTGCTACAAAAGCCAAAAATAATTTCACTGCTCTGTGCTCTATCTATAATGTATCTCCCTTTGCTTCAAATAATTATCCAATTTTTCATTAAAAGGTGGAATGTGCTCTCCATCAAAAACTAGACAACATATGGACAATGATGGACAGGAAAAGACCCTCTGATTCATCCATACTGTCCCACACAACCTAAGTAATTTAATGGTGAAGTTAATGTAAAATTTAATTTTAAGTGTAAGCTAATTTAGTACATGGATTGTTTGCTTCTGTTGGTGTAACCGTAAAACTTCTTTCCCCCACCATGGAGTAGTCTGTCACCACAACAAAAGTTTGCATTCATATAAACTTTTAACAAAACAAAGCGTTTCAAGGAGTTTCACAGGAGTATTATCAGACAAAGATTGACACTGAGCCACATAGAGATTTTAGGACAAGTAACTAAAAGCTTAATCAAAGGGGTAAGTTTTGAGGAGTGAAGTAAAAGGAGAGGTATATGGCAAAGAGATTAGGGAGGATATTCCAGGGTTTAGGGCCAAGGTATCAGGGTCAGAAAAGGCCAGAATTGAAAGAGCTTAGAGATCTTGAAGGACGATAGGGTTGAAAGAGGTTACAAAAATAGAGTGGGGAAAGGCCACTGTTAGATCACGTCTATTACATACCAAAAATATTATTAGAATTACTTTTCATGTAAAGTATAAACAGGGACAGCTCAGCAGCAAGCCTTTCAAGAATCCTCTCAAAAAGATCTTAATTAATCACTTAGGGCTAAAATTTCAAATAAGACTGTTAACAGGCATGATGCTTGATTATCCCATGCCTAGTCTAGTTGAGGCAGGGAGCATTTAAACCTTCTGCTGCCTACTCATCAACATGAATGTGGTGTGCAGCCCAGGACAAAATACACTGCTGACTGGCTCCACACTCAGCAGGGACGCAGGAGAGTGTGTGGCTAGCATGAAATACTCATAGCTTGCACTTCTTAAAGGCAGCCTGCCTTTCTTAAAAGGGGAGGTGTATTCAGGCTACAGCAGCTTCTGGAACTATTTCTGAAGTTCTCTGAGGGAAGGCAGAAGATTGCCAAATGAAGTTAAAAGGTCAGAGAGAGAGCTCCCAGGTTCTCTAATGTGGCACTAGAGGCCTTAGTCCATCTAAGAGGTCAAGAGGAGGGACATTGCATATCTGCAAGGGCCAAGAGGCCTTCAAAGTAGACCTTGCGAAGGGAATGGGAGTAAGTGGCCAGGGAGGCAAATTCTGGAATCTGGCCCTGAAGACTTGGCTGCAGTGCCAGAATAATTTCAATGACATAATACTAGTGGTCAAGGTCAGTGAATGCATCTTTAAATGACATCTCCACCACTTCACCAACCTCTCATTCTGCTCAATGCACCACAGTTGCATAACCCTTCAACAATCAAGACTCAAGCCTAACATTCAGATGTTCCAACTCACACACTTGCAATGTTGCCAGCCCCATACTTTAATCTTGCAGTTTCCACATGCTCCCAGTTATTCGCAATACACGCATTGACATTCTTTCCTATCTCTTTTAGGGCAGCTTTGCATATAATGGAAAGGATCAGCAGAGGACCAGTCTCGCCCATGCAATATCTGATTTCAGTGCCAGGATCACCCTCATGGAAGGCACTGGAAAGCATGGCGGAGAAAACATGCTGCTCATTCTGAGATGACTTCAGACAAAGACCCACAAGATAGGCATTAAGGGAATTCACAATGGTTCAGTTTTGCATGCGTTATAAGCATTGTTGGACAAGTTGTTATGGAATTGGGGTGTTTTGAGGTGTTTTTTATTTCAGGATTTTGGCTGGAGGATTCAGGAATGATCCATAGCGGATGGATGGAAAGGTGGGAAAACCATGAAGCAGTGGTGATTAGGGGAACCAGAGTCTGAGTTGCCACTCATGGACAACTTGTCTGAAGTGACTGAGTCCTGGGTGCCTCCTCCTGAGCTTTCCATTGGAGGCCTGGTGGCAAGGGCTCCTCTGAGAGTGAGGTTCTGCAGACTGCCATGCATTTAGAGACATGCTGTAGCGAGTATTGGAGGACTCCCCAAGTCCAGGCAGTGGAACTGTTGCTTCAGAACATGATGGTTTGCTCCACAACAATCCTTGTGGCAGCATGGCTCTCGTTATAGGTGTGTGGTTGGGTGGTGGAGAGGAAGTGATAAGCCACTCTTCTCAAGATAGAAATAGGTAGCCTTTGTCACCAAGCAATCAGTCTCTGTGGTTGCAGTGCATTTCCCCATTAATATGTGGCACCTGTCAAGCCACCTGTGTGCAGTCAATGACTCTGCACCAATGAGAATCCTGCTGGCCTGGCAAAGCCACCTGCCCTCTGATAAGAGGGAAGGCTATGGAGCCCCCTCATGGCATACAGGGCCTCTCTGTTGGAAATATCGCCTGCTCCTGCCTGAAAGGACCCTCTGGTATTGGCTGAGGTGAAGGTAGGAGAAATGCTTTCTGAATACCCCTGGTGTATATGGCCTCTATTGAGACCTCTCCTCCTCCTCCCTCTATGCATTTCTCTCTCTGCTGCCTGTGCTCCATGTCCGTCATGTTGCAGCCCAAAAGGGAACTGCAACTATAGCCCCTATTAATGAAAGCAGGCTTTCTGCTGACAGGCCTCCAAACTCCTCTGACCTTCTTATCAATGTCCAGCTCCACTCCCTTCCACACCCAATAACTTTTCCAAGCTCCTCGAACACTAAACACCATACTTCCATTAACTCCTCCGCAGCAAAAGAAAGTCAAAAGCATCTCACCTGAAAGCTCCTTTAAATAACATTGGTGGTGGAGGGGGTGGGGAAGAGTGGGCAAGGTCCCTCATGCAGCTGAAAATATGTGCAGCTGTGCATGTTTAAGGGAGGTCATCAAAGGGACCTGCAAGGTTCAAAATGGCAGGCGCTAGGCACCAAATTATTTTTTAATTCATTCACGGGATGTGGGCTTTCTCTGGCTGGGCCAGCATTTTTTGCCCATCCGTAGATGCCCTTGAGAAGCTGGTGGTGAGTTGCCTTCTTGAACTGCTCCAGTCCTTGTGGTGTAGGTGCACCCACAGTGCTATTAGGGAGGGAGTACCAGGATTTTGCCCCAGTGACAGTGAAGGAACAGCATCAGATGCTAAATGGTGCTACACTCCGCTGACTCTGCGTGGTCATGCTAGACACACCCACACTAATGCCCTTCAAAAAACTGCCTGCCACATGGGTCACACTGGAAATGGTTCACCCGCCATTTTATAAGCGTTGTGATTCCATAGTGCTAGCGCCACACCAGCAATGCTATGGAGCTGACTTTTGCGGCCTATTTGAATAGTGTCTAATTGCAGATCCCATTAAAAAATAACCAGCACAGCATTGAAAATGGCCACCAACAAAATGCCTGCTACATAACTTCAAATTTCCATCATACCTATCTGTACAACGTAAAGAGTAAGTTAAATTATGGTGCCGCTACCAATTATTTATTTTCCCAGATGTGCTGGTCTGCTGTATTTGTCAATCAGGAATGGAACTTAAAATCAGCACTAAATCCTCAATAATGCAAAGGGGGCAAGTCATCGTTGGATGACTCCGGAAAGGGCTAAATCTTAAACAAAAAATATGACTTTGAGGAAGGTGAATACTTTCAATTCAAAGACGTCCGCATTTTAGCTCCCCCACAAAAGTTGGTTACAGTTGGTTTAAAAAAATCTGGTAGAACACTTTTTGTTGAATTGTTCACTCATATCCACCAAGAGACCTGACAAGTCTGATAGTCACCAGTGAACAATTCCATTTAATTTATGTGGATAGGCAGCCCTTTTGTTCCTTATTGTCATTCTGAAGCCATGAGTTATTTTAAGGGTTGGGACTGGCTGAGTAAAGTTCTTGCTTTTGCTTTTAACATTTAATTCATCTTAATGGAGCCTTTGTTATCAAATAAGTAAAATATCTTGCAGAATTCATAAAAATCCCCTTCACACTTTGCCACAGTTTCTGCAAATTTCAGTTGAGTTTGCTCGTAAGTGCCTTCCCTACTGTGCTGGCATGACATTTCTGTTCTGCGCAGACTTCTCTGGGGCCTCCAAAGTGAGCCTGACAAATTATGGTCTGCACTCATTCCATTGCAAAATGGAATGAAACTGCCAGCAATAACTTCACTTTTGACCCATACCAGCTGTCAGAAAGGGATGAGATGTTCATCCTCTCTGTTTGGGCTGGATTTAAACTCAGTTCCCAAAGGCAAAAGGACAGTGCTAATGCATTGTTTCACTCAGACTGCCTCAGTCATGCCAAGTACTAATGAACCTCTGCCTTCGTCTCTGCTGAAAAATGTAATTTATGTTCCATTCCTTACTAATTTATCTTCAGTGAAACATGCAGAGAATTCAAGCTTTACAAAAACTGGAAGAAAGAAACAAGCCCCTTATAGTTGCAGTACTTTGCGAGAAGCACATCATAAAGTGTGTGGTTCTCTGAAGGATCCTATAGTGAGAAACAGGTTAGTGTGAGCTCTTGGGATTACACATAAGATTAGGTAACCTTGGAATAAAGTAGCTGTTGGAAAATCGCCACTGTATCTTTGCAAAAACCATCAGCAACTAACAGTTTGTTGAAGTTGGGAGCTGCACTATTATACGCTCTACTTTCATAAACTGATTTTTTTTTAAGGTAAAAATAACTTGAACATTGAAGTCAAAAGCTTACTATCAAAATGTATACAAAGCCTGTTTAATACAATAACTTGGCAAATGTTTTAAATGCACTGAATGGAAACCAGCACAGTTTACACAAAAATCTGGAGGACCAGAGGCAAAGAATATAAACAAAACAGCAACAGTGTTATGACTTTAGACTGGTGGCAGTGTGTAGAAATCTGCACTGCTTTCTTCTCACTTATTTTTTACTCCCCTTCTCTTTTACACTTTCTTGGCAATTCTAGCTAGATCCACAGCAGTGCAAGTCCCAAAATATAAACAACAGTGCTTTTCTGGAGAGGTGGCACCACAGTGGTAACGTCACTGGACAAGTAATCCAGAGGCCCAGGCTAATACTTGGGATTCAAATCCCACCATAGCAGATGGTGAATTTAAATTCAGTTAATTAATAAACCTGGTGCAATGAAATCACTGACTACTGTTTTAAAAACTGGTTAACTTTAGGGAACATTAGTGTCCTGGTCTGGCCTATAAGTAACTCAAGACCCAAAGCCATGTGGTTGACTCTTAAACGCCCTCTAAGATGGCCTAGCAAGTCACTCAGTTGTACCAATGCCGCTACAAAGTCACAAAAATGGAATGAAACCAGAGAGACTGCCTAGCATCGACCTACGCACTTGAACAACAATGGCACACCCAGCCCTGTTGACCCTGCAAAGTCCTCCTTACTAACATCTGGGGGCTTCTGCCAAAATTGGGAGAGCTGTTCCACAGGCAAGTCAAGCAACATCCTGACATAAAAGCAAAAAACTGCAGATGCTGGAAATCCAAAACAAAAATAAAAATAGCTGGAGAAACTCAGCAGGTCTGGCAGCCTGACATAGTCATACTCACCGAATCATACCATACAGACACCACAAGACCATCCCTGGGTATGTCCTGTCCCACTGGCAACTCCCGGGGAGTTGCCCTGGGAGTTCTCAACATTGACTCTAGATCCCATGACCCTTATAGCATCAGGTCAAACATGGGCAAGGAAACCTCCTGCTGATTACCCCTCTCAGATGATGAATCATTGCTCCTCCATGTTGAACACCACTTGGAAGAAACACTAAGGGTGGTAAGGACACAGAATTTACTCCATTATCAAGAGTGGCTGGGTAGTACCACTACTGATTGAGTTGGTTGAATCATAGAGTCATAAAGTCATAGAGTTATACAGCGAATAAACAAGCCCTTCGGCCTATTGTGTCTGTGCCAGCCATCAAATTATTCTAATTGCATTTTCCAGCACTTGGCCCATAGCCCTGAATGCTATGGTGTTTCAAGTGCTCATTTAAATACTTCTTAAATGTTGTGAGGTAAGGGCATGTCCTGAAGGACATAGCTGCTATACTGGGTCTACACAGCAGGTGGTGAGGGAACTAAGAGATTAAAACCTACTTGATATCGTTCTCACCAATCTACCTGTCACAGGTGCGTCGGTCCATGACAGTATTGGTTGGAATAACCACTGCACATACCTTGTGGAGACGAAGTCTTTTCTTCACATTGAGGATACCCTCCATCACGTTTTGTGGCATTACCACTGTGTTAAATGGGATAGATTTCAAACAAATCTAGCAGCTCAAAACTGAGCATCCATGAGACACTGTGGGCCATCAGCAGCAGCAGAGTTGTATTCAACTACAATCTGTAACCTAATGGCTCAGCATATCCCCCCACTCTACATTACCATCAAGCCAGAGGACCAATCCTGGTTCAGTGAAGAATGCAGGGGGATATGCCAGGAGCATCAGCAGGCATACCTAAAAATGAAGTGTCAATCTAGTGAAGCTACAACACAGGGCTATTTGCATGCCAAACAGCAGAAGCAGCATGCAATAGACAGAGTTAAGTGCTCCCACAATCAATGTATCAGATTATAGCTCTGCAGTCCCACTACATCCAGTTATGAATGGTGGAAGACGATTACACAACTAACCATTGGAGGAGGCGCCATATATATCCCCATCCTCAAATATGGAGGAGCCCAGCAGATCAGTGCAAAAGACAAGGCTGAAGTATTGGAAACTATCTTCAGCCAGAAGTGCTGAGTCAATGATCCATCTTGGCCTCTTCCTGAGGTCCCGAGCTTCACTGATGCCAGACTTCAGCCAATTCGATTCACTCGACATACTATAAGGAAATGGCTGAAGGCACTGGATACGGCAAAGGCAATAGGCATTGACAATATTCTGGCAGTAGTACTGAAGACTTGTGCTCCAGAACTAGCTACACCCCTAGCCAAGCTGTTCCAGTACAGTTACAACACTGACATCTTACTCCTCAAAGCCTGTCCACCATCTACAAGGCAGAAGTCAGGAGTGTGATGGAATACTCTCCACTTGCCTGGATGAGTGCAGCTCCAACAGCACTCAAGAAGCTTGACACCATCCAGGACAAAGCAACCCACTTGATTGTCACCCCATCTGCCATTTTAAACATTCACTCCCTCCACCATCTACGCACAGTGGCAGCAGTGTGTATCATCTACAAGATGCACTGCAGAAACACACCAACATTCCTGGTACAACACCTTCCAAACCCACAACCGCTACCATTTAGAAGGACAAGGGCAGCAGATGCGTGGGAACACCACCACCTGAAAGTTCCCCTTCAAGCCACTCAGCATCTTCACTTGGAAATATATCACTGTTCAATAAGAGGATAGCAGTGTTGGATTTAGTTCTGGAGGATGACATGCAGCAAACAGTAAAGTTGAGAACAACATCAAAGACTCCTAGGAAAACTGAAGTCAGTAGGGATCGGGAAAAATTCTCCATTGTTTAGAGTCATTCCTAGCACAAAGTAAGACAGTTGTGGTTGTTAGAGGCCAATTATCTCAGCCCCAGGACATTACTGCAAGAGTTCCTCTGGGTAGTGCCCTAGGCCCAATCACCTTCAGCTGCTTCATCAATGACCTTCCCTCCATCGTGAAATCAGAAGAAGGGACGTTCACTGATGATTCCAGTGTTCAATTCCACTCACAACTCCTCAGCTGCTTAAGCAGTCCGTGCCACATGCAACATTTAGGCTTGAGCTAATAAATGACAAGTAACATTTATGCCACACAAGTGCCAGGCAATGGCCATCCCCAACAGAGAGTCTAACCACCTTCCCTTAATATTCAACAAGCATTAACAGCTCTGAATCTTCCCACCATCAACATCAGGTATGTGTGGTGGGGGTGGGGGGTGCAGTGGTCAACTTAGACCAGAAAGCTAATTGCGCCTGCCACGTTATACTGTAACTACATGAGCAGGTCAGAGACTGGATATTTTACAGCAAGTAGCTCACCTCCTGACTCCCCAAAGCCTGTCCACCATCCACAAGGAGCAAGTCATAAGTGTTATGGAAGGCATTTGTCTGGATCAGTGTGGCTCCAACAACACTCAAGAAAGACATAATCTAGGACAATGCAGCCGGCTAGATTGGTTTCCCATCCACCACCTTAAATATTCACTCCTTCCACCACCAGCACATCATGGCTGCAGTGTGTATCATTGCAGCAACATGCCATGCCACCTTTGTCAGCACCTTCCAAACCCACAACTTCTACCACCTAAGGCAGCATGGAAACATCACCACCTGCAAATTCTCCTCTAAGCACACACCATCCTGGATTGGAAATATATCGTCATTCCTTCAGTGTTGCTGGGCCAGAATCCTGGAACTCCCTTCCTAACAGCATGTTGGAATACCATCACCACACAGATTGCAGTGGATCAAGGCTGTGGCTCACCACTAGCTTTTTAAGGGCCTTGCCAGTGATGTACACATCCCATGAACAAATAAATAAACAATTGCACTTATATAACACCTTTAATGTAATAAAATTTCCCAAGGCACATCATGGAAATGTTATCAATATTTGATACTGAGAGACATTAAGAGTATATTTGGATGGAAGACCAGAAGCTTGGTCAAAGACTTAAGCTTTAAGGAGCACCTTTGAGCAGGAGAATTCTAGAGCTTAGGGCCTAAGCAGCTGAACACATGGTCATCAATGGAGGAGTGATTAAAATCAGAGATATGCAAGAGATCAAAATTAGAGGAATTAGATCTTGGAAGGTTGTAGGAGGTTACTGAAATAGGTAGGTGCAAGGGCATGGAGAAAATTTAAAACAAATATGAGAATTTTAAAACTGAAGTATTGTTGGACAAGGTGCCAATATAGGTTTGCAAGCAGAGGTGAACCAGATTTGGTGCAACTTAGGATATGGGCAGTAGAGTTTTGGATGTGCTCAAATTGATGGAGGGAAGAAGGTGGGAGGTAAGGAAAGCATTGGAATAGCTGAGTCTAGAGGAACATCATTGACTAAAAGATAATTACGTTTGATATAAGAATTTAGTAGGAAAGGAGATAAAGATAAAGGTTGCTGAGTCACACTTGGGAGAAAAAACTTGTTCTCTGAGGTTATTATCTATATCAGCTAAGATCTTGTGTGGCATGAGGGCTTGGTATAGGTCTTTGGCTCTGTTATGGTCTGGTGACCAGCACCCAGACAATATAAGAATTTTAAGGAGCAGGAAAAGGCCAGCATACCCACTGAGCCCTATCCTTTTCATTGACCTGAACTTCACTTATTTGTCTTCTTATAATAGCCCTAAATGTGTCTGCTCACCAGCAAGATATCCAGTTGTCTCCTAAAGTAACATCACTGGATTTTGCCAGCAACTTGTGCCACAATGCTAGTACATCAGCAATTTGTGCAAATAAAAGCTTCCTTTCTTACTCCCAACTTCCTAATTAACTCGTATTGGTACTGGAATTATAACAATTCAGTTAAGGTCTAGATGCAAAGGATGTAGATTGTATAGAGAAGGAATTAGTTGATCCTTTGGGGATTTGCTTTGTACAATCAGAACCCAGGAACTCCTCTGGCAGGCCAATAGTGTAATCAAATCCATCAATTTACCATGGCATAGTGAATTGCAGAAAAAGGTTTGATGCTAGAAGCAGAGAAAAGAACAGACACCTCTCGACAGGGAAGTTCTTCATGCACAGATCAGGGAGGAACATCATGTGGGCGACCCAGCCACATTATGACACTCAAAAATATGTTAAAACTGTGATATGGTCGTGCTTTGTTTATTATATATTTAAACTGAATCTTTAGATATGTTTTCAAGACTGAAAAATATTTTTTCAATTGGAAATGAAAAATGTTTCATGTTTAATTTATTCAAAGATTAGTATAAATGACTGAATATAGTGTTTTGACTTATTTCCCTAATTCCCATGCTCAGCATGAAATAAATTGACCAAATATTGCATAGATAATAGCCTAGATTTTGCTGTGAGCTGCTTTCACTGTTTACCTTGCTTACAGTTGCCCAGAGACATTTTGTGGGCTTATCAGTGAAGATTTGCACTAATTCAACATCTATTCCAGTATCCTCGACAGGGAATCTGTGGCAATAAATGTTGGCCCAGCCAATGAAGCCCACATCCCATGAAAGAATATAAAAACATATCTGTGAGCAGGACAAACAGCTAATCAGTTTGAAGAATCCACACTGCGACATGCAGATTACAAAGCGGGAAGTAAAAATGCAAAAACAGGAAATGTAAATTACATTAAAATCATAGCAAAAGAACCAAACAGAGATTGGGCCATACAAATGGGATTAAGGGCGAGGCATAAAAGGAAGGAACAGAAAAACTAAGAAAAAATGTGATTGTTTTAAAATCTGCAACATTAATTTTCTCCACATCTGTAAAATTAATTTTTCAGGGGCAGATAGATAGTTCAGCAGTAACTATTAAAAACTGACTTACTCTTCAGTGCACTCAGCCTAACTTTTTCATCTGTCTTTAAGGTGAGACTAGTTGGTAATTACCTTAAATTCACACCATTAAAGTGATTTCTGTGCTAATTCCATTGACAAAGCCTGAAACAGAGCAGCCTTTGGAGGAGAAGGGTATCAGAAATAGCAATGATTTTTATATTTAATTACACATGTTTGGAAACTGTAAGTTGCTGTCAGTTTTACCTAATAATGGCAAGCACCAATAGCCTCGTTGTTACGCGTACAGCAAATTTTGGGCTTATAGAGTAGAATATAGCCATGCTTTGAAATCTGCAAAATTATTTAGTACTGAATGGGTTAGAACCCTGAAAAACCAATTTGCAACCTTATCTTACATACAAAGTGGTGTCTAATGGTTCCATGAATTGGAGTTAAGCATGTACTTGAATGCAAGGGAGAAATCAGAATTATATATACGTTTTATAGGGAATTCACTATCTCCACATTCATTGAAAATCTTTTGAAAATCATTTTAGCTGACTTTTATTGCAGCCTAGCTCTTCACCCCTAATTTAGAAACATGCTTTGAACATAATCAATAGACTAGACATATTTTAGTTTCAAGTGTATGAATTCCAGAAGTATTCTCATGACAGCAAAATAGCCCTGTTTGCTTTATCCCACTGAAAACCCCAGATAAAAGACAGCAGTCTTTTCATAAAACTTATTACTAATGGTTATTTAGCTTTCAGCATCAGCAGTAACAAGTCCCATTAGACCTTCCTTTGTTCTATGCTTTCTTGCGCATGTGACATGTGAAACATTGCATTTTACACAGCTAGCATTCCTGGCTGCTATTCTTTACCACAGCTCAGTGGTCGTCAGTGGGATGACCCACAATGCTAAGGTCTATCTTGACCTCTAAAACTGCGTTCAGTGCATTTCAAATATTTGTGCTAACAAAGAGAATCACCAGCCCAGAAAATGAACTGGCTTGTTATCCCAAGATGCTTCAATATCATTATAAATTAGAGCTTGTCAGATGCCAAAGATAACTTTAAATTTGAAGTTCACTATGGCTGGCTTCAGATGAATGTGATCTCAGTGTGGATGGATTTCAGTTCTTTCTAAATAAGCTAAAAGGCAATTTTCAGTTGGGGTAGTATGATGACAAAGGACCTCTTGTAATACTCAACTAATGTTTGAATATAAAATCAAAATACATTTATTACAAGACCATGTTGATACAAAAGAATTGCAATGACTGGAATTTTCAAGCTAAAATGTATAAAATTTGCATATTGAGCTACAATTTTAAATTAAACTGACATGTTACTGGCAAATAATTTTACCACTAGTTCAGTAATTACAGGACTATTTAAGATTCATAAAATCACTAAGATTCATTTCCATTCCATTGAGCGTCAGTGCCTCACTGTGTCTTAACCACAATTTTTAAAAATTCATTCATGGGGTGTGGGTGTCACTGGTCAGGCCAGCATTTATTACCCATTCCTAGTTGCCCTAGTTCAGAGGGCATTTGAGAGTGAACCACATTGCAGTGGGTCTACATGTAAGCCAAGCCAGGTAAGGACAGCAGATTTCCTTCGATAGTGAACCAGGTGGGTTTTTACAACAACCAACAATGGTTTCATGGTCATCATTAGACTTTTAATTCCAGATTTTTATTGAATTCAAATTCCACGTCTGATTCGAACCCAGGTCCCCTGAAGCATTACCCCAAGTCTCTGGATTACGAATCAAGCGACAATACCACTACGCCAACGCTTCCCCTTCTAGAAATAACTTAAATCTGGATACTTCAGTCTTACATTCAAGGTAATTCCACCCAAATTATAAACAATGATACGCTAAATGCTTGATTATTAATTATAATAAAGATAGGATTGAGAGATCCCTTGATTTTATTGGTAGCTCAATGAAGCCTCTGATGTCAAAAATTGCAGACAGAAAGAGAATAAATGGAAAAACATTCAGGGGTAAAGGAAGTACTGTGGTGAATTATTATACTTTTAATATTTTATTCAGGTTATTACAAAATAGAACATTTTTAATTATTGATAATCTTTGAGTTAAAAATATTAAGTACACATCTCCTCCTATTTGCTGGTAATGTGGATGTAGGAAGTTGTGAAAATATACTGGTTGCAAAACTGGATGAGCAGTGCCCGTTTTCTTGGCGTTACGGGTACCATTTTGCCTCCAGAACATGTCAGTGGCGTGCATACACTTCAGGTTGAGTTGGACACCACTGGCTGAAGGCATTGGTGATGCACAGGGAATGTCTGCCAGAAATATGCAGAGCAGGTAGATTATGATGTCAATCAGCATCCAATGCTCATGTGATGCCAGCCATGCCATTTCAAAGTTCAATGCTCTGGCTAACGCCGTCAGCAGCAGGAAAGCCCTTTAAAAGTGCTATATAATGAGATCATCAACTACATTCAGGTTAGTTTCTGATTGATTTTTAAGGCTCACTGCAATTCTAGAAGCGTTTGGTGGTTTCCAGAGTTGTTTAAGCCTACAGGGAATGGGGTGACGTATGCTGAAGAACTTAGTGCTGACCTCAAGGATTCTGTACAATCCGTTTGCTTCTAGACATGGTTTAAGTAGTTTGCATCCCCTTGGCCTACAACATGACAGAGAGTGAGCAGAGGTGACATAGAGCAGGGCACACAGCTGAAAAGAGGACAAGGGGCAAGAAAGGCTCTCAAAAGGAGGCCATATCCCCCAAGTGGATTCAGGGAGCAATTTTCCTTCCTGGTTCCTAGTGAAGAACAATGTGTCAGATCATAAGAACATAAGAGATAAGAGCAGGAGCAGACCATATATCCTGTTGAGCCTGCTCTGACACTCAATACGATCATGGGTTCCAACTTCTACTTTCCTGCCCGCTTCCCATATTCCTTGATTCCCTGTGAGATCAAAAATATGTCTATCCCAGCCTTAAATATAGTCAAAGGTGGAGCATCCACAACCCTCTGGAGTAGAGAATTCAAAGATTCTCTACCCTTTGAATGAAGAATTTTCTCCTTACCTCAGTCCTAAGCCTTATCCTGATACTGTGCCACTGTGTTCTAGATAGCCCAGCCAGCAGAAAAAACCTCGGTAACTACTCTCATGCCCCTTCAGAATGCTTTGTGTTTCAATGAGATTGTCTCTCATTCCTCTGAATATAGACCCAATTTACTCAGCCTCTCATCATAGAACAATCCTACCATCCCAGAGCCCAATCTAGTGAACCTTTGCTGTACTGCCCCCAATGCTTCCTTAAATATGGAGTCCAAAACTACACACCGTATGCCAAGTGTGGTCTCACCAAAGCACTGTAAAATTGTAGCAAGGCTTATTCTTGTACTCCAATCCCCTTGCAATAAAGGTCAACATGCCATTTGCCATTCTAATCGCTTGCTGTACATGCATGCTAACTTTGAATTCCTTGCATGAACGTACCCAAGTTTTTCTGAACATCAATATTTTCAAGTTTAATGCCTGTTAAAAAATACTCTGTTCTACTATTCTTACGACCAAAGTGAATAACTTCACACTTCCTCACATTACACTCCTTTTGCTTTCTTCTTGCCGACTCAGTTAACCTAATTCTTTTTGCAGCCTCTCTGTGTCATCCTCACAACTCACATTTCCATGTAGCTTTGTATCGTCAGTTAATGTAGATACATTTCTCTCTGTCTCTTTGTCTAAGTCACTAATATAGGTTGTAAATAGCTGAGGCCCCAGCACCAGTCCTTGTGGCACTTCACTAACCATAGCCATCTGCTTGACTAAGAAGGCAATCACTGAAATCCGCCACCTATTGCAACCACAATTGCAGCTTCAGAGCAAGGAGGGGACGGCACTGCCAATGACTGTAAAGCTGATTGTGGGCATGAACTTTAATGCATCTATCTCCTTCCAGATTAAAGTGGGCAATGTTTGCAACATCTACCAGTTCGCTATCCACTGTTGCATAAGGAAGATCACTGACGTTCTGTATTGTAAGAGACCAAATACATTTTATTCTGTCTTAGCAGAGAGAAGCAGCTGGAGGAAGCACAAGGATTGCAGGCTTCTCCATGTGTAGGATTCCAGTGACTGCACAGTTGTGGCTTTATGGGTGCTGCTTGACAACTCTGAGATGTACTGTGATCAGAAGGGATCCTACTCCTCCATTGTGTAGGTGATATGCACTAATACGCAACCTATTGTGCAGGTCGATGGCTGGTATCCTCATGCCTTCATTCTGTGACAGTTCCTTGCACCAAATGCACTTCAGCCATGATGACAAGCTGGGGGACTGATCATGTGGCTCATGACTCTGATGTGACATGAAAAGCATGCATATAATGAAAGCCAGTCTGCCACATGAGGCTGAAGGAAGAATTAAGGGTGGGGGAAGGAGTCGGGAAGAGGGAAGGACTAAGGGTGGAGGAAGAAGTAAGGCTGGAGGAAGAAGGAAGAGTGTCTGAAGGAGTTAGGAAGGGAGGAGGGGCAATGTTGGAAAAAGTAAGGCTGGAGGAAGAAGTAAGGGTGTCTGAAGGAGTCAGGAAGGGGGAAAGAGCAATGCTGGAAGAAGAAGTAAGGCTGGAGGAAAGAGTTGGCGGGGGTGAAGAACTAAGGGTGGCAGAAGAAGTAAAGATGTCTGAAGGAGTTAGGAAGAGGGAAGGACTAAGGGGGAGTGGAGTCCGGAGGGTGGGGAGGACCAATGGGGTGGGGTGGGGAAGACCAGAAATTGGCTTAAGCAATCCTGGAGTGCTCTGCAGTACTCAGCAGAGTGTTTGTCAAAATTCATTGTAGTCTGCTGCATGCTGCACAACCGTATCATCACGAGGGCACAGCCCTTTTCACCACCTACACAGTGACCATTTGGGGAAGAGGAGGAAGGGAGAAGGTGGAAAGGAAGATGCAAACACACATCCCCTTTCTGGCTGTACTGTCTCTGATCAACTCATCTGGCTGCGGTACGAGTGAACACAAGCCCAATTCTCCATCCACCAAAGGTCCCACATCTTACCTTCCCTATTACTGACCATCACAGCCACAATGCTAAAAAAGCCATTATAAAACAAACATGCCAAATCAAATTTATAAATCAAACATTGCCATATTGCGTACAGACGTCAATTCTTGTGTATTCCCTTAGCGTCTGTCTTCTATGTGTCTTTGCCTGTTTTCGTGCTTCTATACAGTGCTACTTTACCTCATAAAGTAATAAATAACTTAAAAGGGAATTTTCAACATTTTTAATAGAATCCTTACAGTGCTCTGAAATGGTCTTTGTTGATCCCAGGAGATGTTCTCAACCAGCAGAGAGATGCTTGGAATGTGTAATTTTAACCAAAGTGCCTTCTGTCAACTTCTCATCCCCAGAATCTCCAAAGTAAATGTTCAAATATTTTATAACAGCTTTTGGAGTCACTTACCTTTTCATGACTTTCTTTCACATGCTAGAGTTGCTTGGGCAATGCCTCACAGTTCTCTTGCATGAGTGGAAGTCTTAAAATCACTTTCACCATGGAGCTATAAGTTCAATTTATGAAATTATCACAGTGCACTTTCTAGGAATGTTTAGCTCACTTCTATTTCGAATAAAATTCTGTACTGATAGAAGTTAACTCAAAGGTTTTAACTCTTCATTTTGCCTCTTGCTAAAAGAGAGGTGTTCTAAAAATCCGTAATACTAACCACCACCTTTATTGCTGCTAATTTATTTTGGGTAATTCAGCTGCAATAAAAGTATTGTTTATTATTGTAGAAGTTTTGCACACATCTCGTTAAGAAAGATGTGAAGAAAATGCTAATGCTTTAGAATTTTTATCATTCAAGAATGGGTAGTTTTGGCAGAATGCAATATCCAGAAATGTATCTTTACCTATATTCAATGTGATTTTGTCACTCAAGCACTATAATTTTGAAAAAAAAAAGGTCAGTCTATGAAGGTGCCAATTTCTAAACAAATCACAACAATAAAAACACTTACCACCACAAGTAACTTGTTCATAACGTATGAGTGATCTTATTTTAACATTTTATTTTGGTTTCGGTCAAATTCTCCTTATTTCCCCGAAACAGCTTTGAAAGAATATAATGGCCCAGATCTTCCAGTCTCTGGATGGTTGTACCCTGGAGGCATCCCAGAAGATGCACTGGGGGACCCCATGGAAATCCCAATGCAAGGACTCCATGGGAGGCGTCCGGGAAGTTTCAGTCTCAATTTCCATCGGGCAATTACCCTGCATCTCAAACCCTCTGAAACTCTTGAGTTAGTGTTGAAGACTTCAAATGGCTCCGACTCACTTACCAGAATAGTTTCCTAGGATAGTTTCCCAGGAAAGGTTAGAAGGATTAAAACCAGTTTTAACTTCTGAATAACTATATTACTGATTCCCCCAACCACCGCCCCCACCCCGGATCCCCCGACCAGCCCCCAACCCCCAACTATCCCGCCAACCACCCAATAATCTCCCAATCACCTGGTTTCTTCCCCGATTCCCCCGACTACTTCCTCTACCACCTGACTACCCACATCCCCCTGACTAGCCCCCCAAACCCACCCAACAAACCCTACCCCCTCACTTACTTACTCTCTCTGTAGCTTATCAAAGTGGCTTTAGGACATTTAAACTTAACGGTATGTGGCAGCTAGTATTGTAAAAAGGGGGCATGGCTTGGCTTCCCCCAATGCTCCTGCACTATGAAAGAAGGTCTCCCAACTAGGCACACTTCACATTTCTCAGGAGGGCCAGTTTGGAAGTCCGGGTGACAAATGTGAGCCCCAGCGCAACGTTTATAAAGACGAGCGAAATGGCAATCCGATGGTGATTGCTACTCCTTGGAAGATTTGGCCCAATTAACTATTCTGAAAGCAATTAAAAATGTGTGAATCAGGAGTTTTAAAATGGGTATGAGCCAACCACCTTTTCTTAATCTTAGCTACAATCTAATACCCTCTAATAATGTATAGAATAAATATATTTCCTAGGGCTTAATATCTCTGTTCCTTACCATTATCTGTACAGAAACTCCTTGTTGTACCATAACTTGAATTAAATGCAAGTGAAAAGATAGAATTTCAGTTTAGATACTTTATCAGTCAGAGTAACAGGAATTGTGAGGAATGATGTTATCTACATGTCCTGTAAACAACATTCAGAAACCTTCAGACAGGATTTGCTCAAATAAGCTAATCTTCATGGAAGGCTCAGCTGTGGTATTAAGAGGAAATGATTATTCTGAGTTTGGTTTGGTAGAAAGTAACCTAAAAGGGGATGACTTACTGATGTAGTCTGTGCTCCCAGCTTGACATCTTTCTTTTGCCGAATGATGCTCTGCAGCTGAAATGAGATTACACTTCTCAATATTTTAAAATGTCATAACTTTTTTTTCAAAATTGCTGAACAATTTAAACTGCACACAGAGACTGCATTCACAAACAGGTCAGAAGCAACTAACGCTTGTTTAGAAATCAAATGTTTGGGGAGGTTCAAAGCAGGTTAGCATTTACAAATTCACATTAGGAAGTAGAATGGAATCTGTGTTTGCAGTATAGTTGAAGTTTAGTTTGCAGTATAGCTTTTAGAACATAACTGCAGGATTCTGTCTAACTTTTTCTGAAGAGACAGTTTTGCTTTTGAAGATATACACTGCTTAATTAAAAGCATTACATTCACTTGAGCGAAGGGTAATACGGATAGTAAAACCAAATATAATCTTTCTTCAGGGCTCTTCAAGACTGTACAAAATATCTATAGTCAAACATTATCCCAAAGGCACGGAATCTAGAAAACTGTCATCCTCAATGTTTGTCCACAAACTGAATTCTTAAGAAAACTTTGAACATTTAAAAATTAGAAGAAATGAAGATAAAAATCCTATTATACACACAGAAGAGATTGTATTTGTGTTACTGAATTATAGACCTAAAGTAAATACTAATGATGGGGAGGTGAGTCATGGAGAGGGGGAATGGGGTTAAATTGTCAAACGTACAAAAAGTGACTCTAATGTACCAAGCAGCACCCGTTGACTTTTTTACGGTGGTGGATTTCATGGCGTCTGACTTTCCCACAGTGGAGAGGTGAGGCACATCATTAAATCGGGCTTCCACAAGGCAACTGGGAGTCTGATTTAAAATTCATTGATGATGCGCAGGTTTCACAATGGGTTTCTCAGGACTCAGGAAATACAGCAGTGAAAGGGAGGTGGGAGCTGCCAGCTTCACAAGTTAAGTGGCTTTTTACAGCATTCCTTGTAGGCCAGTGGGAGCAGCCTTCCCTGGCTGGTCAACGAAACCATCAACCTCTCCCCTGCTGATTGCCAGCTCTCCCCCTGCTGCTGTGATGTCTTCTCTTTTAGCACCCTAGCATCTCCCAGGGTCACTAGAATCTAGAACTAGGGGTCACTGTTTAAAAGTAAGGGGTCACTCATTTAAGACAGAGATGAAGAGGATTTTTTTCTCTCAGAGTCATAAGTCTTTGGAACTCTCTTCCTCAAAAGGTGGTGGAAGCAGAGTCTTTGAGTATTTTTAGGGCAGAGGTAGATAGATTCTTGATAAACAAGGTGGCGAAAGGTTATCGGGGTAGGTGGGAATGTGGGTTTGAGGTTACAATCAGATCAGCCATGATCTTATTGAATGACGGAGTAGGCTCAAGGGGCTGAGTGGCCTACTCCAGCTCCTAATTCGTATGTTTGTATGTATGTATGTATGTTCGTATATATGTCGCCCAACAGTGACATCCTGCTGATCTGGCCAGTTGCTGGATAGGAAACGGATCCAAAAATTGATAAATATCTCTGGTCTACAACACGCCAAGTTCAGCTGTGAAAAGAGCAAATAGTTACCAGCAGTTTCACTAGAGGGAAGGGAATGCTGCAAATTCAGGAAGAGTAAATCCCGAGCACTAGGTCACTTGTTTTAAAATACAGTAATGGCAAGAGGAAATCATTGGACAAAAATGGCAAAATGAGAAAGACAATTATTTTGTACCTGACTATAATCAAGGCACAATGCTTATACTCAACACAGCTGTATCCATGACAAGATTATCTTCTTACAGCTTCATATTGAAATGTCCAGTGTACAAGGGGAAATTTAATAAGTTGAATCTGACTTTAGATTTTCATCATAATTGGAGCTAAGACCCAGGTATCTTATATTCTAAATTCACTAGTCTGGTGTTTTAAATTTAAGTCAACAGGCCTAACCGATACTGGTAACAATATTTGTATATTATGATCCTTACTTTTAAATATTGCTTTGTATTGCTGTGTAAAACATTGGTAATGCAATTAAGTCTACTGTGTCTCAAACTACTGTGCTGAAAATGATCAATCCTCAGCCTGCTAGCACTTACAATAATTCCTCTTCTGCCCATTATAGATTTGCCAGTTCATCAAATATCCCTATCCACATTATTTCATGAAAGATGGACTTTACATGTGGTATAACATTGTACATCACAAAGCAATATTTTAGTGGTAAAGATATGGAGAATTAGCAGACCCATCACCATTGTTGGTAGATTCTGTTTAGTTATATTTCAGTGTCTGGTCTGGGATATCCCTTTAACTTAACATTTTATTTGGAATTGCATGGATAATTAAGTAAGTATAAGTAAGTCTAACGGAACAGAAAGAGGGGGGGAAGAAAAATTTTCAGGTTCTTGGTAAAAAAAATCCTGGCCGCAAAAGTCATAAGTGGATTTTCATAAATGGATCAATGAGATTATAATATTAGTACCACTCCTCTCAGTAATCTTTGGTCTGCAGTTTCTTCTTTAGCAATAATTTCAAAAATGCTTGTTGATGCTGCTGACTAATCGCATGTAGCGTCGTAACACTGGCTACCGTGAGGTGACATTAAAAAGTGTTTTAAGTTCAGAAAACAGTTCAATTTCTCAATCGAGGCTAACATCAACCCACAAAATTAATCATCTGATGCTTCATAACCACCGTAAATATTTCAGAGAACACTTGTAACTGCATGCAACTGATCAGATACAAGTCTTTTATCAAAGATGCCTCTTGTGCCTCAATAGTCTAATGTTAATGACTTTGTTTCTGCATTGTTTCCAAAAACTTGTGTACTGCTTGTTACATTGAACAGAAACATTTACTAAAATCCAGTTCCAGATGTTTTACATACCTTTCAATGAAACTTGTACAGCTCCTCAAATGAGCAGCATTAACAAAAATAAATATGGGAAACATTGTTAATCAAAACAACCAATAACCATTGGGGTGAAACATGCAGTATCCCAATTATAAAGCTAATTTAGAGGTGCAGATACATCTTATAAAATGTTCATTTCATTCCCTTTCCAAAAATAGTAATTGCATTTAGGATTTATTTATCATTTCTCACCCTTCACCCAACCCCCTCCACTCCTTATAAATATTTTATTGTACTAGGAATATTTGGAGTACTTTTGGTATTTATGTAAGTTATCCCACCACCAATGTTAGGTTTGTTTGCCTGTAATTGCTGAGTTCATCCCTCTCTTTTTCTGAACAGTGGTGCAATCCTCCACTCTGGGTCCACCCACATAGCCAAGGTGGGGCTGGAAGATTGTGGCCAAAGCTCTGCAATTTCCACCGTTACTTCCCAATAACCTAGGATGCATTCCAACCAGACCATGTGACTTTAAGGACTATCAAATTTCTGAGTCAAGAAACTACTGATTTAATTGAAAATCACACTAAGTCAAAATACGCTTACGTTAATGTGACACTGGGCAGTACTCAATGAGCAAGAATTCTGTTTTTTGCAATTGGTTCCTTGAATTATTACACTCATTTATTGCATTTAGGTGAGTGTGTGACAACAATTGGATGAGGGGCACAGTCACAACTCTTTTTAACTTACAATTTTATTTGCCTTAAATATGTTTTCTTACTGCATGTAGGCAGGGACTGCTTCAATATCTGAAGAATTGTGAAACACTGTGCAAACAACAACGAACATCCCTACTCCTGACTGTCTGATGGAGAGAAGGTCATTGATGCAATAGTTGATAGGCCTAGGATACTGCTGTGAGGAACTCCGGCAGCGATGTTCTGGGGCTGAAATAGTTGGCCTCCAACAACCACAACTCTTTTATGCTAGATATGAATCCAGCCAATGGAGAATTTTCCCCCAATCCCCATTGACTTCAATTGTACTAGGTCTCTTTGATTTCACACTTGGTCAAATACTGCCTTACCTCACCTCTCAAATTCAACTCTTTCATTCATGTTTGGACCAAAGTCGTAACGAGACTCGGAGTGGTCCTGGCAAAACACAAACTGAGCATCAGTGAGCAGGTTATTGGTGAGTAAGTGCTGCCTGACCTTACTGTGGACAACATTTTCTATCATTTTTCTGATGTTTGAGAGTAGGCTGATGAAATGGTAATTAGCTGGAATTGGATTTGTCCTGTGTTTTATGGACAGGATAATCCTGGGCAATTTTCAATTTTGTCAGGTCAGTGCCAATGTTGTTGCTGGAACAGCTTAGTTAGGGACGTGGCTAGTTCTGCACCATAAGTCTTCAGCACTACAGCCAGAATGTTGATGGAACCCCTTTAACACCTTCGAAACAAGGGGCAGCATTTTTCCCCTGTTGGGGGAGTTATGTGGGTGCGGGCGGGTGGATATCTGAAAAAAAGGAACAAATTCAAACCCAGTACTTCTTAAAATGGTAGAAAAATTATACTTTTATAGTGCTGGTGGAAACAATTAGAAGCAAAGGGAAGGACTGTTGATTGTCAAGGCTCAAATCTGTCCTAAGCAGATAGAGAAAAACTGATTACTAATAACATCAAAATATGTGGGCAATAATCAAGGCAATATTGACCTATGGTTGTAGGAGGGAGGGCAAAGAAGGCTCACCATTGTGCTCTCCACTTAAGATCATAAAAATAGGAGCAGAAGTAGGCCACTCAGCCCATTGAGCCTGCTCTGCTATTCAATAAAATCATGGCTGATCAGATTGGGACCTTAACTCCATTTTCCTGCCTAGCCCCCATAATCCTTGGATCCCTTGTCAATCAAAAATTTGTCCAAATCAACCTTTAATATATTCAATGACCCAATCTCCACTGCTTTCTGTGGAAGAGAATTCCAAAAACTAATGACCCTCTGAGAGAAGAAGTTCCTCATCTCTGTCTTAAAATGGAAATCCCTTATTTTTAAACTGTACCCTCAATTCTAGATTTTGCTTTGAGAGGAAGCATCCTTCTAGCATGTAACTGTCAAATTCCCCCAGGATTTTATATGTTTCAATAAGATCACCTTTCATTCTTCTAAACTCCAATGAATATAAGCCCAACCTATTCAACCTTTCTTCATAAGACAACCTCTTCATTCCAGGAACCAGCCTAGTGAACCTTCTCTGAATTGCTTCTGATGCAAGTATATCCTTCCTTAATTAAGGAGACAAAACTGTACACATTACTCCAGGTACGGTCTCACCAATGCCCTCTACAGTTGTAGCAAGACTTCCCTACTTTTATACCCCATACCCCAACCCCTTGCAATAAAGACCAACATTCCATTTGCCTTCTTTATCGCTTGCTTGTACCTCCATGCTAACTTATGTAATTCATGTGCAAGGACACCCAGATCCCTCTGCACTGCAGCATTCTGCAGTCTTTTTCCAATTAAATAATATTCTGTTTTCTATTCTTCCTGCCAAAGTGAACAACAAAGTGGACAATGTTATATTTTCCCACATTACACTCTATCTGCCAATTTTTTCCCACTCACTTACCCTATTCGATATCCCTTTGCAGACTCTTTGTATCCTGCTTACAACTTGCTTTCCTACCTATTTTTGTATCATCAGCAAATTTTGATACAATACACTCAGTCCCTTCATCCAAGTCATTGATATAGATAGTAAACAGATGAGGCCCCAGCACTCATCTCTGTGGTACGCCACTAGTTACAGTTTGTCAATCTGAAAGTGACCTATTAGTCAGCAAATCTTCAATCCATGCTGAAAATCTCCCCCAACACCACAAGCTCTTATTTTATGCAGTAACATTTTATTTGGCATCTTCTTGTTCACCTTTTAGAAATCTAAATACATTACATCTACTGGTTCCCCTTTGTCCAGCCTGTTTGCTATATCCTCGAAGAACTCCAGCAAACTTATCAAACATGATTTCCCTTTTACAAAACCATGTTGGCTCTGTTTTATTATGATCTTCTAAATATCCTGCTACTATCTCCTTAATAACAGATTCTAGCATTTTCCCTATGGCTAACTGGCCTATAATTTCCTGCTTTCTGATTCACTCCATTCTTGAAAAAAGGTGTTACATTTGCTGTTTTCCAATCTACTGATATCTTTCCAGAATCCAAGAACTTTTGGAAGATTATAACAATACATCCATACTTATGCAGCCACTTCCTTTAAAAGCCTAGGATGCAGGCCATTAGGTCCACGGGAATTGTCAGCCTTTAGTCCGATTAGTTTTCTCGTACTTCTTCTCTAGTGATTGTGATAAAAGTTCCTCTCTCCCTTTTGCTCTGGCTTTTCTATTATTCTAGGAATGCTTTTCTATGTCTACTATGGTGAAGATAGATACAAAATACTTGTTCAAATTCTCTGCTGTTTCCTTGTTTCCCATTATTAATTCCCCAGTCTCACCCTTTATGGAACCAACATCTACTCTTTGCCTTTTTATTTACTTGTAGAAGCTTTTACTGTCTTTTTTTATACTTCTTGCTCATTTTCTCTCATACTCTTTTCTCTCTCTTTATTTTTTTTGTCATCCTTTGCTGATTTCTAAAATTTTCCTAATCTTCCGGGTTACCAGAAGCATTGCAGCATTATATGCCTTTTCTTTCAATTTGATACCCTCCTTAAATTCCTTAAGATGGTGCATCCTCCTCTGAGTCCATCTTTTTCAATGGAACATATTTTTGTTGAGAATTATGAATTACCTCCTTAAATGTCTGCCACAGCTTCTCTACTGTCTTACCTTTTAACCTATTTTTCAAGTCCACTTTAGCGATCTCTGTCTTCATGCTCTTGTAATTGCCCTTATTTAAGTTTAAGGCACTAGTTTCACACCCAAATTTCTCACCCTCAAAATGAATATGAAATTCTATCATCTTATCATCACTCTTACCGAGAGCTTGTATGCTGTCCCTTCTTGTCACACCCTGGATACCGTTACCTGCAACACCAACTGCACCGTTGCCTTGTCCTTTCTCTTTAACTTTCTAAATCTCCCCCTCATGTGAACCCTCCCTCCCACCCCACAACTTAGCTTAAAGCCCTAACTGCAGGCCTGGTTATGTGATTCACCAATACAATGGTCCCAGTGCAGTTCAGGTGACGGCTGTCCCAACAGCACATATCCCTCTTTTCCTAGTACTGGTGCCAGTGCCAGTGCCAGTGCCCCATGAATCAAAACTCATATCTCCCACGCTGATCTTTGAACCATGCATTCAACTCTCTGATCTTATTTACCCCATGCCAATTTGCTCGTAGCTCAGGTAGTACTCCAGAGATTATTACCTTGGTGGTTTTGATTTAGTCTCTAGCAGAACCTCTTTGTTACTCTTACCTATGTCACAAAGACCATGACAACTAGATCCTTCCCCTCTCATTCCAAGTTCCTTTCCAGCCCTGAGGAAATGTCATTAACCCTGACACCAGGCAGGCAAGACAGCCTTTTGTGACTCACACTCTCAACTGCAGAGAACGGTGTCTATTCCCCCAACTATACTCTCCGCTACTACAACTTCCTTTTTACTCCCCCCCCACTTGAACGGCCTCCTGCACCATGGTACCATAGTCAGTGCGCTAATCTTCCCTGCAGTCTCTGCTCTCATCCACATAAGCTGCAAGAACCTCGAACCCGTTGGCACAATTGCAAGGGCTGAGGCTCCTGCATTGCTACCTTCTGGATCCTATAACTGCCTCTGTTCACACCCTCCTGTCCCTGAATACCGACCAAATCAGAAGTACCCTAGCCTAAGGGGTGTGTGGCTGCCTTTTGGATCAAAGTGTCCAGGTAATGTTCTCCCTCCCTGATGCATCGCAGTGTCTGAAACTCAGGCTCCAGCTCATCAACTTGAAGCTGAAGTTCTTCGAGCTGCAGATGTGGGTGTCATGAATCACACAGGTAGTCACCAGCTTCCACATGCTACAGCTGCAACACATCACCTGCCCTGTCATCATTATTTTGCTTTTATTTAACTAATTAGGTTTCAAATTTAGAAATACCACTCAATTGTTATCTAATTATATTATGGGCAACATTTTCCCCCCATTGTGGGGGGAAGTGCGGGAGCGGGCACAAGTGGGCTTCCAATCGGCGCCTCCGCTTGGGGGTGCACCGCCATTTTACGTGGGCGGACCAATTAAGGCCTGCCCAGCATGATGTCCACCAGGAAGCACTGTGTGGGCAGTGGGGGATTCCCTCAGCGGGAGCGCACTCTTTCACAAATGTGAATGAAAGAGTGTACAGATCCCTGTGAGGCAAAGTGCTGCCTCAGGGAGATCGGATCAGATCTAAAAGTTTCAATAAATTTGATTAAAAAATTTCCTCGCCATGTCCCCTCATGTGACACTGTCACATGAGTTGGGACATGTCTATAATTTTTACTTAAACATTTAATTAAAATTTAAATACCCTCATGAAACCTCATCCCGCGCGTGGATGAGGTTTCATGTTTTCTCCGAAACCCACCTGGGCTCCCGGCCCGCCCCCAACCTTAAGGTTGGATGGGCAGGTCCATCAATCATGTTAATTAGTTTTTTACTGGTCTTAATAGGCCACTGACAGTTCAGCGGGTGCACAGCTGATTCGGCTACACACCCGCTGAACTGAAAAACTAAACGACGCATGCCCGATGTATCCCCGCATCATTTTACGCATCCGTGAGCAGGCTCCACTCCCGCTCGCCGACTGGAAAAACCTGTCCTATGGAGTTTAACTAGTCATACTATAAATTTAATATAATACTCAAAACTCCCCAGTACCGCTCAGGACAGAGGGGATAAAAGGGTAAAACTTACCAATTACTTACCTCCAACCTAAGTAATACCTCCGGGCTTCAGCTCCCAAGTCTTGTTGTCTCTGACTCCCTCTCGCAGACCACTCTGTTTTTAAAAGGCGAGAACAGCACGTGCTCCCACACTGTACTGAATTTCCCCAATTCCTAAGTTCCTGGATTTAAGCACTCAGTCTCCAGCTGCACCTTTGTGTGACTTACTTTGGGTGATCCTGTTTTTATATTATCTCAGATTTCAGTGAGATGGGTCAGTCACTGCTGGCTAGGAAACCAGTTCTAACTAGTTAGCTAATTAACTACCCTGCTGGTGCTTCTAGGCCATGACTGTTTATCACTGACTAAGACTAAAAGAAGCTACAATTTACTGTTGAATTAAATACTAAGTGCATACTTGACCCAATTTTAGAATGGGATTACCCATCTTGGCCATTTCCTGAAGTTAGTAATTGTCATTCTTCCATTCAAGTTTTCTTGTATAACAGAGCTGAAAGGATAAACTTATCAGGAAAGGTTAAACATGTTGGGGCTCCCTTCTCTAGAAAAGAGAAGGTCGCAGGGTGACCTGACAGAGATCTTTAAGGTTATGAATTTGATAGAGAAGACAGTTTCATTTGTGGGAGAGACCAAAACTTGAGGCCATAAATATAAGATAGTCAAAAATAAATCCAATAGGTAATTCAAGAGAAACTTCTTTACCTGAAGAGTGGTTAGAAGTTGGAACTTGCTACCATAAGGAACAGCTTGAAAGCAAATAGCAAAGATGCATTTAAGGGGAAGTTTGATAAGCACATGAGGGAGAAAGAAATAGAAGGCTCATCTAATAGGGTCAGATGAAGATGAGTGGGAGGAAGCTAGTTTGTAGAAAAAAGCCTAGCATAGACCAGCTGCACCGAATGGCCTGCTTCTGTGTTGTTATCTCTATGTAATTCTAAGTATAATTGCACCATTTTCTTGACATAGTAGGGTAAATTATCCAGCAGTCTTGACAGGAGCATTAATTGGAAAATTCATCAAGGTCAGTCGGAATGCATGATTCCTGGTTTTCTCAGTATTAATTTTAGTGGTTCAGCTTGGAGCCTCAAGAAAAGTGGTGTTCCAACACTACCCAGTTCCTGCTTTTGTGTGATTTTGAGAGTCCAACTCTAAGTATCATAGAGAAATATTAACTGCAAAGCAAGTTCATATACTTAACTGCAAAGTAAGGTCACCTTAAATCTTTCTCCCAAGTGATCTTGCCCTCAGGGGCATCCTTTCAGCACTTCTCCCACTGACATCAGTCTCTTAAATCTACCCACCACATTCTGCCCTTCAACCAATTTCTGATAATTACTAGATTTTACCTTGAATCCCCACTGCTTTAAACTCTAGTAGCAGCCTTCCATGCAAAATTTTGTCAAAGGTACTTTGGAAGAATGCAACCCATTTTTCAAATTTCCACAGTCCATTTGGAATGTCACTTGTTTTAAATGGTTAAAGAGATTGGGGTGGCAGGATCTTCCTTGTCTGAATCCTCATTGACAGAGTTAGCTTATCATGCATGTAATCCTTAAATTTACTTCCAAGAAGGTTAATTGCTTTTAAAAACATTAAGTGGTCACTTCAACCAGAATTTTAAATTGAGGGGGATAAATTAGTACACTTGATAATTTGTTACTAGACAAGGTTATGGATATTAACAGATGACTACACTCATTTCTCACAATTTTACAACAGCCACTGTTAATTATAAATTAATTTTCAGCATGGTAACTAATAAAGGAGCACAGATATGCAGTAGTTATGATACTGGACTAGCAATATGCAGGCTTGGACTAATAATCCAAAGAATGTGACTTTAAATTCCACTGTGGCAGTTTGATAATTTGAATTATGTTTAGAAATTCTGGCAAGAGAAAGGTGGAATCAGTAAACTGTTGGATTTTTATAATAATCCAACTAATTCACTAATGTCCATTCAGGAAGGAAACTTGCTGTTCTTATCTAGTCTGGCCTATATGTTACTCCAGTCCTTGACACTTAACTATCCCTTGAAGGACCCTATGAGATCACTAAATTCTAGAAAACCACTTGCTGCACCACTTTCTCCACACAATGACAATTGGACAACAAATAGTGGCTCTGCCAGTAACGCCTATGTTGTATCCGAGAATGGATTTGCAACAAAAATCAATGTTGCAATGCAGTTTTACAGATGGGATTAATTAATGATCTCATAGTAAAGGATCCTCTAGGGAAGAGTGATAATAGTTCAGTTTGGGAGCGAGAAACTTGAGTCCCATACTAGTATTCTGGAGTTAAACAAAGGTAACTACATAGGTATGAGGGCAGATTTGCCCCTAGTGGACTAGGCAGGAAGTCTACAAGGTAGGACAGTTGATGAACAGTGGCAGATATTTAAGAAGATATTCAATTCCTCCCAAGTAAAATATATCCCAATGAGGAAGAAAAATGGTAAGGGGGGAGAAAGCATCCATGGTTAAGCAAGGAAGTTAAAGATAACTTAAAGGCATACCAAATTGCAAAGGTCAGTGACAGGCTGGAAGATTGGGAAACTTTTAAAGATCAACAAATGGTTACTAAAAAAAAATAAAAAGAGCAAAAGTAAATTATGAATGAAAACTAGCGCAAAATGTAAAAGCTGATAGCAATAGTTTCTACAAGTATATAAAAGGAAAGAGAGTAGCTAAAGTGAATGTTGGTCCCTTAGAGGACGAGACTGGGGAGTTAATAGTGGGGAACGCAGAAATAGCAGAGAGGCTTAATCAATATTTTGCCTCAGTTTTCACACTGGAGGACACTAGTACCACCCCAATAGTAACAGGTAGTGCAGAGGATATAGAGAAAGAGGAACTAAGAACAATGACCATCACTAGAGAAAAAGTACTGAGCAAACTATTGGGATAAAAAGTTGACAAGTCCCCAGGACCTGATGGCCTACATCCCAGGGTCTTAAGGAAGTGGCAGCGGAGATAGTGGATGCATTGGCTATAATATTCCAAAATTCCCTGGATTCTGGAAAGGTTCCAGTGGATTGGAAAAATGCTAATATAATGTCCTTATTCAAAAAAAGGGGGGGGGGGGTGCAGAAAGTATGAAACCATAGACCAGTTAGTTTAATGTCTGTTGTTGTGAAATTGTTGGAATCCGTTATTAAGGAAGTAATAATGGGGCATTTGGAAAGTCAAAATGCAATCCATCAGAGTCAGCATGATTTTATGAAGAGTAAATCGTGTTTGACTAATTTGCTAGAGTGTTTTGAAGATGTGACAAGCAAAGAAGATAATGGGAATCCTGTAGATGTAGTATATCCAGAAGCCCTTTGATAAGGTTAATACACAAGATAAGATCGCACGGAGTTAGGGGTAATATATTAGCTTGAATAGAGGATTGGCTAACCAACAGAAAGCAGAGAGTCAGGATAAATGGGTCTTTTTCTGGATGGGAAGCTGTAACTAGTGAGGTGCCACAGGGTTCGGTCCTTGGGCCCCAACTACTTACAATATATATTAATGACTTGGATAGAAGGTACGATAGCTAAATTTGCAAATGACACCAAAATAGGTGGGAAGGTAAGCTGCAATGAAGAAATAAGAAATTTACAAATGGATATGGACAGGTTAGGTGAATGGGCCAAAATTTGGCAGATGGAGTTTAACGTGGATAAGTGTGAGGTTATCCATTTTGGTTGGAAGAATAAAAAGGCGACTTATTATTTAAATGGAGAGAAACTTCAGAATGCTTCAGTGCAGAGGGATCTGGGTGTCCTCATGCATGAATCGCTGAAAGCTAGTATGCAGGTGCAACAGGTAATAAGGAAGGCAAATGGAATTTTGACATTTATTGCTAAAGGAATAGAGTGTAAAAATAGGGAAGTGTTGTTGCAAGGTATTGGTGAGACCGCATCTGGAGTACTGTGCACAGTTTTGGTCCCCTTACTTGAAGAAGGATGTAATTGCACTGGAGGTGGTTCAGAGGAGGTTCAGTAGATTGATTCCAGAGATGCGGGGCTTGTCTTATGAGGAGACACTGAGCACTTTAGGCCTATGCTCGCTAGAGTTTACAAGGATGAGAGGAGATCTAACTGAGGTATATAAGATGCTAATGGGGATAGACGAAGTAGACGTGGAGCAGATGTTTCCCCTTCTGGGGCATTCTAGAATGAGAGGCCATAGTTTTAGGCTAAGGGATGGTAGATTTAAATCAGAGATGAGGAGGGATTACTTTTCTCAAAGGGTCGTGAATCTGTGGAATTCAACCTCAGAGTGCAGTGGATGCTGGGACACTGAATAAATTTAAGGAGGAGATAGACAGATTTTTAATTAGTAATGGGTTGAAAGCTTATGGGGAGAGGGCGGGAAATTGGAGTTGAGGCTGAAATGAGATCAGCCATGATCGTAATGAATGGCAGGGCAGGCTCAGGGGGCTGAATTGCCTACTCCTGCTCCTAGTTCTTATGTTCTCATGTATTAACAAGTTTGAAATATCTGCACAGGCTGCATTTTGTACAGTAGCCTCAAAACCTAATTATGTGCTGTGATAGTCTCACAGCAAACAAGCAAAGTCTGCTGGCTAAGTTTTGTTGGACTTAAACATTTTGCCTTGCTGCCAAATATTTTGGTATTTAATAAAATTTTATATCATGCATCACTCCATTTGTCTGTCTTGGATGAATGCATGATAACATTAGACCGTCTGTATGAAACTGCCTTTGCTTTTAAATAATGAATTCTTTTCCCCTGGGGAATGAAAGATCAATCAGACACAATGTTAAAACTATTCCGGAACTAATAATTTCCGAAAGTTAAAAAAGGAATTCTTAACAAATAAGTATGTATTACAAGAAAAAGTGTAACGTTTTGGGGATAAAAGAAAGCAATTAATAGTCAAGTCTGCAAAACATCTACAAGAAAATACTCCACTAATTTTAAACCTAAAAAAACATCAGTACACAACTTTTCATGATTCTTAGTTTTCTTACAAAATAGCAGCATTGATGTTTGTTTTGAAACTTTGTGAGAGGCCTCAGTTGTAGCTGGAGGTTCATATATTTGATTTTTGATAGCTTTTTAATTGGCTTATAAAGATCTACAAAAAGGGATACTACAGCTTTAAAATTCTTTTAAAATTCTTTCTGGCTTTGATCCTGTGAGGGACAGATTTATGCCTGTTCAGTGAAGGTGGGCTATGAAACCATCCCGCTGTGAGAGTTCTTGATGAAACACTTGAGCATATACGTGAAGCTCCTTTTTCTAATGTTTTGCTTCTCTTCCCTCCCCAACTACCAGCTCTATTCAACTAGCCAGAAGACTAACCCCGCCAGACCCCAATACATCATCTTCATGAGACTGCATCACTCTAAAGCCATTGAATTACATGGTGCAGCAGACATGATCTGTGCTTGAAGAATTTCAAGTGGACGTTGTCATGGTTCTGTAATCCATTTTTACCCTTCACTATCTTACCCCTTAAATAAATGAAATAAATAAAGAAAGAAACTTACAAATGGAACAAAAAGGCAAGTGGAAAAAAATTCCAGTAACCTAATCTACTGTGAATTTTGCTGCCTTCTGGTTTTTACAGCTTAGGAGTAATGCCTATTCAATATCTAACTAGTTCCACAGACTTCACTTCTGAAGCCAACTCAACTCAAAATGTTTTTAATTGTGTTGCAAGTGTCTGAATGTCACAGCAAATTGCCTCTGGCATGAAAGTGTAAGTTGTCACTGGTGATCCACCTAGCCTTTCACCTGCACATCAACAAATATCCCTCAGAAAAAATAGAATAGCATACAGTTATTTGAATAAAAATCACTATCATAATAAACTATAAGATAAAACCAAAACAATTTTACTCTGGTCACTACATGTAATTATTATTGGTAAGTCTGATGTACTTAACCAAAATAGAGTATTCACATTTTTGCTGTTAGTTGTAATTCATCTCTAATTATAAAACACAAATAATAATAATTAGCCTTTTACCATTCAAGAAGTAGATGTACATTTTATGTAAAAATGGGAAAAAGTCCAAAATGAGCTCTGAAGTTTTCTGACTTAAAAAGTAACCTAGAGTGAATGTAAAAAAATGCCAGACTCTTTAGTAATGTCTGAATGTGATGTCAATTAGGTTTACATACTAAAGATTTCTGGATTTGAGATAACTGTCAGTTAAATTGTCAGTAAAGTGAATTAACAGACCTTGCAAATACCTCTCAGTAGGGACTACTTAAAACTAATTCTCTTAAAAGCTCTGAGGTTTGATCTTGAAACTAGATCCACATCTTCAATGCTGCTCCACACGTGTGAAGTCCCTCAGCTGAGGTCAAGGCTTGATAATGTCAGGTCAAGAAACTAACATACCTATTATATTTTCTTTCTTACCTTTCCATGCAATTAGTACACATACAAATGCTAAATTTTGTTGACACTGACTGCAGAATATCCATTAAAACTGCTAATACGCTCCTGTTGGATAAAGATTTGAAAGAGGTTTGGGAAGGCCAGGTGAGGTTTTGTTTCTTTGTTCAAGGATGATCCACTAAGATTCAGTGCTGGGAGAAATGGTCTAAATATTTCCTGGAAGACTGAATATTTTAGATTTTTGTTTTACTTTCAGCTCGTGTGGAGGTTGATGGGTGGGGACGGAAGGCTAGATTCCTTTACACATCTCCATTGACACTGTATCATCCTAAACTCTACAGCCTGCTCTGAAATATCCCTCATCAACAGGGAATAAAAACTCAGCCTTTTTGTTTCATGAGCAAGTGTGGATCACAAATCTGACGCAAATCTGCAGCTGTAGTATAAAATATTTTTCTTTTGGCATGTATATAGAGTTGGAGCAAAAAAACATACTTAGACTAGACATAGTACATTTTTCAAAACTTGGGCCCATGGTGTGGGAAAAGAAAGGGGGCTGTGGGTAAGAATATATGGCAGAATTATGATAGATGAGTGACTAATTTGCCAAGAAATTTTCTGCTTGAATCAGGATTATGCCTGGATCAAGCTTTCTATAAAATGTAAGAAGATCCAGTTGGAAAATCTTTGTATCACAAGCCATATAACGGCTCAAACATAAGTGATTAGATTTATATAATATGCTTCACATAAGGTGAGGTTCAGAGATGATTTGACTGTATTTAAGTGAGCTGAGCATTAAATGGGCAAAGTTTTAATGTAAAGGTCTGGAAAACCCTTTATTGCTTGGATAGGAAAAAGGTTGAAGATCCTTGCATCTTTTTCATCATAATAGGCTAGAGTTTGCTGTCAAGATAACAGTAAGGCTAATGGTGTTGCCATTATTTCTGCGCAAATGATCCAACACCTTCAGGCAAGGGGCAGATGCATGGTTAAAAGCGGACATCTAAAAGTTGTCCAAATTGCACCATTCTCTGTTAGTTTTGCAAAAATGGCATTTAGCAGTCTGCCTTACCATTGATTAAATTGCATGAAATTGCTGTTTTTTAGTGATAGATGCAAACTCAACTTGTCACAGAAAGTTAAGTCATGTTATTTCAAGTTTAAGTTACCTTTTAACAATGTGATAAGTATTAATTACTACCAATCACCTCTCTGACACTGAAAATTAACTATCAAAAGTGTGGAGTCTCACTGCTTCAGATATTAATTGCTGTTAGAAATATTTAAAAAGTAAAATATTTTTTTTAGAAAAATTTTTTCTCTGCTGTCTCTTTTTTCTCCCTTCATGTCCAACATATCCTTCCCTCTCTTTATTTGTCTTTTTGTACCTGATTTGATATTGAATGACAATTAAATTGTGGGTGACAGTTAAATTAACATATGTGTAACAGTAATCTGTTGGTTGTAAAGTGCTATGGGACATCTTGAGGGCATGAAAAATGTTGAATAAATGCAATATCTTTATTTTTTTAACAATTGAGATAAAATGGAATATCAATTTACTCAAGGTAAAAACCTGCATTTATATAGTGCTTTTCACATCCTCAGGACATCCTGTTGCACTTCACAGTCAATGAAGTACTTTTGAAATGAAGTTATTGTTGCATTGTAGGTAATGCTGTAGCAATTTACACATAGCTAGGTTTTACAAACAACAATGAGATTTGCAGAACAAAAACAAAAATACCTGGAAAAACTCAGCAAGTCTGGCAGCATCTGCGGAGAGGAACACTGTTAATGTTTCGAGTCCGAATGACCCTTCAACAGAACTAAGTACAGAGATGAAATATAAGCTGGTTTAAGGGGGGGTGGGACAAGTAGAGCTGGATAGAGGGCCAGTGATAGGTGTAGATAACCAAAAGATGTCACAGACAAAATGACAAAGAGGTGTTGAAGGTGGTGATATTATCTAAAGGAATGTGCTAATTAAGGGTAGAAAGCAGGATAAGCAAGGCACAGATAGCCCTAGTTGGGGGTGGGGTGGGGTGAAGGAATCGAAAAAGGCTAAAAGGTAGAGATAAAACAATGGATGGAAATACATTTAAAAATAATGGAAATAGGTGGGAAAAGAAAAATCTATATAAATTATTGGAAAAAAAGGGGGGGGGGATCGGTAAGGGGGTGGGGATGGAGGAGAGAGTTCATGATCTAAAATTGTTGAACTCAATATTTAGTCTGGAAGGCTGTAAAGTGCCTAGTCGGAAGAATGAGGTGCTGTTCCTCCAGTTTGCGTTGAGCTTCACTGGAACAATGCAGCAGACCAAGGACGGACATGTGAGCATGAGAGCAGGGTGGAGTGTTGAAATGGCAAGCCACAGGGAGGTCTGGGTAATGCTTGCGGACAGACCGAAGGTGTTCCGCAAAGCGGTCACCCAGTCTGTGTTTGGTCTCTCCAATGTAGAGGAAACCACATTGGGAGCAACGAATGCAATAGACTAAATTGAGGGAAGTGTAAGTGAAATGCTGCTTCACTAGAAAGGAGTGTTTGGGCCCTTGGACAGTGAGGAGAGGGTAAGTGAAGGGGCAGGCAATGAGATTTGCAATATTGATTGAGGGATAAGTATTTGTCAGGACACCAGGGAGTACACGCCTGTGCATCTCCTTAGCCTTCTTCCAAATAGTGCCATGGATTTTTATATCCATCTGAGAACGCAGACGGGCCCTCAGATTAACATCTCATCTGAAAGGTGGCACCTCTGATAGTGTTGCACTCAGTGTTACACTGAAGTGTCAGTCTAGATTACGTGCTCAAATCCCTGAAGTGTATTTTGAGGTGGTGATAATGTGGAATTTACATTCACATGGAGTGGCTAATATGAATAGCGCAGACTTGGAGATGTGCCTCATGGAGAATTTGATACAGATAGCGTTGATGCATTTACAGAGATGCCTGATACACACGAGGAAGAAGGAAATAGGGGAATATAGAAGTAGATGGGATGTAGCAATTTAAGTGGGAGTAGGCTCATGTGAAACATCAACACCAAAATTGACCAGTTGGGCTGAACAGCCTGCTACCATGCTACCATGCTTTTGATTCTATGCCATTCTATGCGTATGTGAACTGCACAATGGAATAAATATTTCATTTTTCTTGGTAAAATATTGAAGCGAGATAGAATGAGGTTAATGTATACCATGTAATTTAAATTTCAGACTTAGTTTCAGATTTATCTACAAGGAAGCTCAATACATTCAATCATGAAGCACAAGCTTAATTTGAACAATATTAAAGAAATTACCACTAGAAATTCTTTTTTCTCGACTTCTTGGTTCCCATCAGTGTCCAGCATACTAAAGGCAATATGGAATCCAGTGTCTGGCTCTGTAAGCATAAGAAAGCATTGTTTATTATGCAAAATTCCAAAGCCTAGGTTTCCCTTTGTTTGCAACCTGTTTTAGAGTGTATCAGGAGTAATCAAAGGTGTAAAATTGGGGGAGGGGGGGGGTATAAAGGGTGGGAGAAAAACTGAGGCCAACACCAGGGGCAGAATTTTCTGCCTGCTGGGCAGGCGGGGAGCTGATCCCCATCGGAGAAGTGGGCCCTGCCGCCATTTTATGTGGGAGGGCCAATTAAGGCGGGCCCAGCGTTACATCCGCCGGGAAGCGCTATGCACTCCCTGTGCGGGTGGGCTGGGGGATTCCCCAAATGCGAGAGTGCGCTCTTTCGCGCATGCGCACAAAAGAGCGCACATCTCCCTGAGGCTAAGTGCTGCCTCAGGGAGATCGCTCACACTTTTAAAAACATTAAAAGTAGAAAAAAAAATCCTTAACATGTCCCCCTCATGTGACAATGTCACATAAGATGGGATGTGTTCATAAATTACACTAAAACTTTATTAAACTGTTTAAAACCCTACATGAAACCTCATCCCGCTGGTGGATAAGGTTTCATGTTTTTTCTACTGCCCGCTGGGGCTCCTGGCCTGCCTACCAACCTTAAGGTTGGTCGGGCAGGTCCTTTAATTGTTTGACTGATCCTGTCAATGGTCTCAATTGGCCATTGACAGAGCGACGGGCGCACAGCTGATTTTGCTGTGCCCCCGCCTCCCTGAAAATTTAAATGGGGTGGGATGATGTCGGGGGTTCACCCCGTCGTCATCCCTCGTTATTTTATGCGTTGGTGAGTGGGCCCCGCAACCCCCCTGCTCGCCAACAGCATAATTCAGCCCCAGGTTTTCGCCCTAAAAATTACTTGTCCGTATGGGCATCATCAACTGTTGAGTCCTTGTAAATGACAATGCAGATTGGGTTTATTGCTGGGCCACAATTCCCTCTACTACAACCCCAGTGACCATGAATGGTAGGGAATGCCTCAGGGGATGTGGGCCTTCCATTGTTGAAGGCCAAAAGAAATCCTGAGAAGCTTGAAATGAAACAGATAAATTTTATTATTTAATTTTTAAACAGTTTTGAAAGTTTTTAGCAAGTTTCTTTACTTCATTTAAAACTTTTTAAAATGTTCTTAACAGTTCTTTGTAATAAATACTTATTTTCTTCAAGCAATGCATTTTCCAAATAACATTCTTAAATTAATCTTGTAGACTGGACTTCAGGAATCAAGGAGTTCCCCTTGGATCTCATTCATTCCACTTACTTTGAGAAGGAAGAGGATGAGGATCAGGTGGCTCCAGCTCCTGCCTCATGGCAGTCAAACCTCCCCTTCTGCAGGTGGTGTGCTGCTTCATTGTGATCCTAGGCAATACTTTAGAAGAGTTAGGTTTCATCATAATGTAATAATGTCCCACCTGCTGCAGGCACAGTCCATAAGAGATTTTGATTGAAGACCCAATTTTGCAAAATGGGCCATATTAAGCTCTCTTCCAGAGCTCCCACTCCTTAGTGCAAGGCATTCCCCCACATTCCCCCAAATCATCCTGCACATACCCTATTGGTGACAAAAATATCCACAACAAATCAAAAAAACTTCCATTCTCTTGGTTTCCTACTCCTCTTGCACAGTGGCAAGAGGTTCAGTGGAGCCTTGTATGAGGGGACTAAGACCTTACCCTATATATTCTTTTAAAATACATCTAGATATCTTCATGGCTATTTCTAAAAAAATTTAAAAACTAGACAAAGGCCTTTTAAAATGGCTGAAGCTATGCCTGTCTGTCACTCTAGAACAAAAAGAGCTACCATGGCAGTATTGCAGAAACATGCACCTTGTTATGTCTGAAGAGTCACTAACCCTGTGGGCTGCAGAGACCAAATTCAAAGAGAACTACAGAAAGGCCATCTGCATTACATAAGCCAGGTTGGCCAATCGGAGCCTGTCTGCCTGCTAGGACAAAGGAACCCGCAACCTTCCTTTCGAGTCTTCATCGTTGGAACATTTAACCATCTCAGGAACCCAGATGGGAAGGGGGGTGGGGGGAATACACACCCTTTGTTAAAGAGACTGTGAAGAAGTGGGAGTCAGGTGACATTGCATCTCTAGCTTGTGTAACCAGTGATATTGCCTTACTGTACTGCAAAGGTCAGTCTGCCAATTTACTATCTACAAGCAGCCTCACAGAAAAGGGGCTCTGCCCAGATTGAATACCTGGCCCCATCTACACTGTTTTTTACTGGAACTTCCATACCATTGCCTGCAAGATTGACTCATCTGTGTGTGCCTATCTCATCTTGTGAGGTCAACTCCACTGGAAATGTTAATTATGCAGCATCAGTTTTCAACTTGTCGACCTCCACAAAGGAATACCTCATCGGACTTTGATTCTAGGCTCTGGATCCACGTGAAACATCTCTGTGATCTTTGCCTGTAAATCTTTCTTTTTCCTCTGTCCCTCTATTACTGTATGAGTGCACAGGGGGCCATGAGGCAACCCCTCTCCTGCATTTGAGAGTGTGCAAATAAATGAACCCTTTGGAGTTCATCCTATCTCGAATTTGCTATTGGGTTATTAATAGAATTGAATCATACCAAAACTGAAGGGTTGGGAAATACGCCACCACATATAAAGGGGGAAGCAACTTAAAACATCCTTTGTAGATGGATGGGTGGTGACAGGAGAAATCAGGGCCTGTTTAAATTAACACCCCTCCTGTCCGTAACACTTGGGAATTAAAGTGGTGCCTCCTTCTGCTATGAAAGTCATTTCTTCTTTTAAGTGTGAAGGCACTCTCAATGCTTTCATGGGTTTCAACAGTATGCCTGGATGGGAGTGAGGTGGCATTCACTGCCAAGGCCCTCTCTTTCCATGGGCCTCCATCATGCACTTCATAGGCTTTCAGGAGTCGTTTCTGAAGCAGTAAATTTGACTCCAAGATGGTGTGTTGCCTCCCTGGTGCCAGGGTCAAGGATGTCACAGACATCCTTCGGGGGTAGGGCATCAGCCAGAAGTCATGGTCCACATTTGTGCCAACGACATAGGTAGGAAGAAGGATGAGGTCCTGAAAGCAGATTTCAGGGAGTTAGGAAGGAAATTAAAAAGCAGGGCCTCAAGAGCAGTAATCTCAGGATTACTCCCAATGCCACATTCTAGTGAGCATAGGAACAGGAGGATTGGTCAATTAAAAATGTGGCAAGAGAACTGGTGTAGGAGGAAAGGCATCATATTTCTGAGGCATTGGGTCCAGTTCTGGGGCAGGTGGGACCTGTACAAGTTGAACAGGTTACATCTTAACAGGACTGGGACTGATATACTTGCAGGGAGATTTGCTAGTGCTGTGGAGTGGATTTAAATTAGCTTGTCAGGGAGGAGGGGTGGGGTTGGGAACCTGAAGGGTGGCCCAAATTGGGAGAAAGTAAAGTTAGTAACAGGAAGTAGCAGTAAGGCTAGAAGGCAGGAGAAACAAAACAGAGCATTGAGCATGCTTCAAATGTGGAATGATGTCAAAAAGACAAAGTTAAGGGCACCCTACCCAAATGCTCGCAGTACTCGCAATAAGTTAGATGATCCAAAGCCACAAATAGGGGTAAATGGGTATGATATAATTGCCATTATGGAAACATGACTGCATGGTGACCAAGACTGGGAATTGAATATTCAAGGATATTCAACGTATAGGAAGGACAGACAAGAAGGGAAAGCAGGTGGAATTGCGCTGATAATAAGGGATGGGATCAGTGCGTTAGTAAGGGAGGATCTCAGATTGGAAGAACAATATGTGGAATCTGTTTGGGTGGATCTAAGAAACAGCAAAGGGCAGCGGGCATTAGTTGGAGTCGTTTATAGGGCACCAAACAGTACTGGTAATGTGGGGTATGGTATTAATCAGGAGATGAGAGAAGCATGAAGCATGGGCAACACAGTAATCATGGGTGACTTCAATCTGTATATAGACTGGGTAAACCAACTGAGCACTAATGTTGTGAAGACGAGTTTCTGGAGTGTGTTAGGGATGGTTTTCTAGAGTAATATGTTGAGGAGCCTCCTAGGGACAGGCTATTTTATATCTAGTATTATGTAATGAAAAAGGGCTAATTAATAATCCTGTTGTAAAAGAACCTTTAGGGATGAGTGATCACATTATGGTAGAATTTTACATTATGTTTGAAAGTGAGGTAGTTCCCTTTGAAGCAAGGCTGTTAAAGTTAAATGAAGGAAATTATGAAGGCATGACGGATAAATTAGCTGAGTTGGATTGGGAAAATACATTAAAAGGTATGGCTGTAAATAGCAATGGATAGTCTTCAAAGAACTATTACATAGCTTACAGCACCTATAAATTCCTTCAAGGTGCAAAAACCCAAAAGAAGTCAGTCAACCGTGGCTGACAAAGGAAGTTAAAGATTGTATAAGATTAAAAAAGTCTTATAAAGTCGCCAGAAGTAGTAGTAAACCTGAGGATTGGGAGGTTTTCAGAATACAGCAAAGGGAGACCAAGAAACTGATAAAGGGAGAATAGAAATATGAATGCAATCTAGCAAAAAACATAAAAACAGACTGTAAAAGCTTCTATAGGTATGTAAAAAGGAAGCATTTGGCTAAGACAAATGTGAGTCTATTACAGGCAGAGTCAGGAGAATTCATAATGGGGAATAGAGAAATGGCAGAGAAGATAAATGATTACTTTGTGTCTGTTTTCATTGAGGAAGATACAGGAAACCTCCCAGATTTAGCGATCCAAGGGACTAGGAAGAATGAGGAGTTGAAGGAAATTAGTATAAGTTAGAAGGTTGTATTGGAGAAATTAATGGGACTGAAAGTTGATAAGTCCATGGAACCTGATATTCTGCATCCCAGAGTGTTGAAAGAGGTTGCTATAGAGATAATGGATGCAATGGTGATCATTTTTGAAAATTCTATAGATTCTGGAATGGATCCTGAAGATTGGAAGCAAATGTCATCCCCACTATTTAAGAAGGGCGAGCGAGAAAACTACAGACCTGTTTGCCTTACATCAGTAGTAGGGAAAATGCTAGAATCTATTATAAAAGGATGTGATAAATGGGTATTTGGATATTGGGCATAGTCAGAATGAATTTTCGAATGGGAAATCATGTTTGATGAACTTGTTGAGTTTTTTTGAGGATGTTACTAACAAAATTGATAAAGGAGAGTCAATGGACGTCATATACTTGGATTTTCCGAAGGCTTTTGCGAAAGTCCCCTAAAGTTTATTAGCAAAACAAAAGCGCACCTGGGATAGAAGGCAATATATTGGCATGGATTAAGGACTGGCTAACAGGCAGAACACAGAGGGCAGCATCCTCCCCCCGCCCCCCCCTTGCAGCGGGGGTGGGGGGGGGTTGTGTGGGAGCGGGCGTGCAGGTTCCTGATTGGCATCCCTGAATGGGGGCGGGCCACCATTTTATGTGGGTGGGCCAATTAAGGCCTGCCCAGTGTGACATCTGCTCGGAAGCACTGAGCACTCCCTGGGGGGGATTCCCTGAGCTGGGAGTGCGCTCTTTTGCGCATGCGTGTGAAAGACAGCACAGATCTCCCTGAAGCAAAGTGTCGCCTCAGGGAGATTGGTTGAAGTTATAAGGTTGGAAGAAATTTTCCTGATGTCCCCTCATGTGACACTGTCACATGAGCTGGGACATGTCCATTACTTTTATTTAAAAATATTCCGAAATTTTTAAATCCCTCATGAAACCTCATCCCGCCCATGGATGAGGTTTCATGCTTTTCCTGAAGGCCGACTGGGCTCTTCGCCTGCCCATCAACCTTAAGGTTGGATGGGCAGGTCCATTAATCATTTCGATTACTTTTTTTAATGGCCTTAATAAGCCGTTGACAGGTTGGCAGGCGCACAGCCAAGTCAGCTGCATGCCCGCTGAACTGAAAATCTAAATAATGCGCAGTGACGTTGGGATGCCCACCCGATGTCACTGCGTGTCATTTTGCGTGTCAATTTACGCGTCGGCAAGCGGACCCTGCCCTTGCTCACCAAAGGGAGAATTCTGCCCAGAGAGTAGGAATAAACAGGTCATACACGTGTTGGCTGGCTGTGACTAGTGGGGCACCACAAGGCTCAGTACTTGGGCCCCAGCTGTTCACAAAATATGTCAATGATTTGGATGTGGGGACCAAATGCAATATTCCCAAGTTCACGGATGATACAAAGGTAGGCAGGAATGTGTGTTGTGAGGAAGATGTAAAACGACTACAAGAGGATTTGGACAGACTTCATGAGTGGGCAAGAATTTGGCAGATGGAATACAATGTGGAAAAATGCAAGGTTATCCACTTTGGTAGAAGGAACAGATGTGCAGTGCATTTTCTAAGTGGTAAGAGATTAAAAAGTATAGATGTACAAAGGGACCTAGGTCCCCTTGTCTATAAGTCACTGAAAGGCAACGTGCAGGTGCAGCAGGCAGTTAGGAAGGTTAATGGAATGTTAGCCTTTATCGCAAGAGTATCGCAGGAGTAGTGAAGTCTTACTTCAATTGTATAGAAGCTTGGTTAGATTACACCTGGAGTACTGTGTGCGCAGTTTTGGTCCCCTTACCTCAGAAAGGATATTATTGTCATAGAGGGAGTGCAACAAAGGTTCACCAGACTTGTTCCGGGAATGGCGAGACTGTCTTACAAAGAGAGATTGGGAAAACTGGGCTTGTATTCTCTAGAGTTTTGAAGAATGAGAGGTGATCTCATTGAAACCTACAAAATACTTAAAGGGATAGACAGGGTAGGTGCAGGTAAGATGTTTCCCCTGGTTGGGGAACCAGGGGACACAATTTCAAAATAAGGGGGAAACCACTTAGGATCTAAGATGAGAAGAAATTTCTTTATTCAGAGGGTTGTGAATCTTTGGAAATCTCTACTCGAGGGAGCCGTGGAAGCTCAGTCATTGAATATGTTTAAGGTAGAGATTGATAGATTCCTGATTTACACTAATGTAAAGGGTTATGGGGATAGTGTGGATAAAAGACATTGAAGTGTTTGATCAGCCATGATCGTATTGAATAGCGGAGCAGGCTCAACATGCTAAATGGCCTTCTCCTTTTCCTACATCCTAAAATGAACCTGCACTGACGAAAATGCAACAGGTTCAAGAATTCCAATGCAATTCCATTATTAGCTGTGGGTAGTCATAGCACTATTGCTTGAACCAGAGGTTATGGGTTCAAGTCTCACTCCATTGATTTTAGCATTTTAGGCTGACATTTCAATGCACGACTGAGGGAATAATGCATTGTCAGAGTGAAAGTTGGATTTTTAAAAAATTATTTTTCTTAGACCGGTTTAAGTACAATAAACACAACCTTCTTTTCTTTTTGAAAATCGCAAAAAAAACCTGTCTGTTCGTGCCTCTTACAGTCACAGCACATAAACCGTTAAACACTCACTGAATTGGCAAGCATATCCTTTGAAAAAGAAGTCCCATCTTCACACCAAGAATAATACCCATTGTGTTGCGTGCCGCTATCAATGTGCTAAATGGGGTAAATTCAGAACAGATCTAGCAGCTCAAAACTGGGCATCCATATTGTGCTGTGGACCATCAACAGCAGCAGAATTGTATTCAACTGCAATCTGTTACCTCATGGCCTGACATAGCTCCTAGTCTACCATTACCAGCATGCCAGGGGATCAACCCTGGTTCAATTAGGAGTGCACTCTTACTCTTACTCCAAGCATACTTGGAGTGGCATCAGGCATACCTAAAACTGAGGCACTCACCTGGTGAAGCTACAACACAGGACTCAATTGCATGTTAAACATCAGTTGCAGCATGTTATAGACAGAGTTAAGTGATCCCACAACTAATGGATTAGATCAAAGCTCTGCAGTCCTGTCACATCCAGTTGTGAACGGTGGTGAACAATTAAACAGAAAACCGGAGGTGGCGTTTCCACAAGTATTCCCATGCTCATTTGCAAAGGACACGTTTGCAAGCATCTTCAGCTAGAAGTGCTGAGTGGCTGATCCATCTCGGCCTCCTCCTGAGTACCCCAAAATTACAGATGCCAACTGTTATGATCCAGTTAGGGACCAGTAACAAAATTTGAAATCCCAGGTATTCATTGAGAGAATAAAGCCACAAGATTCCATGGTTTTAAAGAAACAGAAGAAATGTTACTATACAAGATTCAACATAGCAAACAGTCAAAATTATCTTATACTTCAACAGCCAGAATTAACATGAGGTAAATAGTTGATATCGAGGAACAGCTGAAGGCACTGGATACAGCAAAAGGTATGTGCAGCATCCCAGCAATAGTACTGTAAACGTGGGCTACGCACCTAGCCATGTGCCATAGACAAGCAATTCCAGTACAGCTACAACGCTGGCACCTAGCCACAATGTGAAAAATTGCCCATATATATCCTGTCTACAAAGAACAGGTCAAATCCAATCCAGTCAATTACCACCCCATCAGTGTGCTCTTAATCATAGCAAAGTGATGGAAGGTGTCATTGACAGTGCTATCAAGTGGCATTTACAGAAGCAATAACCTGCTCATTAATGCTCAGTTTTGGGTTCTGCCAGGGCCATGCCTGACCTCATTCCAGCCTTGGTCCAAACATGGACAAAAGAGCTGAATTCAAGTGGTGAGGTGAAAGTGACTGCCCTTGACATCGAGGCAGTATTTGACTGAATGTGGCATCAAGGAGCCCTAGCAAAATTGAAGCAATTGGGAATCAGGGGGATAACATGCCACTCGTTGAAGTCATACCTAGCACAAAGGAAGATGGTTGTGGTTGTTGGAGGTCAATCGTCTCAGCCACAGGACATCACTGCAGAAGTTCCTCAGGGTAGTACCCTAGGCCCAACCATCTTCAGCTGCTTCATCAATGACCTTCCCTCCATCATAAGGTCAGGAGTGAAGATGTTCGCTGATGATTACACAATATTCCACACCATTCATGACTCCTCAGATACTGAAGCAGTCCGTATCCATTTGCAGGAAGATCTGGACAGCATTCAGGCATGGGCTGTAACATGGCAAGTGGCAAGTAACATTTGTGCCACACAAGTGCCAGACAATGACCATCTCCAACAAGAGAGAATCTAACCATCTCTCCATAACATTTAATGCCATTAGCATCACTGAATCTCTCCCTATTAACATCCTCGGGGTTATGATTGACCAGAAACTGAGCTGGACCAACCATATAAATACTGTGGGTCTAAGAGCATTTCAGGGGCTGGGGATTCAGCAGCATGTAGCTCACCACACCATCAGGGCACAAGTTAGGAGTGTGATGGAATACTTCCTACTTGCCTGGATGAGTGTAGCTCCATTAAACACACAAGAAGCTCAACACCATCCAAGACAAAACAGCCTGTTTGATCAGCATCCCATCCACCACCGGCATACAGTGGCAGCAATATGTACTATCTATAAGATGCACTACAGCAACTGGCCATGCTTCTTTCAGCAGCATCTTCCATGATCCCTAACACCTAGAAGGATATGGGCTGCAGATGCATGGGAACACAGCCACCTGCAAGTTCCCCTCCAAGCCACGCACTATTTTGACTTGGAAATATATTGTTGTTCCTTCATTGTCACTGGGTCAAAATCCGAGTACTCCTTCTCTAACAGCACCGTGAGTGTGCTTATACTAGATAGACTGCAACACTCAGGAAGTTCATTTCACCAAAACCTTCTCAAGTGAAATTAGGGATAGGCAACAAATGATGGTCTTGCCAGTGACGCTCACATCCCATGAAAGAAAAAAATGGATTAGAAGCTTTTGAAGGAATATCATGGCCCCAATATTTAATGGAGTACAAGTTTGGAACATGTTCTGATTCCAATGGACAGTCGGTGATGGAAGAAACCAGAGCTAGTCTTTACTTGGGATAGATTTATTCAGAGTAAAACACTACAAGCATATACCTTCTCACATGACCCACAACCTGTTTCAATAAGTGTCTCTTTATATGTGCTCAAGTCATGATCCAACCAATGTCCTCCAACTTTATATACTTAACTTCAATTGATACCATTAATAGGGTTTGGAAATGTGGAAAAACTTTGGAGTTTTAAATTAATTTAACTTAACTTTGAACTTTATTTTTTTTACTAGTTTCCCACCCAACAGCCAGCATGATTAACATGTTGGCTGCCTCGTTTGGAAAATCCTGGGGCACAAGTCTGCAGTGGTGGAGCGGGCAGGTCTTCTGGTGGTGGGGGCAAGAGATTGCAAGGATAGGAAAAGTGGAGTGTTAACAATAGGGGGAGTGGAAAGATTGGTGGAGGGTTGAGAGATTGTGGCATGCAGGGGTCAGTGATCACAAATGGGGTGGTTAGAGATTGGGGTTGGACAGTTTGTGGAAGTGGTGGGGTTTCTTGGGCCTAGGGGAGCCACACCTTCTTCTCCGGGCCCACAAGCAGTACTGTAAAGGCACTCACCCTTATAGATCTAGCCTTCATTTATCTGCCAGGTTTCCCAAGACAAGAAAAACCTCAATGACATGTTAAAAATAGAATCCTTATCATAATGGAGACATGCAGCCTTCTTACAACATTTCAAAGAATTTAAAGAACAGAAAAACTTGCATTTATACAGTGCCTTGCAGAATCAAAAACTATCCAAAGTGCTTTACAACCAATGGATTGATTTTGAAGCATAGTCATTGTTGTAATGCAGGAAAGAAGGCAGCCGATTTGTGCACAGGAAGCTATCACCATCAGCAACGTGATAATAACTAGACAATATGTTTTACTGATGTCTATTTGAGGGATAAATATTGGCCAAGACACTGGAGATAACTGCCCCAGCCTTCTTCAAATACCACCATGGGATCTTTTACATCAACCAGAGAGAGCAGATGGAGCCTCGGTTTTAACCTCTCAAATGGCACCTCCAACACTGCAGCACCCCATCAGTACTGCACTGCAGTGTTAGCCCAGATTTTTGTGCTCAAGTCTGTTGAGTGGGACTTGAATCCACAATGTTCTGAGTTAGGCCAGAATGTTTCCAACTGAGTCTCAGCTGTCTCAAAGCAGATTCATTGTTGCTCCTTCTGCTGCCCCCTTTAAACCAGGGAGTGCCCAGATTTGAGGCAACTTGTCTTCGGATTTTGAACTTTTTAAACATTTTAATTTCCCATCTGAAATCCCACCTGTTTTTGGAGGTTAAACAGTCCCCCCAAAGCCAACATACATTTTATATCTATTGTAGTTCACGAATATGTCAAGAGTACATCCTGGTTGCTTTTGCCTTGTAGCACTCCAGCGAGTATTTAGGCAGTATCTGTGGAGAGAATGTTTTATGTGTGAACCTCAGGTCCAATTTCCACAAAGGGTCCACACCTGAAACACCAACCCTCCACAGATGCTTCCTGAACTGCTGAGAGTTATCAACATCTTCTGTCTTTGTTCCTACAGATTTCAACAAAGCTGCTTTAATAGGTCCAATGTCCACTGCTACAAAATAGCAGAGAATCAACAACTATGCTCAATAAAAGCAGTCTCATAAAAATCTATTTCGCATTTTCAAATTAGCTTAACCATCTAAAAATAAGATTGCATCTTTTAAAGTTGTTTTATCTTACCATCTTATGTTTTATTATGAAGACTGTTTATTTAAGAAACAAAACATTTAACAGGCGCAATGACAAAGAAGCATCAATCATCACATGACACCAAAAAGTTACCCCACCCTTTAAGCCCACTTACTTGTCAGAATACCCAGCAGGAATAAATATTCAGTGTATGATATCAAACCTATGGGAAAACAAAAAAGAAAACTCATTACTTTTTTTTATTGGTGCTGTCAAATAATAACCATTTGATGGTGTTTAGCAGCAGTTTAAGCAAGTAGTATAGTGCCGAATGTGGCCGAAGATTTCCGTCATTCAGTCTTCAGGGCAATTGCAAGAATGCCAAATTTCAAACCATCATCGCAATTTATACCAAAGGAGAAAAGGGTGCTGGTGTTAGCTGGTTGGAATTCGATTCTGATTGGCTGAGGTGTTACCATGGAGAAAGCAGCAAAGAACTATAGGTTCCCCAAGCTCCTAGGTAATTCAAAAAAGGTGCAAGGCTTGAACATATTCCTTTTGTTTTCAGAGAACAGGTCCCTACGTGTGAAGGTATGTCACTTCTAGCAAGCATAAATAAGTCATGTTACGAGCTCAACTGATTATCTTAAATTAGTTGTTAAGCAAGTGCTGCCCAATCATGGAATCATATCTAACAGTTGATGTTCATTTTGGATTTTACAAGTGTGGGCTGGTTGAGGACAATCTACTCCACCTATTATAAATAACTGAAGGTACGCACTGCTTGGTTCGATCAGCCAATTGCTGGGACGTATAGCCTATGTACCTGGCAGCGCATTGGCACTGAAACTTATACATTACATTAGCCAATTGTGTGGCAGGAAGAGCATCTTTTTGGACTGATGACAGCATTCTATTAGTGGAAAATACCACTCGCGTAACCACTGCACAGCAGCAGTGTGAAACGGCTTCCATAACATGCTCTTCATTCTTTAGATACTTTGTTTTTCCAGAATTAGTTGAGGTACATCAGATTGTGCCCACGTTCAATTCCAAGCACACTGACAACACTAAGGTGAGACAAAGTCCCACAGTATAGTGAGTGTTCATAAAGAATGAGACTGAGCATATTAGTTGCAGGATAACTAACCTACTTGATGCCCTGGGCTGCGCTTGGTCTAGGGTGCACAAATTTCTTTTGTTTTTCAATATGTTCCATTTGCGCCGCTATATTGCCTCAATAGATGACCACACCAAAAGCAAAACCCACATGAAGCACACCTCATTGTAAACTTGCTTAAGTGGAATTGTTTGGCAACACGATTAATGACACCACCAAACATGTAGAGAATTTGCTTGATCGTGTACTCTCTGAAAGTGAAGAGCTTGTTGTCCTGTCATATGGCTTCAACTTTGGTGTTCCTACATCCCACAACCAATGGAAAGATGTATTTGCTGAGTTTGGACTGCTCTGTTCTCAGCTGTCCCACCACAAACCAGAGTCCAATGAAGACGCTGAGTCCTTGAAAGCACGCCTAGTGGATCTAGCGTACACATTCTGGTTGTTCATAATAGGTAGAGTATAGGTTGTACTCAACCAGCTGGTGCTTGCAAAAGCCAAACAAAAACGTCTATACTTGGATGTGATTCCATGATAGGACAGCACTTGCTGAACAAGCCTGATTGCACTAATAGCTACACTGACAACCAGTTTAAGATAATCAGTTTAGCTAATAATGTGGCTCATTTATACTTGCTAGAAGCAGCAGACATTCATGTGCAGGGACCTATTCTCTACAAAAAATGGAATATGTTCAAGTCTTGTGCTTTTTTTTGATTTACCCGGGAGCTTGAGGAGCCTATACTTTGCCATTGCTTTTTTCATGGCAGCACCTTAGCCAACCAGAGTTGACTTGCCAACCAACTAGTGCCCTTTTCTACTTTGGCATAAATTGCTGTGATCATTTGAAATTTGGCATTCTTGTGTTTGTCCTGATGAACGCAAGAAGAAAAACGTCAGCAACATGTCTCTTCTTTTCAGCAATATTCAAGTTCTATATTACCAAGCAAATAGTATATGTTGAACTTACTGATGTTAACTGAAATTTTCAGGCAAATAACCTATGATATGAGAGCAGACTAATGATGAATTATTTAATTGCAGGACAAGCATAGATGAACAAATAAAACAGTATGGACTTCTGAATCAGCTGCAACTGCTAGTCAAGATACAACAAATGTTTGCACATTTGGAAACATACAACCCTCCTAGCAGTATGCCAGTTTCCTACTTTTAGCCAGAAATGCCTTTGCTGAATGGAAAAAAAATCAAAAAGTCATTCCGCTCTCAGCCAGAACTTCATCCATGCACCATAGATGGATCTTATATAAAATAAATGGGGTTGAAATGTGGTACAAAATCACTATATTAATTAGCTTTCTCAAGAGATGAAGTGATGGAGCCTTTTCATTTAAGACTGTCATTTTTTTTACGTATAAAAAGTATAAGTTGTTTTAGAATTTTGTTCCCAAAACACACTTCCTCCATTTTAAATATACTTTCCTTTACCTCATTTCAGATCTAAGAGCATGGGCATGCAATCTGTCTTAATCAGGGCCTCTTTTAATGGAGCCTTTGAAGAGCAAGGTTGTGATGGGATGACTTGCTTTGCAACTTTTTCCCCCTTCCTTTTGGTGTGGAAGCCTATTCCCTACTTCTGGAACATGTTATAATATCACATTCAACATAGGGAAAGGGTATCTTTGTGTGCTGTGTGTTAATGTTGCAAATGTAAAAATAAAAGTCAGGATTACATTGTTGTTAAACATTATGCAGCGAAGATATCTTGCCTTATACGAACAGTCAGGGGAATACACTGCATCCTACCCCAAAAATACACTGGTGCATCAAATGGCCAGCATTCATTCTAGTTTGTCAATTTTTGATTTTGCCTGTTCATTTCTATTACACAAATTTCTTAGAAGAGAAAGCAGTTTTGTTATAAACTTGCAAAAAGGGGCAGCTCATCATTCATGAATATAAAATGGTCACATTCATCTTACAAAAGCTCCATGTATCAAGCATTAACATTATGACCTGGATTTTAACCTGGAGGTGAGCTCCATGCGAGGTGGTTGTTGTGAGGTCAGAAAACCTGGAAGGACCAGTGGTTCCATGGTGGGCTGGGAGGGTCTCAATCACAGGTATGGGTTGCATGGGTTCAGATAATGACTGCTTGGATTGAGTTTCTGTTTCCGACGCCTTGCACTTTAATGTCTGACATGACCCAACCCATCTATTTTTGGGAATTCAAATTCAGCCCTTTGTGTATTTTCAGCAGCTTCTCTTCTTTTCTCATTCAATACTCTTGCAGTTTGCTTTAATCATCCCATTTTACATTATAAGCAATTCAGAATGCAATGGCAGCTGAGTTATGGTAGAGCTGTAACATTTGAAATACTTCCACAGTCTCTTCACTCCTTAGGAATTTTCAACTTGTAAGGGATGAAGAATTGATATATAGGTAATTTTTATTTTCAAAAGCTGAATTATCTCTTTCTCCTTCATTTACAGTTTGAACATCCAGTGGATTATAGTGGCAGAAAATGGGAAGGTTCATTTTATTTCATAATGGATGAGGGACTGCCTGATTAAAGGACAGCTTTTCCAGCAAAATAACAGATTTGACTAGCAACCCCTTATAACATCATGTTCTATACGAACAAACCTAAAACCAGCTCTGATTGAATGACAACAAATACTCCCTTGAAGGAGCCTACCATTTAATTTACAGCACTGCTTCATTCTGCTTGCCATTCAGTTAATTGTATTTTTAAGGGCACGAAGTAGTCTGTTGGTCCTCTAGCTCACTGACTATGTTTAGCTTGTATAACATGATGTGTGAGCATATTATTAGATCTGGTGCAGCTTCAAAGATGAACAGGCACTAAACTCTTTCTTTAACGCAAAATGTTTATCAGCTTGAATATGAAGGCTGTGGGTTAGATAAGCTTGATCTAGGTATTGTTGACTAGTCGCTTTATGGTCAGTTATTCTGCTGCAAAGAACTGGTGTGAGGTGAATCCCTTTAAGAGATTAGCAGCATTATCTCCATTTGTAGACAGTTTTAAGTTGCCTCATTCAGAGTTTTTCCACTTTAGCACCATGGATATAATGGGGGCTGGCAAATTAACTTAGCGTTGGCACTTCCTCTTTAGCATAGTTTTGCAAGGCCCAATCGGCGCCATTTTTGTGTGGCCTCTCCGCTCGTTGCTTTCCTCCCTGACTCTATCCCACTCCCCGATGTTTTGTTGCTTCCATCTCCGACTTTCTGTCATTCACCACTTCCTTCACTGACCCTTCTGCTTGTTGCTTCCTTTCCTGACTCTCTCCCACTTGCTGCTTCCCTCCCCGACCCTCACCCACTCGCAGCTTCCCTCCACGACCCTCTCCCACTCGCAGCTTCCCTCCCCGACCCTCTCCCACTCGCAGCTTCCCTCCCCGACCCTCTCCCACTCGCAACTTCCTTCCCTGTCTCTCTCCCCATTACTGCGTCCTTTCCTGACCCTCCCCCACTCGTTGCTGCCATCCACAACTCTCTCCCACTCGATGCTTCCCTCCCTGACCCTCACTCGCTTGCTGCTTCCCTCTCTGACCCTCCCCCGCTTGCTGCTTCCTTCCCTGTCTCTCTCCCCATTACTGCGTCCTTTCCTGACCCTCTCCCACTCGTTGCTTCCATCCACAACTCTCTCCCGCTCGATGCTTCCCTCCCTGACCCTCACTCGCTTGCTGCTTCCCTCTCTGACCCTCCCCCGCTCGCTGCTTCCCTCCCTGACCCTCCTGCTTGCAGCTGCTCTCACTCCTTCACTTGTTTCCTCCCTCTTGCCACCACTCTGGAGTGGAACAGGAAGCAGCGAGCGGGAAAGCGCAAGTAGGGAGCAGGACAGAATCAGTGTGTGGGCGAGAGATGGGGTATGGGAGGGAAATGAGGTGTGGGAGGGAGATGGGGATTGGAAGGGAGACGGGGATCGGGAGGGAGACGGGGATCGGGAGGGAGTCGGGGATCGGGAGGGAGTCGGGGATCGGGAGGGAGTCGGGGATCGGGAGGGAGTCGGGGATCGGGAGGGAGTCGGGAAGGGAGGGAGTTAGGGACGGAGGGAGCTGGGGCGGCGGGAGTCGAGGAGCAGGAGGGAATCAGGGTGGAGGGAGTCGGGAACAGGAGGGAGTCGGGAACAGGAGGGAGTTGGGGAGCAGGAGAGGCCAGCGAACAGGAGGTAAGTAAAAAGAGTTAGCATATTTCTTTTATATTTTAACATTTATTTTAAAAGTTATTTCATTTACGAATATAGGAATTTAGCAAAATAAAGTATTTCGATTTACTGGGGAGAATGTTTTAGTTTTTTTCCAACGAGAAAGGTACTACAGAACCTAACTGCAGCTTTTACACTGGTTGTAATGGGAAAATCTGATTTGCTTAAAGATCTTTCACTTAAAGTTTCACTTTTCAGGAACATAGCTGCAATGAGGAATTACTGTGCTATTCTCGAAAGCTTTGGCAATGCACAGTAAAAAAATGCCCTGTTGAGATGGATTCCCTCAACTATGGTATTGATATTTTTTCTGACCTCACACTATGCTTTGCACTCCTTCAATAAAACAAGTTTAATGTCCTCATTGTTTTTAATAATCTTCCTTTGACATCTGCTAAATTACTACTGGGAAAAGGCTGATACCCTTCACTTGTTGATGCCAGAAGTACAGTTGAGAAGAGCAGTTGATGAATCACGTGGACTTGTTGAATATTAGAATTATTGGTTGTAACTGGCCATGATGGGTGCTGCTGCGTGTACATAGTTGTTGCAGCACCAAGTCACATCCCAAGAAACTGATTGCAATCTCTGTTCTGTAATAATTCTCATTCTAGCTCTTCCTCAGTGACTTTTAGTGCTCTGGGATAATTCTTTGCACTCCCCCCAGCTTTCTGCATCACCTCCTGAGACAGAGGGTATTCATGGTTATCTTTTTTCTTGTTTTCCTCCTTTGGTTTCACAGTCCCTGCTCTCGAAATGTTTCCAAGACATCTCATATAGAATTAATTGTAATTCAAAATAATTTCAACTAAACTGATTTTTTGGCTGGGATTATTGTTTGTGCATACTTACTTCCTCTTAACTGAAAAAGTATGATCTAAGTAAGTCCAGAATAGGATAAGATTATTTGCTTAATAGTCACTAAAAATATTAGTTACATTGTACAAAGCTTGGAAAAAAGCATGCTCAATAACTGAGTTAGTGCATATATATATGACAAATGACTAGATTTGATTAAATGGTTATTAGCCAAGTAACAAGTGTTAAAATAAATTTCCTACACAACCCAATACCTAAACAGTTAAACTCATATTACAAAGGCTAAGTAATGATTCAATGCATGTTATCACAATTTGTATATATTTATGCTTATTGGACTTGCCAATTTACCTGGCATCAATTTACTAAATACAATTTAAATTTAGAATATTTAGAATTAATCTGTAAAATTTAGCATCCAAGATAAGAATTGCGATATTACTTAGAAGGATCCAAGTACTTCATCTCTTTGCCAAATCAGGCAGCCCTGAATTCCACAGAACAGTCTGCATGTAATTCTCCTGAGGAATGGCAACATGCAAAGCTGCCAAGCTGCTAGATTGCATCAGTAGTACTGCTAGGCCTTGTGCCAAAAAGGACTCGCTTTTTTAAGAAACATGTCCTCTCCACAAGGTGAATGTAATTCTCTTTGCATATCCTACTGAAATATTCTAATTGTTCTTTTTAACTCTTTGCCAATGGTGTTCACAGGCATACAAGACCCTGTTTTCACAAAAACTATTTCAGCCAATTAACAAGATATGGTACAGAATTCCTTATTTTAAATCAAATCCAATTAACTGCAGAATATTAGTCAAGATAAATCTATTAACTTATACGACCAATTCCGTCTTCAACAATACACAGAAGTATGATTTAATAAACTATACAAGTTCAATTAAACAAAAAACAAATATTACTGAAATTAAATAAAAGACTGTGCTTGTCAATATTTAAATGGTAATAGAAGGAGCACCACTTCATCAAGATCATATTACTACACTGATCTACAGTTGCAATATAAGATAATGCAGGTTTGGGTTAATCAACAACCTAAGACAACATAAACAACAAATGGGAGTCAACTGGGGAAATGTGAATTAAGACAATATACGTTCTAGTCTGAAACATATTTATTTTGACTGATGACCTTTACCTAGTTTAACCAAATGAGTAAAGCCAAATAAGTAAATAGCAAACATTATATCCATCACATTATTATCATTCTCTTACCACTGCTCTTAAGTCAGTGTCTTGTGCTGTGCACACTTACATAGCTGCTGTTAGCACTCAGGTACCTTGTGCAACTGACTTTGTATAAGTCTAGATTGACTTTGATGAACTATTAACCCATAGGCATCATAACTAAGCCAGGTCTCATCCTCACCTGACATCCATATATTTGCATTTTCCCTCTGTAGCCTCATAATAGAGACATAATTGCATTATTTCCCCAGCCAATGCAGCAACCTCACCGCAGGCAAGATTCAAAGTTGGAACTATTCCTGTCTGTATAATTCTGCACCATACCACATGGTACACTGACAGGCTTACTGGGTCCTTCTTATTTTACTTCTAATAGAGTAGGAACATCAACTAACGTAATACCCGACAGATCCATACTGTCTGTGCTATTTTACTAGTTTTAAACTTGAGTATGTTAAAGCTGTTATTGACTGGGAAAAAAGTGAGACCAGGAAGCTTTCTTTTAAGGTTCCACAATCCAGAATTAATTCCAGAATTCTGCTGTAAGTAATTTGAAGTCTATTTGGAGCCATGAAAGTTGGGTTAAGACAAGTAAATATCCTTGTGAAGATTTAAAGCAGAGTGCATGTTATACTGACAGCCCAATGTGTGAAATTACTTATTTAAGAACATGAACTCATAGGTCTGTACTTTATGCAATGTCACATGGACACACAATCAGCTCATCTGCACAAGGAAAAGAATAATTCATGTGCAATTATTGCTTTGTGCTTATTAGTGAAAGAAATATACAAATACCCATTATGTCCACTACAACTTCAGTGGGCTTTTATTTCAAAAAATAATAGATAGCAATGTTAAAGGATTTTTTTTTGTGGAGTGGATCCTAACCAGTTGCACTTGGTTGCAAGGAATCTTATGTGGAAATTATGTATAAAAATGTATATATTTCACATATGCAGTACTCACAAGTACCCACAAGATGGCACATAATGCACATTTTACCATTCAACAATTTGCATTGCATCTTAAGTGCAGTACTTAATGGCATTTTGAGGAACTTGTGGCTTCTCTTTAAGTTTATCTTTGCTGAGTGCAAAAAGACTACAGAATTGATACTTATATATTTGGAAGAGTCTGAAAATTCAGAAAACATAATGCAATTTAAATATATTGGGTCAGGTTTCTGAAAAGTATTTTTTCTCTCCTGAGTTTCTGCTAAAATGCAACACTTGCCTTTAAAAAGCACATTGGGGCAAGATTTTGGAACCTAACTATTAAAACCAAGCTTTGAAATTATTACTTGATATACTTAAGGGTGGTAACTTGGTAAAGTTTGCATATAACAGCTGAAAATGAGTTGATCACAAAATAAGCATTTTAAATCACAGTAGCAATCCACCAACTTTGAACAACCTGATTTTAAATGGCTGCAAGTGATTTTCAAAAAATATCTAAGACTATTTTCTCATTAGATTGGGATACAGTGATCATTTACTTAGTAAATTTAGAATTAATTCATTCAAAACATGCCTCGTACCTGAAGAACCTTTGCACCCAAAGGAACCAGCTTAATTTTACAACCTCCTAGAAGGCATGGGTGCATTTAGTGTAAACTCCCAATGGTGATTAGGGGCAAAGACAGTTTTGTGGGTAGGGCCTGCTTCTAGCACGATGTTTTAATTTTTTTGTTATTTATTTACAGATTGTGGGTGTCGCTGGCCAGGCCAGCATTTATTGCCCATGCCTAATTGCACCCTTGGGAAGGTGGTGGTGAGCTTCCTTCTTGAACCGCTACAGTCCTTGCGGTGTGGGTAGATCCACAGTGCTGTTAGGGAGGGAGTTCCAGCATTTTGACTCAGCGGCAGTGAAGGAACAGTGATACATTTCCAAGTCGGGCTGGTGTGTGGCTTGGAGAGGAATTTCCAGGTGGTGGTGTTCCCATGTGTCTGCTGCCCTTGTCCTTCTAGATGAGTTTGGAAGGTGCTTTCTAAGGAGCCTTGGTGAATTCCTGCAGTGCATCTTATAGATGGTACACATTGCTGCTACTGTGCATCAGTGGTGGAGGGAGTGAATGTTTGTGGATTGGGTGCCAATCAAGCGGGTTGCTTTGTCCTGGATGGTGTTGAGCTTCTTGAGCGTTGTTGGAGCTGCACTCATCCAGGCAAGTGGAGAGTATTCCAACACACTCCTGCCTTGTAGATGGTGGACAGGCTTTGGGGAGTCAGGAATAGAGTTACTTGCTGCAGGATTCCAAGTTCTGCCCTGCTCTTGGTAGCCACAGTATTTATATGGATAGTACAGTTCAGTTTCTGGTCAATGGTAACCCCCAGGATGTTGATAGTGGGGGATTCAGTGATTGTTATGGCAGTGAATGTCAAGGAGGTGATGGCTGGATTCTCTCTTGTTGGAGATGGCCATTGCCTGGCACTTGTGTGGCGTGAATGTTACTTGCCACTTGTCAGCCCCAAGTCCAGGTTATGCTGCATTTGGACATGGACTGCTTCAGTATCTGAGGAGTCGTGAATGGTGCTGTGCACTGTGCAATCATCAGCGAACATCCCCACTTCTGACCTTATGATGGAAGGAAGGTCACTGATGAAGCAGTTGACGATGGTTGGGCCCAGGGCACTACCCTGAGAAACTCCTGCAGTGACGTCCTGGAACTGAGATGATTGACCTCGAACAAACACAAGCATTTGCCTTTGTGGTAGGTATGTTTCCAGTCAGTGGAAAGTTTTCCCCCTGATTCCCATCAACTCCAGTTTTGCTCGGGCTCCTTCGGTCAAATGCTGCCTTGAAGTCAAGGGCAGTCACTTTCATCTCGCCTCTTGAGTTCAGCTCTTTTGCCCATGTTTGGACTAAGGCTGTAATGAGGTCAGGAGCTGAGTGGCCCTTTGTATTAGATATGACTCCAACTAGCAGAGTTTTCCTCCTGATTCCCATTCAATACAAAAGATCATAGAATTGTGTGCTAAGATGTATCTACTAGGTTCTTAAAACTCATTGCAGGAAGATAAGTGAGGGAGACAGCGAGTTCTTTAGGTTGTGGTTGACAGAATTTAAAGTGAAAACAGTGAAGGAGAACCAGAAAATGCTGGAGATGTTTAGCAGATCAATTAACACCTGTGAAGTGAACAGATGAGTGAATGTTTCAGGTGTAGATCCTTCATTATTTCTTCTACTATTAGTTTGTTCTCCCCAACAACGCTGATTGACCCGCCTAGTATTTCCAACATTTTTTTTATTGTTGCAGGTTTGCAGAATTTGCAACATGTTTGTTTTCTGTTGACAGTGCAATATATTTTTCTTTGTAACTGAGTAAGTATGCAGGATGCAGAAAAGTGTGGGATAGTGAGTTTGGGAATTAGTTAGTAATAGCCAAGGAGTCATGGCTGTTTGATCACATTTTAATGGGTGTACAGTTGTAGATTAGGGAACAATTGACTTAGTATCTTCCATGGAGTTTGTTAGGAAGGTGGGACAACAAGATAATAGGGTTATGTTTGATCAGTTAGTGGTTATTTATGTTTAACATAATCAGGTTTGGTGGTGTGATAGTAGTTCTGTAGCAAAGTTTGAATGCAGCAAAGGGTAGGCACTTTCCATACAAGGTAAAGACATTTGATAGAGGTTGACCTGCAGTTGTTGTAATGTACCTTTTCACATCCAGCTGACAGTTGGCCTAGGAATAAACTAGAATAATTTGAGACCTGATAAAATTCTAAAAACAGCAAAATGCAACACTGGCATCATAAGTTCTAAGAAATATGAGCAGCAGTAGGCTATTTGGCCCATCAAGCCTGCTCTGCCATTCAATAAGATCATGCTTGATCTGACTGTGGCCTTACATCCCCTTTCCTGCCTGCCCCCCAATAATCTTTGACTCCCTTGTAGATCCAAAATCTGTCTAATTGAACCTTGGATATATTCAATGACCCAGTCTCCACTGTTCTCTATGGAAGAATATTCCTAAGACTAATAACCCTCTGGGCGAAAAATTTCCTCTTCAACTCCATCTTAAATGGGAGACCCCTTATTCTGAGATTGTGCCCCTTAACTTCAGATTACCCCACAAGGGGAAATATCCTCTCTGTATCTGTATTTTCTTCTCAGAAGCCCTCTCAGAATCTTATATGTTTCAATAAGATCACCTCTCACTGTTCCAACGAGTACAGGACCAAACTGCTCAACTTTTCCTCTTAAATCAACCCCTTCATCCCAGGAATCAGCCTAATGAATATTCTCTGAACTGCATCCAATGCAATTACATCCCCCCTTAAATAAGGATACCAAGACTGTATACACAGTACTCTAGATGCAGTCTCAGCAATGCCCTGAGCAGTTGCAGCAAGACTTCGCTACTTCTATGCCCCTTACAATAAAGGCCAACATTCCATTTGCCTTCCTAATTATTTGCTGTGCCTGCATGCTAACATTTGGTGATTCATGTGCAAGGACGCCCTCTGTACCACAGTACTCTGCAGTCTCTCTCCATTGAAATAATATTCTGCTTTTTTATTCTTCCTACCAAATTGGCAAGCACGCATTTTCCCACATTATACTCTATTTGCTAAATTTTTGCCCACTCATTTAACCTATCTATAGCCCTTTGCACTCTTTGTATCCTCCTCACAACTTGTTTTCCTACCTATCTTTGTTTCATCAGAAAATTTGGCTACAATACAGTCAGTCCCTTCATCCAAGTCATTAATACAGAACGTAAATAGTTGAAGACCCAGCACTGATTCATGTGGCACTCCACTAGTTACAGTTTGCCATCCTGAAAATGGCTCATTTATCCCGACTCTCTGCTTCCTGTTACTTAACCAATCCTCTATCCATGCTAATATATCACCCCCAACACCATGAGCTCTTATTTTGTGCAGCAACCTTTTATGTAGCACCTTATCGAATGCTTTTTGGAAATCCACACATACATCTACTGGTACCACTTTTACCACCATCCTTAAAGAACGCTAATAAATTTTTTAAACATGAATTTCCTTTCACAAAACCATAATGACTCTGGCTGATTGTATTATGATTTTCTAAATGTCCTGCAATTACCTCCTTAACAATGGATTTGAGTATTTTCCCAATGACAGATGTTAGTCTATCTGGCCTAAAGCTTCTTGCTTCCTGTCTCCCTCCTTTCTTCAATTGAGATGTTACATTTGCAGTTTTCCAATTTGCTGGTATCTTTCCAGAAACTAGGGAATTTTGGAAGATTATAACCAATGTATCCACTATCTCTCCAACCACTTAAGATCCTAGGATGCAGGCTATCAGGTCCACAGACTTGTCAGCCCTTAATGCCATTACTTTTCCAATACTTTTTATTTAGTGATCATGATTGATTTATGTTTCTCCCTTCCACAATAAGATCAGCCATTATCCTATTGAAATGGAGAGCAGGCTCCAGGGGCCGAATGGCCTATTCCTGCTCCTTTTTCTTATGATCTCTTTTGCTTCTTGATTTTCTACTGTTCTTGGGATTTTTTCTGTGCCTTTTACTGTGAAGGCAGAAACAAATATTTGTTCAAAGTTTCTGCCATTTCTTTGTTTCCCTTTATTAATTCCCCAGTCTCAAGCACTAAAGGACCAATGGTCACTGTCACTACTCTTTTCCTTTTTATATACTTGTGGTCACTTTTATTGTCTGTTTTCATATTTTTTACTGGTTTTCTCTCATATGCTAATTTCTCTCTTTTTTTTAGTCATCCTTTGTTGGTTTCTAAAATTTTCCTAATCTTCTGGGCTACCACTAATCTTTGCGGCATTGTACATCTTTTCTTTCAACTTGATACCATCCTTAACTTCTTTAGCTAGGCACAGATGATGCATCCTTCTCATAGACTCTTTCTCAATGCAACATATCTTTGTTGAAAGTTATGAAATATCTCCTTAAATGTCTGCCACTGCTTCTCTACCATCTTACCTTTTAACCTATTTTCCCAGTCCACTTCAGCCAAATCTGTCTTCATACCCTTGCAACTGCCTTTATTTACTTTTAAGATTATAGTTTCAGACCACTTTTTCTCACCCTCAAAATGAATGTGAAATGCTATTATGTTATGATAACTTTTACCTAAGAGGTCCTTTATTATGACATCATTAGAGTTAATGATGTGACCACTTTAGCTTGCTGCCACTAACCTTAAAGAAAGTGTATTAAACAGTAAAATACTCTTTTAAATAAAAAATTGATTGACAATTGCTGACTGGATACCACATTGCCGTGTAAGTGAAAGCTTCAACCTGTGGATCGGATCTGTCCTTTGGGAAAAACAGTCTGATCTCAATGGCATTCTACACCATGTGTGTGTGTCAAAAGTGCTTAATTTGACTTGGGTTACCTTTTGCTTGTGAAATGTGAAATGAATTGTGCATACATTGGGATCCCTTACCTTGAGTTAGTTAAATTAAAATTTTAACAAAAAACAAGTACCATAAATTGTGTTGTCTAAGTCAGCTTGGCGTATAAGGTGACTCAATTTCTCGGCCCCAAAAATCATGTTTTTGAAAAACCTGACATATAAGTTGACCACTGCCCTCCCCTACACCCCCCACCCCCTTTTCCAGCCACAACATGCTACATTCGCATTAGTAGTCAGCCTCAACTTTCATACCACAAATTAATATTTTACTGACTGGTGCCATATGACTGGGTGCAAGGGACCAAACAGGTGATATGGGCTGTGTTGCAAAGATGTGCGGGAGTTTAAGAGATGCCCATACAGAGCAGAACCTGTGTGGTGAATGACAAAAATGGCAATCACCCAGACCGGCAATTCACTTTCATATTCAAAAAAAAAAAGTTGAGCCCTGTTTTTGAAGGGATTTTTTGAGTCTTCAGAGGTCAACTTACACGCCAACAACTATGGCCAAAAAACAAGAGTAATAAATGCGGTTAATTTAACCACAACCAATTTTAAACATATATTCGCAGCTGTCAACAAAAAGACCTGCTTGTCTTGATGATAAATCTTTGAGCACAGAGCTCTGGGTGAATGGTTAAAGATAGAACATTTTAAAAACATTTAAACATACCGTTATCACCAAGGTCCCTGAAAAGATTTGTACTTTGTTTCACAGTTGTTGCTTGTGCCACCAACACATCAATATCCTACAGAAAAGAAAACCATTCAGTGAATATAATTTTAAAAAAATCTCAAATATAATTATTAGAGTTCTCTTAAATACTTCTCATTATGTTTTTATTTGGGATCATTTTACCGGCTTCTGAAGGAATTCATTGAGCAGGAGAGGATAGGGATGTTGAATTTTTCTCATTTAACTAGGAGTTATGACAGGGGGTGGAGAAGTGGCTCAAGGGTTAAAACATTATTTACCTGTAACCTTGTTAACAACCTTGGGGTCATATTTGACCTCAAGGTGATCTTCCAACTATACATCCATGCCGTTACTAAGACTGCTTATTTCCACCTCCTTAATATTGCCTGGCTCTGCTCCTACCTCAGCTCAACTGCTGCTGAAACCCACATCCGTGCCTTTGTCACCTCCAGACTTGACAATTCCAATGCTCGCCTGTCTGGCCTCCCATATTCTACCCTCTGTAAACTTGAGGTCTTCCAAAACTCTGCTGTCTATGTCTTTACTAGCATCAAGCCCTATTCACTCAACTTCTAGTGCTCATTGACCTATACTGGTCCCCTGTCAAGCAACACTTTGGTTTTAAAACGCTTACCCTTGTTTTCAAACCCCTCCAAGGCCTTGCCCCTCCCTAACTCTGTAATCTCCTTCAGCTCCACAACCCTCCAAAATATCTGTATTCATCTAATTCTGGCTTCTTGAGCACCCCCGATTTTAATTGCTCCACTATTGATGGCAGTGCCTTCAGATGCCAAGGTCTGGAATTTCTTTCCTAAATCTCTGTCTTTATTGCCTCCTTTAAGATGCTTCTTAAACACTATCTCTTTGACCAAGCATTTGGCCATCTGCCCCAATATCGCCTTATGTGGCTTGGAGTCAAATGTTAGTGAAGTGCCATGGGATGCTTTATTATTTTAAAGGCACAATATAAATACAAGTTGTTTTGTAGCACAGCCACAAGTTCCTGTTGTCCTGCTCTCCTGTACTTGGTTTTCCAGCTGTTGGGATTTTCAGTCACTTTTTCCATGTTTTCTTGGGGTTCCTTGTTGGTTTCCAAGGAATATGGGCCCAAAGGCAGTTTCCAGGAGTAGGGCAGTAATGGACCGCTGCTGCTGCCAATGGATAAGGGCAGCTAGTGTGATTGGTCCTGTGGCAACTTTATTACGTCAGTCATCAGTGTGATATGGCCGAATCAGTGCTAAGATTGGAGGACTTTAAAACATATGTTACACTTAAAGCCATTCACACTCTAGTTTCTGAGATCTTTTATGCTGGTTCAAAATCAGTTCAGCTAAATCAGGTCCTGGTCTACAAAACTGGCCATGCACCTAGGTTGAAGTTGCTAGATTTTGCAGAGTATGGCAGTTGGGGAAGGTCTTCAAATTATGTTTTTTTTAGACGCACAGGTACTAGAAAGTTTTAAAAGCTTTTTGTGTCTAAGATATTCAATTTTTTGAGAAACCAACTAGTGTACACCAATAAATGTAGTAAGTGGTTCAGTATAGTTTGTTTTAAAGGTAATTTTCAGTAATCTTAAAATTGGGTCACTCACAGGTGGAAGACTGGACACATTACTACAAATGTCCATTTTCTGTGATAAGTCCATTTTCAGCAGTATTTATACAACTACCCGAAGTTATCACTCTTAAATACATCAACAAATACTTCCAAACTGAAATAAAGAAATAAACGTTTATGTTCTATTATGCTTGCACTGGTTCGTAGAAGATTTTACCTTTGTGATTATGCAAATGATTTTTATTGGAATCTTGAATTGAAACCTAACCAACTTTGAGCTCAAAAAGCAGAAACTCTACCCCATCATATTATATGTTTTATATCATGTTTTATTGTCTAATAAGGTTAAGGTGCCAAAGTCCACACTGTCTATCTCCTACAGCAAATTAACTAACATACTTACAGCAAAAGATATTGCTAGACCATTTAGAATGGTAAATACATTTGTGGGCAATAAAATGTAATATAAAACCAAATTGTTTATTTCTTTTAGACCAATATGGGCACAATTGTGTTCCTCTATGGCAAGCTTATATAAAGATAAATTGGGGTAAAAGGCTTGCTAACATGTCGATTAGCACTTTTCATTTCATGAAAATATTCATTTAATGAAATATTACTGAAGGCCTGATTTTATTCAAGATGGAATGGTCATTTCCTGAGATCTAATTTTGTGCAACTCAATTTGAACTTATTAAGGCCTGCAATGACATGCTCTAAATTTGGCATGACCTTCAAGTACCTGACCGTGCCAGGTTCTTTGGTCGTTTTCAGCCTCCCGCTCTACCTCCCCAAAAGTGGTCTTAGGTGGTTGAAATTCTTTCAAACTAAACCAGGATTCCACAAATTGTGCATCAGCAGCAAACAGGTTCATATTACTCACTGAGATAAGGATGAATCATGAAGTGTTCCTTTATGTTCAAGTTTATTCAGTAGTAAAGTACAGGTACTGTGCTATTTATGTGGCATCTTGTTTGAATCCTCTTGTTCAATGCAAAGTAATGCTTCTTACAAAGAGGGAGGTATGTATGGGACACATGAGGGGAGACTTCAGCAAAAAATATCCAGGAAACTCTCTTCTAGTCAATTTGTTGAAATTAAATTGACTGAGCTCCACCCCATTCACTATATTTTACAGTTGACATGTATGTTGACAATAGAACAACCAATTAAAGTACATCTCCAAGGCACAAGCTAGTTAAGACACCTGTCAAACTAATATTGCACATTTATTGCAGTACTGTTTCCAGAAATGATTCAGCAATAGTGTCCTAAGGTCGTGATACCATGGAAAGCACCCTGTTGATATCACAAGGTTGATTCTACAGCAGCCAAAACATAAAAAAGTAAATGTGCAGCTGCTTTTAAGTTCTGCCTTGTTTCTGGTTACTGTATATCATCCAAAGGCTGGAGGAGGGACAGAAAGCTAGAAAGTGTGAAACTCTTTTATTGTCAGTACTCTCCCCACCTGCAGTCAGGAGTCGATATCATCTACCTTGTAGAGGCTTCCTTAACTTGGAATGATGCACGCTGTCCACATACCATAGGTATAAAGTATGGGCAAATTAGTTCTAACAAATAATGTGCAATGCTTCCGTGTAAAAAAAAGCCTTTCATAATGTTTTGGGAGGTAGAGATGGACTTCCAATTCCCATGCTGAATAAAGCCACTGTATACAACCCAAGAAGCAAATGGCTTGAAGCTTAGCTGAAATTGGCTAACTTTCCCTCCTAAAAGCTATCATATGGGAGGGTCCATGAGAATGGGGAAGTGTGGCTGTTACATGTGGAGGACTCATATGATTTAAAGAATGAAAAATCCCAAAAGGCAGATAATCTACTTGCTTCTTCATTTTGTATTTTCCACGCTCTATATGAGTGCACCAAATTAGTATAGTTCAGGATTGGGTAGTCTCCTATATAGGAACCATGATATCAGATTTCAGGACCAGTAAAAAGCCATTCTGCAACAGTACCTCGGGTTTGTGATACTGCGGAAACCACCTTCTTGATAGCACTCCAGATAAATATTGCTTGTTACATGTATGAGGCATTCTTCAATTGGCAATCTGCAAATGCTGTTAATTAGGACCTTATTCAGAGATGCCTCAGTTGACAGTACTCTGGATCAGAGAGTCGTGGGTTCAACCTTCATATCTGGACTTGAGTATATGATCCAGGCTGAAATGTCGATGCAGGGGCTTCAGCTATATAGACAGATTGGAGAAGCTGGGGTTGTTCTTAAAGGAGAGAAGGTTGAGTGCGTTATGAATGCGAGGTTTTATACGACGATTATATTTTTGACTGTCTCTTTAATTCAAGGTGAAATGGAAAGACATGTGATCTGCTATGTTTTGTGCCTGACAAGAAGTCTGTGTGGCTTGGTTACCATGGGGATAGAGGGGGCTCAGGAGAGGCTACTGAAATGTACATGCTGTATTTCACACTTGAAAACAAAGGCAAGAGCAGTTGGGCTAACTGTGGACAGGCTTCCTGTCTAAGGGTTTTTTGGACAGAAAGAAAGAGAGAGAGAGAATCTCTGAGAGAGAGAAAAGGCTGTAGCCAATGAGGTCAGGAGAGAGGAGCGTGCTGCCTTTCTGTGGACTACCAGGCAGAATGTGGAAGGGAATACGTTCTCTGGTCAAAGAGGAGCATCCTGTGGCAATATAAAGACTCCAGAAGATTTGTCCTGGCAGCTGTGGAGAAGGAATCGCCAACCTTATTGCTGGAAGTCGGTAAGGACTTCTCTGGAAAGCACCTTCTGACAGTCACTCAACATTATGACTCAGAGGATTACAGAGAAGCAAACCCGTTGGAAACTGGCAGTGAACTTGGATTGGTTTCTGTAAAAACAGCAACTCTGCGGAGAGCAAGCAGTAAGTAGGTGGATTTTCAGTCGTGTTAAAAAGTTAAATGAGGGGTATCCTTTCTGTAGTTTACAGTACTATTTGCCTACTAAGTAATATTGAGTTATCGTTACTTTTTGTTTGTTGCAGTAATTGTCGTGCAATTTCTTTAAGTCGGTCATGAGGAATTCAAACATCTTTTTTAAAAGTTATCGGTCTCTATGGGGATCTTAACAAGAGGAGATTTGATAGATGTGTTCAAAATCATGAAGAGTCTAGACAAAGTAAATAAAGAGAAACTGTTCCCATCGCAGAAGGGTTGAGAACTAGAGGACACTTATATAAGCTTAAAGGCAAAAGAACCGATGGTGACATGACATAAAACATTTTGTGCAGTGAGTGGTTAGATCTGAAATGCACTGTCTGAGAGTGTGGTGGTGGCAGATTCAGTTGTGGCTTTCAAAAGGGAATTGGATAAGCACCTGAAGAAAAAGAAAAATTGCAGGGCTATTGAGAAAGGGCAAGGGAGCGGCACCAGCTGTGTTTCTCTTGCAGAGAGCTGGATCTGACACAACAGACCTCCTTCAATGCTGTAACCATTCTATGATTCTATGTTCTAGTTCTGATTGGTGTGGCGGCAGATGAAATGATCAAATGATCAGACAGCAATTGTTTACTCAAATGAAACTGGGAACCATTTTAGATAAAAATTCCAGATGAATCAGGATACCAAATCAAACATGGTTAAAGATACGTTTAATAATTTAACAGATTAAAATACAGGTATACTCATTTTACTTTACTGAAAAATTAAGTAATAGGTTACACCTGGGACTAACTGAGCACAATCTGCTGCATATATCTTGTACATGGGGTGGGGATCTCTGTTAGACACTAAATTGAGGGTTCTCATAAAATACAGAGTAGCTATGTGCTCTTAAACAATGGGCTGCTCTCAGGTATGTTGCTCAGAACCCTAGGTGGTGCCATTAAAAAGGCTGCCAAGTTGGGACTTATTGTGTCTTACTGATTGGGCATGGGAGTCGTCATCTGAATGGATTTCTGCTTTTCACTGACAGCCTGGTCTATGAACAATGAACACAAATTACGATGGTTCTTTTTAAAAATTCCAGTAATTCCTCTACCTGTCCTCACAAAGTACTTTCCCTGTGGTGGGTTCCCCATGCTGGGAGAAGATCTCAAGTATAATCAGTCAATCTGTGATTGTGCCATATTAAGGGTCTGATAAATTTTAGGTGGTTTTATATACTTAGTCTATTCTGATGCAGATGCATATCAACTGACATATGTGTAACTGCAGTTAACAGAAGTGTCACCACAATGAACCCAATAGAAATTACTTAATGCTAACAGTAACTGAACTTGGGACATGCCTCTTCTACTGGAAGGAAAGCAATCAGGTATTGATCCTGTTCCACACTGCCAATGCATCAGCTATCAAAGAGAGTGCTGAGAGTGTCCATGGATGTGGCCACCCTCCCAATCAAAATTTAAATCGACAATAGAGGGACTGAAAGTTTTTGAAAAATAAATTATTTACTTAAATGTTTGCACTGCTTCACTTTTTCAATGATGCCAGCTGTTAGAAAGAAATATCTTGTATTTATATAGCACCTTTCACAATCTTAGGGTGTCCAAGTGCTTTCCAATGAATGATATACTTTTTATGTTAAAATATAGGAAATGCGGCAGACAATTTGTTCACAGCAAACTCCCAATTTATTATTTATTGATATTAGTGAAAGGATAAATATTTGCCAGGGGACCAGAAAGAACTCCTCTGGTTTTTTTTTGCAATAATGCTATGGGATTTTAGGTTCACCTGAGGTGGCAGGCAGGACCTTGAATTATTTCCAGACAGGCCAAATGATATAATGGCATAGAAAAAATAGTTCAATATTTTGCCAATTTTAATTTTTAACTGTTTGATTAATTATATTCAATTACTTATCAAAACCCCACCTGCCACTGGTTACAGTAAAATTTTCTCAAATTTAAAGAATTTTCTGGTACATAGATTTTAGGAGCAGGAGTAGGCCATTCAGCCTTTCAAGTCTGCTCCACCATTCAATAAGATCATGGCTGATCTGGTTGTGGTCTCAACTCTACTTTCTTATCTGCCCCACCAGACTCTCGACTCCCTTGTCTAACAAAAATCCATCTAACACAATCTTGAATTAATTTAAAGACCCGGTCTTCATTACCCTTTGGGAAAGAGAATTCCACAGTCTAATGACCCTCTGAGAGGACCTAGAGTGTCCTCCAGTTCTCAACCCTACTGCATTGGGAACAATTTCTCTAAAACTTAAACTATGTCCTCGAGTTCTATTTCCCCCACAAGTGGAAACATCCTCCCAGTATCCACCCTATCCAGTCCCCTCAAGATCTTATATGTTTCAATAAGGTCACCTCCCATTCTTCTGAACTCCAAGAGGTATAGGCCTAATCTGTTCAACCTTTTATCATAAAATAAGCTCTTCATCCAGGAATGAGTCAAGTAGCGATTGAAGTAGTGAAAGTACGCATCTTATTTATTTGATGGGGCAATAATAAATAAAACATGAATACAGTCACCTGTATGTACGACTTACCTGCTTTGTTAATTTCTTTTTCTCCATCTTACCTGGGGGTGACATAAAATGAAATCATGTTTAGCTAAATGTGTAAACTTAAACATAGCATAAAGAGAATATACTACAAAGTAATGGTTAGTCTACTGAGAGGATGTCCTAAAAAAAAAGCGGTGAGCAGTATAGTCTACTACCTCAGGAGAAGAATTGTTTTGGTTACAATGTGCAGTAAAACCATTAAGTGCATTCCATAATAGCAGGTACCTGTTCCACTAGGGGTCCATCTAAGGTGCCAGCATAGAAAAGCTGAAAATTCTGGAGTGGTGTTGGGGCCTCGCCTTCCAAAACAAGAGAGTGAACCCTGAAGGCTCTCTTCTCTGTCTAAACTCCAAGGCGAGCCCTCCCATTACTTTTGGAATTCTCTACCTATATTTCTCTGCCTCTCTACCTCACTTTTCTCTTTTATGACATTCTTTAACATCTACCTCTTTGATGAGGCTTTTGGCCTTCTGATCTAATATTTCCTTTTGTGGCTCGATATCATATTTTGTTTTGTAATGCTCTTGTAAAGCATCTTGGAGCATTTTATTACATTAAGGGTGCTATATAAATAAATTATTGTTGCTGTTGTTAGAGAGGTAGGCCTGATCTAACTATGTGTGCCTCATCAACCATATATTGAGCCACATTGAAGACCTGGCACATAGGCGCTCTGACATAGACAGTATTCAACCTGGCCTCATCCTCTCCTATGACACAAGTAAGGAGAAATTTTTTCACCTAAAGGGTTGTGGACCTTTGGATTTCTCTAACCCCAGAGGAATTAAGTTGCTCAGTTAAGTATAGTCAAGATAGCAATTGGTAGATTTTTGGACACTAAGTAAATCAACAATATGAGAAAAGTGTGCGAAGGTGGAGCTGTGGTAGATCAACCATGATTGTACTCAATGGTGGAGCAGGCGTGAAGGGCCGAATAGCCTAGTTCTGCTCCTATTTGTTCCCTGATGATTTCACAATGTTCAGTATCATTCACAACTTCTCAGATAGAAGCAGTCCATGTGCATATGTTGCATGACCTGCACAACATTCAGGCTTGGGCTGATAAGTGGCAAGCAACATGCACACCACACAAGTGCCAGACAATGGCCAGCTCCAACAAGAATCTAACTACCTCCCCTTAACATTCAATGATGTTACTATCCTGCCAGATTTGAACTCTCAGATACAACTGGTTGCTGGATATTAGAAGGTCACATGCACGAGGGACCAGGACTGGATGTCAGTTTATGCTTTAGAGAAAGAGAAACCTTCCAGGATGGTTCACCTCCAGAGTTTTGAGCTCTCCTGGATCACAATGTGCATTCAAGCTTTGTCTTCCACGCATTGTCTCTCAGATACTCAGCTGTGCCAACAGAACACCACTGCTTCACATGCCCATAGTATAGAGTTACAGACCTTCGGCTTCTCGTAAGCCTATTTTGCTTTAAGTCTGCATCCTGCAGCTTTCTGCCTTTCAGCTTGGAGCGTATCTCTGCTCCTCACTCTTAACTTCACTTAACAGGACTTTTTTCAGACTCCTGTTCTTCCTTTGACTAGAAGTTCTTCTTGGGACTTTCTTTTTTTGTCCCATTCCCTGGTTTCTGGGACCCTCCCCTGTTCTTATGGGAAATCTGCTTTCTGTAGTTCCTTCTTCTGTCCAGCTCCCCCTGGTTCCTGGTTTCAACTGAACTAAAAACTACTTTTCTGTTTTTTCTCTGTCTCTGTGGGTCTCTCTCTCTGGGCCCCTGTTGCTAGGCAACAGCACAGTTTTTTTCTACCTTGCGTTTGTTTTAACATCCCTTCAAAAGTCATAAAACCTAATTAGAATGCAGGCATCTTTTAAACTGAAACCAAAACTTAAGTTCCCCCCCTTTCTTAACACACTAATTACAGAAATACAAATTAAACTTAAACTTAAAAGATATACCTTATTCCTAACACACACACACACAAATACAAATATGTTTACTCAAACTATCTCTAGTTCCCAACAATGAAAGGCTTTTAATTTGAGAAGTTTAGATCAAGCTTTCCATGTTTAAGGACCTATTACAAGCATCAAGAAAACAACATGTCTAGATTTAGACAAATTATCTGGAAACAATCGAATTTGTTTCTAGTTTCTGCAACTGCAGTAATGCGACAGATCTTCATCAGTTTATCAGTTAATACAAAATATTGCAGGCTACACAATTTTCTTGCAGTAGAGCTGAGGCAAGTTGGTGATCATTCTGGGTATGACATTGTTGGTGCTCCATTAAACTGAATATTCAGTAGGCTTAATCATCCAACACAGAATTTTTTTAATGTTATGCAAATGTAACAATCCTCAGCCTTTTATGAATGCACCCTCATGTGTTGTTAAAAATATAAACAGTGGGACCAACACAACAATGCAGGATACATGAATTTTGTCTATGGAATGTAATGTCTCTTCTGGCCCTGTTCATACATTTGCCAATGATTAGCTGTCCTCACCACTAAGCAAGGCAGGATGCAATGAAGACTTAAGGAAGGGGAAAAGAGGATGAGAAGAAATAAAACATAAAAAGAATCATTTCTATATAGCAAAGTAGTTTAAAGACTAATGGTTTCATCAATCTTGAATTTCATTTCATTTTTGCTAATAGCCCAAGAATAATGGTTTCATATTTCACCTTGCTGTCTTTATGGCAAGCTTTCAGTGTTTTCCAAGGCACAATAACATAGTTACCAAAGAAGGACACTGTGTCTGGTGTGGATTAATTGGTAGCACACTTATTTCTAAATCATAAGGTTCTCGGTTCATCCCACTTTAAGTCTTGAGCACAAAAATCAAGATGAACACTCCAGTGCAGTATTGGGGGAGCACTGCACTGTTGGAGGTGTCATCTTTTGGATGAGACATTAAACCGTGGCCCATCTGCTTGCTTGGGTAGATGTAAAAGATCCTGTGGTACTATAAGAGCATGGGAGTTATCCCCGGCATCCTGACCAATATTTATCTAACAACATCACAAAATGGATTATCCTGTCATTATCACATCGCTGTTTGTGGGAGTTTAGGCTTAGACTTAGAAGGCTGCCTGCTGGTGACGCATGAGGCAGATGAAGCACATGCTTACGTCTGTTTTCCGTAGTTTGTTTTGCCTGGAACAGATTGCTAGCCTGAAGTCAGAGGCTAAAGCTTGATGGGTGCCACTCCACATCAAGCATGGCTGACCAGGAGTCTCTTCCATTTTTAGTGCCTGCCACAGCTTTGGAAAAATTTGCAGGTTGATAATCAATCTGTTTGGCTATGTTATGGACGCACCTTCCATTGCCATCAAGTCATGGAGTGGGACTCAAATCGGAGTTTCTAGCCCAGAGGCAGGGACATTAGCCACTGCACCACAAGACCTCCCTTTGTTTGCTGATCACAAATTAGCTGCCACATTTCCTACAACACAGAGATAAAAACAAAAAACTGCGGATGCTGGAAATCCAAAACAAAAACAGAATTACCTGGAAAAACTCAGCAGGTCTGGCAGCATTGGCGGAGAAGAAAAGAGTTGACGTTTCGAGTCCTCATGACCCTTCAACAGAACTGATTTTTCTTTACAATGAGAGGGGTGAAATATAAGCTGGTTTAAGGTGGGGGGGGTGTTGTTGTAGGGACAAGCAAGCAGTGATAGGAGCAGATCATCAAAGATGTCACAGACAAAGGAACAAAAGAACACAGAGGTGTTGAAGTTGGTGATATTATCTAAACGAATGTGCTAATTAAGAATGGATGGTAGGGCACTCAAGGTATAGCTCTAGTGGGGGTGGGGGGCCATAAAAGATTTAAAAATAATGGAAATAGGTGGGAAAAGAAAAATCTATATAAGTTCAAACCACTGTTTCCAGGACCGTCACTGACCTCATCTCCTCTGGGGATCTTCCTCCCACAGCTTCCAACCTGATAGTCGCTCAACCTGGGACGGCCCGCTTCTACCTCCTACCAAAAATCCACAAACAGAACTGTCCCGGTAGACTGATCGTGTCAGCTTGCTCCTGCCCCACGGAAGTCATTTCTCGTTATCTTGACTTCCTTCTCTCTCCTCTTGTCCAGTCCCTTCCCACCTACATCCGTGATTCCTCTGACACCTTAGGTCACATCAACAATTTCCAGTTCCCTGGCCCCAACCGCTTCCTCTTCACCATGGACGTCCAATCCCTCTACACCTCCATCCCCCACCAGGGTGGTCTGAGGGCCCTTAGCTTCTTCCTCGAACAGAGGCCCGAACAATCCCCATCCACCACTACTCTCCTCCGTCTGGCTGAACTTGTTCTCACGCTGAACAATTTCTCCTTCAACTCCTCTCACTTCCTCCAAATAAAAGGTGTGGCTATTGGGTACCCGCATGGGCCCCAGCTATGCCTGTCTCTTTATGGGGTATGTGGAACATTCCTTGTTCCAGTTCTACTCCGGCCCCCTTCCACAACTCTTTCTCCAGTACATCGATGATTACTTCAGTGCTGCTTCATGCTCTCGTCGGGACTTGGAAAAATTTATTAATTTTGCTTCCAATCTCCACCCCTCCATTTTCACGTGGTCCATCTCTGACACTTCCCTTCCCTTCCTTGACCTCTCTGTCTCAATCTCTGGTGATAGACTGTCCACCAATATCCATTACAAGCCTACCGACTCCCACAGCTACCTCGACAACAGCTCCTCACACCCCACTTCCTGTAAGGACTCCATCCCATTCCCTCAGTTCCTTCGCCTCTGTCGCATCTGTTCTGATGATGCTACCTTCAAAAACAGTTCCTCCTTCTTCCTTAACCGATGTTTTCCACCCACGGTCATTGACAGGGCCCTCAACTGTGTCCGGCCCATCTCCCACGCATCCGCTCTCACGCCTTCACCTCCCTCCCAGAAACATGATAGGGTCCCCCTTGTCCTCAATTATCACCCCACCAGCCTCCGCATTCAAGGGATCATCCTCTGCCATTTCCGCCAACTCCAGCATGATGCCACCACCAAACACATCTTCCCTTCACCCCCCCCTGTCGGCATTCCGTAGGGATCGTTCCCTCCGGGACACCCTGGTCCACTCCTCCATCACCCCCTACTCCACAACCCCCACCTATGGCATCTCCCCATGCCCACACAAAAGATGTAACACCTGCCCCTTCACTTCCTCTCTCCTCACTGTCCAAGGGCCCAAACACTCCTTTCAAGTGAAGCAGCATTTCACTTGCATTTCCCCCAACTTAGTCTACTGTATTCGTTGCTCCCAATGCGGTCTCCTCTACATTGGAGAGACCAAACGTAAACTGGGCGACCGCTTTGCAGAACACCTGCGGTCTGTCCGCAAGAATGACCCAAACCTCTCTGTCGCTTGCCATTTTAACACTCCACCCTGCTCTCTTGCTCAATGTCTGTCCTTGGCCTGCTGCATTGTTCCAGTGAAGCCCAACGCAAACTGGAAAAACAGCACCTCATCTTCCGACTAGGCACTTCACAGCCTTCCGGACTGAATATTGAATTCAACAACTTTAGGTCTTGAGCTCCCTCCTCCATCCCCACCCCTGTTCTGTTTCTTCCCCCTTCCTTTTGTTTTTTTTTTCCAATAATTTATATAGATTTTTTTCCCCACCTATTTCCATTATTTTTAAATCTTTTATGCCCCCCCACCCCCACTAGAGCTATACCTTGAGTGCCCTACCATCCATTCTTAATTAGCACATTCGTTTAGATAATATCACCAACTTCAACACCTCTGTGTTCTTTTGTTCCTTTGTCTGTGACATCTTTTGATGATCTGCTCCTATCACTGCTTGCTTGTCTCTACAACAACACCCCCCCTCCACTTCTCCCCCACCGACACCTTAAACCAGCTTATATTTCACCCCTCTCATTGTAAAGAAAAATCAGTTCTGTTGATGGGTCATGAGGACTCGAAACGTCAACTCTTTTCTTCTCCGTCGATGCTGCCAGACCTGCTGAGATTTTCCAGGTAATTCTGTTTTTGTCCTACATTACAACAGTGAATACATTTCAAAGAAAAGTATTTAGTTGTCTGTAAAGTGCTTTGAGACATCTGGTGGTTGTGAAAAGCGCTATATAAATGTTCGTCTTTCTTTTTTTTACAATAGTGATGTTGTAGTACAAAGCCTGTCAAGTAAGAGCTCTAATTGAGAAATCATGGTGAAAAGTCACGACCCATAAAGCAAAATATCACCATAGCTGAAAAGAGTATAAGCTACATTAGGAAGTGGTGATGGCAAATTTGGGTTTTATAAGTCTGCAGATCGTCGGTTAAAGCAAAGTCTGAAAGAGCTAAGGAGCTCCACAGTTGAAAAGAATAAGTCAAAGTCAGGTTTTGTGCCTTGATCTCCACACAGCGAAGATGTAGGGAGGAGAGGTGTCTAGAAGGAACAATAGAATTATACGATGCAAGCTGAAAACAAGCCCATTATTCACAAAACCACAATGATTATGATCAACTAGCTTCTTAATTTTGCCTGCAGCTCCATCATTCCAACTCTAAACAATACCTTGCCAGTAATCATTAGAGCTATCCAGATATTTCTGCCAGATTATTGGACCAAACACAACCAAATGAAAGGGGTAAGGAATGTAAACACCAAACTTTCCCACGTTGACTATGTAACCTGCTCAACTGGTTTAATTATGAAATAATCTTCAAAATATTAAAAATTGATTCATCATAACATATTTACTGCTTAGTAGTATTCAACCTCCTTGCAGCTTTATTTATTTGAAAGGGACAAGCATTACCGCTTAAACTCCCATTCTGTATTTCATCAATTCATGATATAGACATAAAGCACCAGAAGATGAAAACTACTACTGGGGCTGGTCTACTGACTGCAGATGTAAAGTCACATGTTATGGTATTATTAAGCAATATGTTTATCATCCTGTTAACCATGCTGACTTGGCACTATATCACCTTTCCTTCACTGTCGCTGGGTCAAAATCCTGGAACTCCCTCCCCAACAGCACTGTGGGTGTACCTACACCATATGGACTGCAGTGGTTCAAGAAGGCAGCTCACCACCACCTTCTCAAGGGCAACTAGGGATGGGCAATACATGCCGGCCTAGCCAGCAAGGCCCACATCCCATAAATGAATAAAAAAAGTATGAATTTTAACGTAAGAAATTCTGAATTAACATCTGCTCTCTGTTGTACTGAGCACAGATGACAACTTATTGCACTGTTGTACTAAACATGGATGGTAACTTACTGTACTTTTTTCCCTCAGTCAAGCCTTTGTCAGGGGTTTAAGCACTTAGGATAAATATTACCTGCTTTAGACCCTATTCATCAAATCTACTACTTTTGTTACAGAAATATATCCAAATGATTTAGATATGTGGTATTCCATTCTCCTTTACAATAGTTAGCAATCAGTAAGGTTTCCCTTTCCACCAATAAATTAATTACTTTTCATTTTTGAACTGCTTCCCTGCAAACCTATTAAAAATAATTAACATTCTTCAAATTCTTCACAAAAAAAGAATTAATGTGCTCCCCTGTACGAATGGCGCAATGGTGCTGTCACTTGCACGCCAAATGCGTCTTTCAGCAGAACTTAAGCATGACAGAATTGCTGCCAGCACTGTCCAGGCAAACCTATTATGTTGATATTATGAAAGCTTGACTTTACTATAACGGAATTATCCACAATCAAGTTATGGCCTGTTACTTGCCATGATTTATGATGCACTCTTACTTGTAATAAATAGCATATGGCCCTTACCAGAGCAACAAAGATATCATTAAGCATGATATTCATCTGCAAAAAAAATCACTATTTTATACTTTTCCAATAAAGTGGTTTCCACTTTGTGGATTCAAGTAAGTTTTCTATTTTGTACTTATTTTAGTTTCCAACAGAACACCATTTCATAATTGCAATTTTCCTCATCTTTTAATTTCTTTTGTTGAAACAAATTGGTTGAAACACTTTCACAACTTCTCCATCATGTAAGAGCTCAGATATTGACACTGTAAATTATTTAAAGGCAGTTTCCTACATTGCAAACATTATGACCCATTTTTAATAAATATCAAAAAGCAATTTACAGATTTTCTAGGCTTTGCTGTCTACAACACTAACAACAAAGAATTGATGAGCTACTTTTACAGTGTTACCACACCACGTGGGACAGATGGTATCATCCTGACTAATATTTCATGTCCCTTCCCACTCTCCTGCTATAACAGTCATCAGTCTACAGTTCTCAGCAGGCTTCAGGACTTCAGTAGATGTGCTGGCTGTGAAAGGGCCGCACACGCACAGTTGCCGTATTTTACATCTTCAGGCTTGGAGCTGGCTCTACGTGCCCTCACAGAAGAACAAGAAAAGTGAAACAGCGTGAACCTGCAGGTCAGGTGACCTGAAGAGGAACACCATTGCAGAGGTGTCGTCCCAGGGAGCAGGACATGGGGAGAGGGACAGGGAGAAGGTCCCAAACCAAAGAGTGGGACAGAAAGAGGTCAGAGGAGAAAGTCCCAGGCAGGGTCAAAGGCAGGGAACAGGCATCAGATCCCACTGAGTAGAGAATGCTGAGAAAAAGGCTCCGAGTTACAAAGAGAACTGTGAGGAGCAGAATTTAAGTGAAGCTAGCTTGAGAGAAGCCCTGAAGATCCGGGATGGCAGCCACAGGTTGGTGACTCCATGCTGCAGGCCTTAAGGGCAAAGATACCCTTTTGGAGTGGTGGTGTTCTGCTTGGCATAGCCGAAGATCTGAAATTGTGCTTGAGTGGTGAAGGTGAAGCTTGAGTGTACTCACAGATCCAGGGGAAAGGAATCTCGGGAGGTGAAACTGAAACCCTAGAGGTGGATTCATGTTGAAGCTGTCTGAGTGGGAGTGACTTTTGGAGAGAATTCTGAGGCAAATTCTTCGAATCTGGAGATTGGAAACCCTCCTGAGAAAGACAGATTTTCAGTGAGACCAGTTGGCTCACGGTGTAACAAGTGTCAGGGTGGGTTATTGAGAAATCCGTAGAATCTACTTTGGTCAAATCTGTCATTTACTTTGGAGTGTGGTGTGTCTGACCACAGTTTGCCAGTTGATACACATGTACCGCATATTTATCCTGAATATCAGAGTATAAGATAGATATGGTAAATTGTTTTATCTTTCTGAATTCGTATGTGTCTATAAAAAAAGCCGGGGCGAAGGAATAATGAATATTTGCTTCATTTTCTTGTGTTTTTGTTGAGATCTCTCCAACCTTTTTGTCTGGTGTAATATATTTAATTTTTCTTGTTTAATAAATGTTTTATTCTTTGGGTTAAAAGTTTATCAGCAAATTCCTGTGAATTTGTTCAGTAACTTACCTCCACAGTTTCTAAAAAATGTTAGGATCTATCAAGCCAGGTTTCACTTTGGGATCTGACTTGTCCAGTATTATCAGCTAGGATTGTAACATCTACCTTTCTCGTCCGTGGAAAGATACCTTGACTGTATTCAAACTCTCTCTTCTTTAAACTCAGCATCGTTCAGTTAGTTTTGCCTGCCGACTTTGATTGCAATTTATTTGTTTTATTTGTACCCCTTTGAAGTTAGCTTTCCCTCAGTTAAGTATTCTGACTCTGGATTGTTCTCTGTCCTTTTCTATAGCCAACCTAAATCTTACAATGCCATGATCAGTGTTCCCTTAAGATTCTCCTACTCACAGCTGACTCACCTCATTCTCAAGAACAAGTTCTAGCAGAGCTTCCTTGACCACTGACTGGAAACATACTGTTTGCAAACTTGTTCCTCTACATCTTGCTCTCTAGTTGGTGGCCTATAAAATGTACAGGGCAATGTAATTGTACCTTTTTTGTTCCTTCAGCTTGAGCCTAACCCCCACTCCCTACACTCCTGCCACCTCCACCGCACCGCCCCCCCCCCCCCCCCCCCCCCCGCCACCAACAACCCCCACCCTGGGGTTTCCTTTCCCTCCAGCTCTCCTTAACCACCCCTCCCCCACCCCTATTCTTTACTTTCCTACCTTTCCTGAATATCTGGCTTCTTACTGGTGGCAATGGACCTGCAACTAATGCAAAGCAAGCGTTGAAAAGTTCTCTGGTATCTGTTAGAACTGCGTGGAAGCTTCAACTTTATCTTTGGTAATTTTAACACAAGCAGTGAGTTAATTGGCTCTTCAGAGGTAAGTGGAACTCTACAGACCATAGCTCTCCATAGACCAGGGCATAATATCACCTGGGCTGGTCATCATTTGGTGTGAAGCCATCAGTACATAGGAACGTAAGAATCAGAGCAAGTATAGACTATTTGGCATTTCAAGCCTGATCCGCCATTCAATAAGATCATAGATGATCTTCTACCTTGACTCCACATTCTCAAATTATCCCCCGTTCCCTTAATTTCCTTAGTACCCAGAAATCAATCGACCTCTGTCTTGAATATACCCATTGAGCATCCATAACTCTCTGGAATAGGGAATTCCAAAGATTCACAACCCTTTGAGTGAAGGAATTTCTCCTTATTTGCAGATGTCTGCAGCGATCTACTATTAAAACCTGAATTCCCTGAGGCACAAGTGTTCAAATGTGTTGGGAAAGCTGATCCTCTGCCTTCAGACCATGCTGAATGGGATCTCTGTGTTCTTCCCCTCTGTCATGCGACGTGGCATGTGGTTGAGGAGAGGGCAGCTGGTGCAGCTGCTGCTTCTCCTGCTGCTGTCAGTGCTTTCCTCTTGCACTTCATTAGAGGTACAAGGTAGAGCTGCATAAACTGCTTCCATGTAGTGGTGAAGGCTGGCACCAGCAAGTCTAGGTGAAGGTGAGTGAAGTGAAAGACAAGTGAAGAGACTTCAAAGAAGTTGGCAAATCATCTGTCTTGCACTGAAAGCACGCTCTCTGAAAGGAAGTGGTGTGAACGGCAGCCTTTTGCCTAGCCATGGCTGTAGCTCTTCAGTTTCATTATTGAAAGGCTTCCCTGCCTATCAGTTTCACTGAAGAAGTTCTCCTTGCTCTGCACTCATCTGGTTGACCTTGGCGAGATGCTGACAGTTTAGGAAATAGCTCAGCTGGCTGTTAAAGCCAGATTGCAGGGTTAAAGAAACGCTTATTGGTCCATTTGCTTAATCTAATTACCTTCTTCAGAGCTCCAAAGAGGGTTCCTACAAGCCTTCAAAATTGTCTGGGTGAAACCCAGAAGGTGACCAGATGACATCAAGATCCCAAACCAACATCACTTATAGGGGATTTAATTTAATTCCCTGCACACACACAGATTTGCCTTCTTGCTTATGAAAATTCCTCCCAATTGTATTTGTTTAATAACTCTGCCATTTCTTTATTCTTTTCACCAGTATCTGCATCTAATTGGCCAATATTTACTTTCTCTAATATCTTCCTATTTCCATGCCTATAGAAATGTTTACAATCTACTTTTATGTCTTTTGCTAGTCTACACTCATATTCTCTTTTCTCTTTCCTTATAAATTCCTTTGTCCTCTTTTGCGGAATTCAAAATTCCTTCAAATCCTCAGGCTTACTATTCTTTTGGGCAACATTATGAGCCTCTTCCTTTAAGAGATATATTATCTTTAACGCTTATTTTTTCCTGTGGTGTTATGGTGTCTTAAAAGAATTAATATTTATTGCAAATTATCTATTAATTCTTTAAATGCTAACTATTACTTGTTTAACACCATATCTTTTAACAATGTTTTCCAATCTGCCATCACCCACTCAGCTCTCATAAATCTAAACAAAGTAAAATATTTAGCTAAATCCTAGTTTTGGGCTTAACTAAATCACTTTCAAACTCATTATAAAATTCTATCTTATTATGGTCGCTGTTCCCTTACTACAGTTTTATTAATTAACCTTCCCTCTTTGCACATTACCAGATCCAAAATACAGTAAAATTTCTGTTATCCAGCACTGTGCCAACCGGAATTCTCTACTAACTGGAATTTGTGCCATCGGCCTGCCTCGAACCCTTCTCTCTTTAGCAGCTTCTGCTGGAGTCTTTATAGGGCCAGTATCAAAAAGGGATAAACTTCCAGTCTAAAGTCAGATCAAGATCCCTGTAAGTCTTACACTCTTCAGAGTTTGGAGGCTCCGTTGCTGCTGTCCCAGTGTTGCAGAGTCAGAGGTGGATTTGGATAGAATGCTGGAACCTGGAAGTAGTGATGGCCATAAGATGCACTGGACCACCTCATCTCACACACACACAGGAGGGGTAGGGGACAGAGAGCTGCAGACAGGGACATAGATAGACAGGCATTGATAACTTTCTGAACAAAAATCAAAGTGTGCTGTAGTAATTCCCCATTAACTGGTATTTTTGATTAACCAGCACCACCCATTCCTGGAGCATGCCGGATGACAGAAATTTTATTGTGCCTTGTTCCTTTGTTGGTTCCTTGACATACTGCTCAGGAAAACTAACTTGCATACTTTCCACAAACTCATTCTCCACACTATTACTGCAAATTTGGTTGCCCAGTCTATGTGAAGATTAAAGACCCCATGGTCACTGTCATTCCCATTTCCTATGTGCATCTGTAATTTCCTGATTTATATGAGGAGTACGATGTTTAGTGTGGCCTACATCACTCTCTGTCGTTTATACTGAGAGCAAAAACAAGATTGGCAGCAACCCTGTATTATGAACAGCTAAATACTGTTGTCATAGGCAGTGATACTCTCCTGCAATGGGGGTTTGGCCTTTGATGACAGTAGTTGCCACTTAAGAACTGCTATTTTAGCATTGTCGGCTTGTAAGAAGTAAAGGAAGCCAAAAGATGCACAGGATAGACAATGTCAAAAGCACTCTTCACAGCAAGAGATATAGATTACATTGTATTACATAGTATTTACAGCACAGGAAAAGGTTAGTCGGCCCTACAGGTACCTGATGGTGTTTTGAACCACACAAGTTTCCTCCCAATCTTCAACATAACCTTCTATTCCTTCCTCCCTCATGTGCTTACCTAGCTTCGCTTTAATGCATCACTGTTACTTGCCTCAACTTCTCTCAAGTGCTAAGGAACGCAAGCTCCAACAACTCATCGACACCAACACCCATCTAGGACCCTCCACCCCGGCCTGTCCCTCCGTCCCCACCCCATCTTCCAATCCCAACCCCAGCCGTGTATTCACTATACCCCCTGACCTTCCCCTCTCCGATGCTGAACGTTCAGTGCTCAGCAAAGGACTTAGTTTCAAACCCTTACGCCCTCACCTCAATAAATTTTGCGCTTGGCATGATGCTGAACTCTTCTTCCGCTGTCTTTGTCTCCGGGCTCACTTCTTTGGGCAGGAGTCCTCTCCCAGTTCAACGGATCCTTTTACCCATCTCCAATATTCTCCCTCCACCTGGAACCCTCCCTCTGGATTCTTACCTTCTCTTGATCTTTTCGTTGAGAACTGTCGGCGCGACATTAGTCGTCTCAATTTCTCTGCTCCTCTCACCCATCCTAACCTGTCTCTCTCTGAACTTACTGCAATCCATTCTCTCAGGTCCAACCCTGACATTGTCATCAAACCCGCTGACAAGGGTGGTGCTGTTGTTGTCTGGCGCACTGACCTCTACCTCGCGGAGGCTGAGCGTCAACTCGCAGACACTTCCTCCTACCTCTCCCTGGACCATGACCCCACCATTGAACATCAAGCCATTGTTTCCAGGACCGTCACTGACCTCATCTCCTCTGGGGATCTCCCTCCCACAGCTTCCAACCTGATAGTTGCCCAACCTCGGATGGCCCGCTTCTATCTCCTACCCAAAATCCACAGACAGAACTGCCCCGGTAGACCGATCGTCTCAGCTTGCTCCTGCCCCACAGAACTCATTTCTCGTTATCTTGACTCCCTTCTCTCTCCCCTTGTCCAGTCCCTTCCCACCTACATCCGTGATTCCTCTGACACCTTAGGTCACATCAACAATTTCCAGTTCCCTGGCCCCAACCGCTTTCTCTTCACCATGGATGTCCAATCCCTTTACACCTCCATCCCCCACCAGGATGGTCTGAGGGCCCTTAGCTTCCTCCTCGAACAGAGGCCCGAACAATCCCCATCCACCACTACTCTCCTCCGTCTGGCTGAACTTGTTCTCACGCTGAACAATTTCTCCTTCAACTCCTCTCACTTCCTCCAAATAAAAGGTGTGGCTATGGGTACCCGCATGGGCCCCAGCTATGCCTGTCTCTTTATGGGGTATGTGGAACATTCCTTGTTCCAGTCCTACTCCGGCCCCCTTCCACAACTCTCTCTCCGGTACCTCGATGATTACTTCGGTGCCGCTTCATGCTCTCGTCGGGACTTGGAAAAATTTATTAATTTTGCTTCCAATCTCCACCCCTCCATCATTTTCACGTGGTCCATCTCTGACACTTCCCTTCCCTTCCTTGACCTCTCTGTCTCAATCTCTGGTGATAGACTGTCCACCAATATCCATTAAAAACCCAACGACTCCCACAGCTATCGCGATTACAGCTCCTCACACCCCGCTTCCTGTAAGGACTCCATCCCATTCTCTCAGTTCCTTCGCCTCCGTCGCATCTGTTCTGATGATGCTACATTCAAAAACAGTTCCTCTGACATGTCCTCCTTCTTCCTTAACCAAGGTTTTCCACCCACGGTCGTTGACAGGGCCCTCAACCGTGTCCGGTCCATCTCCCGCGCATCCGCCCTCACGCCTTCTCCTCCCTCCCAGAAACATGATAGGGTCCTCCTTGTCCTCACTTATCACCCCACCAGCCTCCACATTCAAAGGATCATCCTCCGCCATTTCCGCCAACTCCAGCATGATGCCACCACCAAACACATCTTCCCTTCACCCCCCCCTATCGGCAGTCCGTAGGGATCGCTCCCTCCGGGACACCCTGGTCCACTCCTCCATCACCCCCTACTCCTCAACCCCCTCCTATGGCACCACCCCATGCCCACGCAAAAGATGCAATACCTGCCCCTTCATTTCCTCTCTCCTCACCGTCCAAGGATCCAAACACTCCTTTCAAGTGAAGCAGCATTTCACTTGCATTTCCCCCAACTTAGTCTACTGCATTCGTTGCTCCCAATGTGGTCTCCTCTACATTGGAGAGACCAAACGTAAACTGGGCGACTGCTTTGCAGAACACCTGCGGTCTGTCCACAAGAATGACCCAAACCTCTCTGTCGCTTGCCATTTTAACACTCCAACCTGCTCTCTTGCCCACATGTCTGTCCTTGGCTTGCTGCATTGTTCCAGTGAAGCCCAACGCAAACTGGAGGAACAACACCTCATCTTCCGACTAGGCACTTTACAGCCATCCGGACTGAATATTGAATTCAACAACTTTAGGTCGTGAGCTCCCTCCCCCATCCCCACCCCCTTTCTGTTTCCCCCTTTCCTTTCTTTTTTTTTCCAATAAATTATATAGATTTTCCTTTTCCCACCTATTTCCATTATAAAAAGAGAAAAAGGAAAATTTTTATTTATTTATTTATTTAATTTTTTTTTTTACATCTTTTATGCTCTCCCCACCCCCACTAGAGCTATACCTTGAGTGCCCTACCATCCATTCTTAATTAGCACATTCGTTTAGATAATATCACCAACTTTTAACTTTAACACCTATGTGTTCTTTTGTATTATTGTTGTTGACATCTTTTGATGATCTGCTTCTATCACTGCTTGTTTGTCCCTACAACCACACCCCCACCCCACCTCTCTCTCTCTCTCTCTCTCTCTCCGCCCCCCACACACACACCTTAAACCAGCTTATATTTCAACTCTTTCTTGGACTCGAACTCAAGTTCTGTCGAAGGGTCATGAGGACTCGAAACGTCAACTCTTTTCTTCTCCGTCGATGCTGCCAGACCTGCTGAGTTTTTCCAGGTAATTCTGTTTTTGTTTTTGTTTTGGATTTCCAGCATCCGCAGTTTTTTTGTTTTTATTTTTGCTCTTTGTGGTAGTGAGTTTCAGGCAGACTGGAGCAACCACGTTAGTTCAGAACTGGCAGCAACAATGTATATTTGTTCTACCCCATTGTTGGTGCCAAGTTGATGGATAGAAATTTAATGGCAGTAGCTTGTAAGCATAAGAAGATCAATTGTCAGATTCATAAACTTGCACCTGTAGTAGATATGGGGCAAACTTAGCACAAAGGAAACCAATACAATAACTGAGCTGCTTTCAATGGAAGCAAGTTTCAATATTAAGGTAGCATAAAGCAGCATGACCAGTTCATAACATTCACAATCTAGACTCTGTTGTAAGTGATGAGTTTTACTGGTGTCAGTCAAGTTACCTCTGAAAGGGAGAGAAGAAACAGACAATTTGGGACAAGGGGAGAACAGAAATGAGTTTTTTTCCCAAACTGCTGATGCTCACCATAGGGCAAGGAGGAGAATTGATGGTAAGAATGAAGATATCTGCAGACTGAGCCATTACGCTCTATTCAGAATATAAGAATGTGTATACTCGAGGGAGGAATCAAACTCAGAACACGGAAAAATAAAAGGGTGAATTAAAAGTCCTTCGTGAATTTTATTCACATGATGTCACACAGATGCCAATGGTATTGCTCACACAAAGATTTAAATAAAGAACATTGAAAGAAAAGTTAAGATTAATGCCATCAGGGAGGCATTTCTGTCAGGCCCTGCATCATTAAAATTGTTATATTTAAAAATCATAAAATCTCTGGTGACATTACTATTGTTAGTTCTTTCAGAGGAAAAAGAAATATATTATAAGTCAGACAGGAGTTTACATTTGTGTTTGCTCTTCCTTCTTTCTGACTACAACAATCTATGGATTAGTGCCAAAAATGAAGAAAAATCAACAGACAAAAAGTAGGAAACAAGAATACTTTTCCAATGACCTGAATTTAACAGCCATTCTTAAAGCATTGATTTGATCACAGCTAGATAATGAAAGCACTAAGTATAAAAACAGCTAGTTTTGATTGAGCTCTATAAATGCATTCATTTAGCCAAATGTCTAACAGGAGGAGGGTTCATTTGTCATTGAATTGTTGCCATAACGACACATTCTTTGTGGTCAACCAAATGACAATGGAAAAGTCATTTGAAATGTCTTTGGTCATTGCTTATGTAAGGTCTTAGTTGCTTGAAATTATTCTAAATGCAATAATTTTTTGTAAAAATTAAATCTTCCAAAAATTACTACCTTCTACAAATCAAGCTAATCTTTATATTCATACTGATAGAAAAAGGTCTTTTATTCAGAGTCATTAGTAATGTCACAATCATGAAGCTTAACTTTCATTAAAAAAACTACATAAAATAAAGCCAAAAATTCTTGTAGGCTGTTAACATTTAAAATTCTCTATCTTTATTTTTATACACACGTGGAATGTGGGCTTCGCTGGCTAGGCCAGCATTTATTGCCCATCCCTAATTGCCCTTGAGAAGGTGGTGGTGAGCTGCCTTTTTGAACCACTGTAAGCCATGTGGTGTAGGTACACCCACAGTGCTGTTAGAGAGGGGGGTTGCAGGATTTTGACCTAGCGACAGTGAAGGAATGGCAGTATATTTCCAAGTTAAGATGGCAAGTAGCTTGGAGGGGAATTTCCAGACGGTGGTGTTCCCATGAATCAGTTGCCCTTTTCCTTCCAGATGGTAGTGGTCGTGGGTTTGGAATGTGCTGTCTAGGGAGCCTTGGTGAGTCCCTGAAGTGCATCTTGTAGATGGTATGCACTGCTGCCACTGTGCATCGATGGTGGAGGGAGTGAATATTTGTGGATGGGGTGCCAATCAAGTAGGCTGCTATGTCTTGGATGGTGTCAAGCTTCTTGAATGTTGTTGGAACTGCACTCATCCAGGCAAGTGGAGAGTATTCCATCATACTCCTGACTTGTGCCTTGTAGATGGTGGACAGGCTTTGGGGAGTTAGGAGGTGAGTTACTCACAAAAGGATTCCTAGCCCCTAACCTGCTCTTGTAGCCACAGTATTTATATGGCTAGCCCAGTACGGTTCTGGTCAATGGTAATCCCCAGGACGTTGATAGTGGGGGATTCAGAGATGGTAATGCCATTGAATGTAAAAGGGTGATGGGTAGATTCTCTCTTGTTGGAGATGGTCATTGCCTGACACTTGTGTGCCGTGAATGTAAATTGCCACTTGTCAGCCCAAGCCTGGATAATGTCCAGGTCTTGTTGCATTTGGATATGAACTGCTTCAGTATCTGAGGAGACGTGAATGCTGCTGACTTTTATGCAATCATCAGCAAATATCTCCACTTCTGACCTTGTGAACTTGTTACACAAAGAGTTGCATTTTTAATGCAGTAGCGCAAAGAGTGAAATGATCCTTGCTGCTTAATAGTGTGACGTTCCTATCTTATTCAGATTACACATTGGAGTTTCAGACTTGTTATCCCTCACTACCATGAGGTGGACTTACCGGATACCCAGAAGCCTGAGGATGCCACATACGACTTGTAAAATTTATACCGCAACTCCCAGGATCATCTAACAGAAGCGGACATATGCAGGCAGGAACACACCAATATTAAGACTATTTAGACTTCACCAGTTAAAGTATAACAAAAACAAAGTTTATCCAACTCCACATTACAGCATTCTAATAAGACACTAGTGTCAGACAGCACTGTAAACCATATTAAAATTTACCTATGAATAAAATATATGAGTTTTTCTTCTATTCTCGCTGAAAGCCTGCATAATGTAATTCCAATTAATCATCACATTAGGCAGCTGATGGAATTTGTTTAACAGGTATATATATATATATATATATATATATATATATAAGTGTGCTTGCACAGTGAGTTGTGCACAAAAGGGGCGGTTTTCCAAGGACTTGTCTGGCTTCAAGCCTAAGGATATCTGGTGAGAGATCATAAAACATTTCTGATAGAAGACTTGTATTGTATATAAAGAATATATGGCCAAAGTAAAGGCATGCCAAAAATACTTGCTGGCAGGAGATTTCTTTTGTACGCAAATAGTGTTTAAGCTCTAAGACTCTTAAATTGTGAACAATTTTAACTTTGTACAGCTTCAGGACTTTTCATAGAATCAAACTTTGAAAAGCTTTGAAAAAGTGGGACCATAATTCTGACCTCAGGGAAATAATTAGTAACAAACATGAGGAACCGGTGCAAAAGGTGGTAGCTTTCTACAATCCAATGAAAACTATTGCCAGAGTAAAGCTGTAATGATAATCTATTAAATGTATTTGATAACATACTAGAGTAGATAAGATATTGAGTAGGTTGAGGTTATTGTGGCAGAAAGCCAACCTCTGCCTGACATCGCACAAAGCACAAGTCTCAAATCTGATGGTGGCCCATTGTACAGCCCTGGTTCAGGTATCACCTGGATAACTTATGGGTGATCGATGCAAATCGAGCCTCCAGTTAACATCAGGCAAGATTTAACTGATTGGGTGGGCAAGTAAATATCTGTTGGAGGGAAAAAAGAAGCAACATCTCCACTGGATTAATGTTGAGTATTGCAAAACTTCAGATATATGAAGCAATCTTTGGAGGAAGGAACAGGATGGGGAAGGACACAGCTCCTTTCCACACATCAACTGTATGCAGTCAATTTTGGGAGGCAGTTGGTCCAAAGAGTTTGGGTCTAAGCAGAATATAATTAGTTACAAAGGAAGGATTGAAGACTATTGGCTGTCTCTAAGGATAGTTGAATACAAAACCTTATCACGTGTATAAAAGAAGGTAAAATTAATAAAAGTGAGCTGCTAAATGATGCATATGGCAAGTAACAAATAAGGATGCAATGTTGGATCTTGCTCTGAGTACAAAGTAGGATAAATAATAGGCCGGAGAACTCTTGGACAATAGTGACCATATGTAATAAAAACAGGAAATGCTAGAAAAACACAGGAGGTCTGGCAGCATCTGTGCGGAAAGAAACAGAGTTAACGTTTCGAGTCTACATGATTCTTCTTCAGAGCTCCATTTTTACTGGAACATTGCAGCAAGCTGAGGGCAGAAATGTTAGAACGAGAACAGGGTGGTGAATTGAAGTGGCAAGCAACAGGAAGGTCAGGGTCATGCTTGCATACTGAGTGAAGATGTTCCACAAAGCAGTCACCCAGTCTGCGTTTAGTTTCTCCTATATAGAGGAGACCGCATTGTGAACAGCGAATGCAGTAGACCAAATCAAAAGAAGTGCAAGTGAAGCGTACTTCATCTGAAAGGAGCGTCCGGGGCCTTGGACGGTGAGGAGGGAGGAGGTAACAAAGCAGGTGTTACAACTTCTGTGATTGAATGGGAAGGTGTCATGGGAAGAAGGTGAGGTGTTGGGGGTTATGGAGGAGTGGACTAGGGTGACACGGAAGGAACAGTCCCTGCGGAATGCTGGCAAGGAAGCTGAGGGGAAGATGTGTTTGGTGGTGGCATCATACTGGAGTTGGCAGAAATGGCAAAGGATGATCCTTTGAACACGGAGGCTGGTGGGGTGGAAAGTGATGACAAGGGGAACCCTATCATGTTTCGGGGGTGGGGGTAAAGGGGTGATGGCAGACGTCCAGGAAATGGGTCAAATACGGTTGAGGATCCTGTCAACCACAATAAGGGGGGGAGGGGGTGGCGGGGAGTGACCATTTGTAAATTGGTCTCATGTGCTGGAGTGGAAAGTGGGTGCAAAATTGGCAGATTAATAGTAGGCCAGCAATAGAAGGTATTTAAATACAAGATGGTTAAGTCACAGGTTCTATATACCCTGACCAGGAATAAAGAACAAAAATGAAATAGAAAAAAAGACGTATAGGCATATAGGGTTAGTGGAGAAAATATGAACACTTTTAGGAGAGATAGAAAAGAAGCAAAATGTGAGATTAGGATGATGACATATTCAGCATTTTATGATCATAATTTCACAGAAAGGATTTTTTTTTTTGAAACATTACATTTAAATGGCAGGATTTTAAAGCAAAGTATATTTACAGAACTTTTTAGAAAGATGCCAAAATGAAAGGTGATTGAAACATTAATATGCTGGCATCAAAGCTGTTTTTGAAAACAATAAACAATTCATTAGCATGTCTCAATAATCAATAAGTACCTCATGCCCATTGTGCTGGGAGGTCACCGGTTCCAGGCAGTTGGAAAAGTTTGTCTGGCATTGGGCCTCCCCTCTAGGTGTGAACAAAGGATGAGGATAGGGGAGAAAAGCTCCTTGACAGTCAGGGATTTCGAAAGAAAGCTGCAGGGCAAGCTTACTTCAGATTTACAAGGTTAAATGCAGTAGGGGATTTGCAAGTTGTTTTGTCTTTCTTCCTGCTCCCACAATGTTACCTCTGGTTCCCCGTAAGGATCTCTCCTTGGCAGTGGTGTACTGCAAAATTTTGAGGTGTAGGAGCTCTGAGAAAATGTGTTGGCCATATCATTTCTAAATCTACAATATATTAATCATTTGAGTCCCCAAACATCAGTAAACTATGATTTTTAAGTGAAAAATATTAGTGCTGGTAGGCATTTTATTTTGAACCGTGTGGTATTTTGAATCACTACTCCTTAGCATAGCTAGAATTTCATTATTCAAGAGCTTAATTATTTAATTCAAGCCTATTAAAAACATGAATTACAGAAAACTTTACTTACTTCTGACCGGGGGATGCTATATAGAGGGGCCACTGCTTTTCTTGATTTACATTAATAACTGAGACCTGGGTGTAGAGGGCGCAGTTTCAAAATTTGCAGATGATGCAAGGCTCAGAAGTGTTGAGAACTGTGAGGAGAATAGTGATAGACATCAAGAAGATATAGGTAGGCTGGTGGAAAGGGCAGAAATATGGCAGATGAAATTTAATGTAAAGTGAAGTGACACATTTTGGTCAGGAGAATGAGGAGAGGTGATGTAAAATAAAGGGTACAATTCTAAAGGAAATGCAGGAGCAGAGGGACCTGGATGTCTATGTGCATGAATCATTGAAGGTGGCAGGGCAGGTTAAGAAAGTTGTTAATAAATTATACTGAATCCTGGGTTTTAAAAAAAGGGGCACAGAGTACAAAAGCAAGTAAGTTATGAACCTTCGTAATACACTGGTTCAACCTCAACCGGAAGGATGTGAAGGTTTTAGAAAGGGTGGAGAAAAGATTTACGGGAATGGTTCTGAGGATGAGAGACTTGAGTTATGTGAATAGATTGGTGAAGCTACTAGGGCTGTACTTCTTGAAGTGAAGGCTGAGAGGAGGTTTGTTAGATGTGTTCAAAATCATGAGGGATCTGGGCAGCATAAATGGGGAGGAACTGTTCTAATCAGCAGAAGGTTGAGAACCCTACCGTGATTCACAAAAGAACCAAAAGCATCATGAGGAAAAACTTCTTTATGCCACAATTGATTTGGATATGGGATGCACTGTCTGAGCGTGTGATGGAGACAGATTCAACTGCGGTTTTCAAAAGGGACCTTGATAATTATCTGAAGAGGAAAGGTTTTACAGGGCTACAGGGAAAAGGTCAAGGAGTGGGACTAGCAGAGTTGCTGTTGCAGAGAACTGACACAAAGACAATGTGCTGAATATCCTCCTTCCGAACTGTGACCATTCTATGATTACAGGAAATTGACAAACACTTGAGGAAGAAAGAAGCTGAGGGTTACCCTGATAGTGTGATCAAGAAGGGTGGGAGGAGGCTTGGTGGAACATAAACACCAACATAAATGGGGTGGGCCAAGTGGCCTGTTTCTGTTCTGTAAACTCCAAGTAAAGCAATACAATCATTATACCACATTTCACATCCTCAGGCCATCACAGCCAAGGAATTAATGTGAGTCACAGTCTCTCATCCCGTCAACAGTCTCTTCCCCCCCACCACTCACTCTCTCCCCACACACATTCTCTCTCCCCATACACACACACTCTCTCTCTCTCTCTCCCCCAACACTCCCTCTCTCCGCTAGCCCTCAAACTTTCTCTCCTCCTACCCCCTCACACTCCCTCTCTGCTACCCCCCATACTCCCTCCCCACCCTCTCACACTCCCCCTCCCCCACCCCATCACAGTCCCTCTCCTCCCACCACCTCACACTCCCTTTACCCCCACCCCTCACACTCCCTCCCCCCCACCCCCTCACACTCCCTCTCCCCCCCACCCCCTCACACACCCTCTCCCCCCACCCCCTCACACTCCCTCTCCCCCCACCCCCAAGTCTCTACGCTACCCCCTCACACTCCCTCCCTCCACCCCCTCATACTCCATCTCCCCCTACTTCCTCTCCCCCACCCCTTAACACTCCCTCTCCCCCCACCCCCTCACACACTCTCCCCCTACACCCCTGGTCTCTACGCTACCCCCTCACATCCCTGCCTCCACCCCCTCACACTCCCTCTCCCCCCTACTCCTTCACACTCCCTCTCCCCCCACTCCTTCACACTCCCTCTCCCCTCACCACGTCACACACCCTCTCCCCTCACCCTGTCACACGCTCTCTCCCCCAACCCTGTCACATGCTCTCTCCCCCCACCTCCTCACACTCTCTCTCTCTCTCTCTCAGTCTCCAGTCACCCACTCACTCAGATGCTAGTGGGCCCCGTTGCTCTGGTTGCCTCCCCTGGGACCCCCTGCTCCGGCTGCCTCGCCTGGGACCCCCTGCTCCGGCTGCCTCGCCTGGGACCCCCTGCTCCGGCTGCCTCGCCTGGGACCCCACTGCTCCGGCTGCCTCGCCTGGGCCCCCATTGCTCCGGCTGCCTCGCCTGGGCCCCCACTGCTCCGGCTGCCTCACCTGGGACCCCACTGCTCCGCTGCCTCGCCTGGGACCCCCTGCTCCGGCTGCCTCGCCTGGGCCCCCACTGCTCCGGCTGCCTCACCTGGGCCCCCACTGCTCCGGCTGCCTCACCTGGGACCCCACTGCTCCGCTGCCTCACCTGGGACCCCCTGCTCCGGCTGCCTCGCCTGGGCCCCCACTGCTCCGGCTGCCTCGCCTGGGACCCCTCTGCTTCAGCTGCCTCATGCTCTGGGCCTTGGAACTTACCTTCAAAACTTACCTTTGCACTCTCTGCTGCTTGTCTAATCATAAGCTGGTTTCTCTCTGCATCAAATGCAGGGACAAACCAGCCTGTGATTGGGTGAGCAGCTTTACAGCATTTTTCAAGAATAAGTCACTTGAACGTCCGAAAGGTTTGGTGAGCTGCACTGCATTGGACAACTCTGCTTTAAATAGAAGGCACCAGAGCAGCACTCCAGTGTGCTCTTCGGCTGCACTACACCCTTCCTATTTATCATCTACATGCTGCCTCTCGGGCGACATCATTCTAATGTACAGCATTAGTTTTCATGTGTATGCTGACAACACCCGGTTCTACCACACCACCACTTCTTTCGACTCCCACTAAATTATCAGATTGCTTATGCAACATCCAGTGCTAGATGAACAGAAATTTCCACCGATGAAATAACGGGAAGACTAAAGCCTTGTTTTCAGTCCCCACTCCAAACTCCATTCCCTAACAACCAACCCTCTCCCTGGCAACAGTCTGAGAATAAACCAGTCTATTCACAACCATGGCGTCAGATTTGGCCCGGAGATGAACTTCTGACCATTTATTTGTGCCATCGCTAAGATCGCTTATTTACACTTCTGTAACATCATCCAACTTCATCCCTATCTCAGTTCTTCTGTTGCTGAAACTCTCAATAACGCCTTTATAACCTCTATACTTGACTATTTCAATGAATTCCGAGTTGATCTCCCGTTTACCCTATATAAACTTGAGGTCATCCAAACTCTGCTGCCTGTTAAGGAGAGTGGCAAATTGGATCGAAATTGGCTTACCAGCAGGAAGCAAAGATGTTTTTGTGACTGAAAGGCTGTTACCAATGGGCTTCCGCAGTACTTGGACTCTTGCTTTTTGTAAGTTAACTCACACCAAATGCTGTTTACCTATCACCCCTGTGCTTACATTGGTTCCAGGTCAGGCAGTGTTTGATTTTAAAATTCTCATTCTTGTTTTCAAATCCTGACATGGTCTCATCCCTTCCTATCTCTGTAATCTCCTCCAGTCCCACAACCCATGGATACCTGCACCTATCTAACTTTGGCTTCTTGAGCATCCCCGATTTCAATTGCTCTAATACTGGCGACCATACCTTCAGTTGCCTAGGCCCTAAGCTCTGGAATTCCCTCCCTACACCTCTCAGCTTCTTGACTTTGCTTTTCTCCTTTAAGACACTCCTTAAAACCTACCTCTTTGACCAAGCTTTTGGTCATCTGATGTTTTATCATCTTATGTGGCTCGGCATCATATTTTGTTTTATAATGCTCCTGTGAAGTGCCTTGGAACATTTAATTATGTTAAAGGCACTATATAAATATAAATTGTTGTTTCAATCAAGGGTGACAGTGTATTAAAGCGTGGAAACACAGCATGCTAATTATTTTATATTATGTGAAGACAAGCTATACTGATTGAATTGAGACTAATCATAAACTATTGTTTTATTCACTTGATGTGAAATAATGCAGCTTAAATGATTTAAATGTGGCCTCGTCTTATAAATTGCTTTCTCAGTTCACCTTTGGAATGATCAGAGACATGCATGTAGGATGTATGTGAACAACATGAATATTCAGCTTAGATTGCAATGGTACATCACCTTACCCCACCTTTGTCTATTGCTAGACAATGTCCCTAAATGCAAGACACTTATGTCACTTAGAGGATCATAGAAAAAGGTGTATGCCTGTAAATTATTGCTGTTGTTGTAGGCCATTTAGCCCCTTCTGCAATTCAATGAAATCATGGCTCCTGAAAAGCATGACTCTAATTTATAGGCTATGCCCCCCTCCCCTCAGATTCACCAACCCGTAAAAATAGTTTCTATCAGTAAAAACTTCAATCAACTCACCCTTAATCTTCTAAAGTCCGGGATATACAACACTAGTTTGTATAATCTATCTTCATAATTGAATTCTTGGACTTGATCTTTAGGCCACACCTTGGCTGGCATTGGAGGAGAGTGGGCTCCAAAAAATGGCGCCGCTGCCTGCCTGCCGATTCTCCAGCTCCATCCCGCCCCCATTTTTGGGCCATTCCTCCCCTGCTCAAAAAAGTAAAAGCCCTCAAGATTCAGGAGAGTTGCAAATTGGATCCAAAATTGGTTTAGCAGCAGAAAGCAAAAGTGTTTTTGCAACTGAAAGGTTATCAATGGACTTCCAAAGTAATTTATATTTTGCAATTTATATTAATGACTTAGACTCCAATGTAGGGGGCATGGTAAAGTTTTTAGCAGTTGATACTAAAATTGGCAGTGTGATTAACAGTGAGGAGAAATGCTTTAGACTGCAGGAAGATCTAGATGATCTGGTCAATTGGCAGAGAAGTGGAAAATGGAATTCAATCCAGAGAAATGAAAGGTAATACAATTTGGAGGTGCAACAAGGGAAATAAATATACAATAAATTGGAGGATACATAGTAGTGTGGTGGGACTGAGGGACCTTGGGTGCAAGTCCACAGATCCTTAAAAGGAGCCGCACAAGTATAAGTTGGTCAAGAAGACATATGGGACATTTACCTTCATGGGCTGAGACAAAGAACAGAAGACCAGAGGGGTTATGCTAGAACTATACAAACACTAGTTACACCACAGCTGGAGTTTTGTATATAGCAGCTTATATTTCACCTCTTTTCTATTTTTCCTTAGTTCTGATGAAGAGTCATTCGGAATCGAAACGTTAACGGTATTCCTCTCCGCAGATGCCGCAGACCTATTGAGTTTTTCCAGGCATTTTTGTTTTTGTTCTAAATTTCCAGCATCCGCAGTATTTTGCTTTTATCTTAGTGTTTAATTTGACTGCCACCTCTCTTCAAGGAATGTCTACCTTGAAGAAGTATTGCTCTTCTCTCCGACAGGATTTATACCTATCTCTTTTGCCTTGTTCACCTTCATTGCTTTCCATTTCTCTCCTGGTGTTTGACAAGGTGTGTACTAAAACTCACTTTCACAGCCATATTTCACTCCTCAGTGACTGTCTCCATCTCCGACTTAACCCACGTGGATTCCAACTGAAGTTCCAGCCCTCTTGTTTCGAACCCATCCAGGATTACAGGTATCTCCGGGAAATACAACGCTCTTCGGACTGCTGTTCTCATCACATCCTGAGATCCACACTCAGTGCCATGCGCTGCCATACATACTCGACCTCTCCCTCCAGCAGCGCCGATGCACCCTATTTCTAAGCTGTCCTCGCCCCCAGTTTCATTTTATTCTTCGTCTCATCCGTCACCTCAACAAGAAATTTTGTCTCTTTCTTTTAGATGCAAAGGAACACAAGCTTCAACAACTCATCGACACCAACACCTCCACCCCTGCCTGTCCCTCTGTCCCCTTCTCGTCTTCCAATCCCAGCCCCGGCCATGTTTTCACCATACTCTCTGACCTTCCCCTCTTTGATGCTGAACATTCAGTGCTTAGCAAAGGACTCAGTTTCATACCCTTACGCCCTCACCTCAATGAATTTTGGGCTCGGCACGATGCTGAAATCTTCTTCCGCCACCTTCGTCTCTGTGCTCACTTCTTTGGGCAGGAGTCCTCTCCCCGTTCAACGGATCCTTTTACCCACCTCCAATATTCTCCCTCCACCTGGACCCCTCCCTCTGGATTTCTAACTGCTCTTGATCTTTTTATTGAGAACTGTCGGCGTGACATCAGTCATCTTAATTTCTCTGCTCCTCTCACCCACTCTAACCTGTCTCTTTCTGAACTTGCCGCGCTCTGTTCTCTCAGGTCCAACCCTGACTCTGTCATCAAACTCGCTGACAAGGGTGGTGCTGTTGTTGTCTGGCGCACTGACCTCTACCTCACAGAGGCTGAGTCAATTTGCAGACACTTCCTCCTGACTCCCCCTGGACCATGACCCCACCACTTAATATCAAACCATTGTTTCCAGGACTGTCACTGACCTCATCTCCTCTGGAGATCTTCCCTCCACAGCTTCCAACCTCATAGACTCCCAACCTCAGACGGACTGCTTCTATCTCCTACTCAAAATCCACAAACAGGACTGTCCCGGCAGACCGATCGTGTCAGCTTGTTCCTGTCCCACGGAACTCATTTCTTGCTATCTTGACTCCATTCTCTCTCCCCTTGTCCAGTCTCTTCCCACCTACATCCGCAATTCCTCTCACACCCTACATCATATCAACAATTTCCAGTTCCCTGGCCCCAACTGCCTCCTGTTCATCATGAAAGTCCAATCTCTCTACACCTCCATCCCCCACCGGGATGGTCTGAGGGCTCTCCGCTACTTCCTCGAACAGAGGCCTGAACAATCCCCATCCACTACTATTCTCCTCCGTCTGGCTGAACTTGATCTCTCACTGAACAATTTCTCCTTAAACTCCTCTCACTTCCTCCAAATAAAAGTTGTGGCTATGGGTACCCACATGGGCCCCAGTTATGCCTGTCTCTTTATGGGGTATGTGGAACATTCCTTGTTCCAGTCCTATTCAGGCCCCCTCCCACAACTCTTTCTCCGGTACATCGATGACTGCTTCGGTGCCGCTTCATGCTCTCGTCTGGATCTGGAAAAATTTATTAATTTTGCTTCCAATTTCCACCCCTCCATCATTTTCACGTGGTCCATCACTGACACTTCCCTTCCCTTCCTTGACTTCTCAGTCTCAATTTCTGGTGATAGACTGTCCACGAATATTCATTACAAGCCTACCCACTCCCACAGCTACCTCAACTACAGCTCCTTACACCCCGCTTCCTGCAAGGACTCCATCCCATTCTCTCAGTTCCTTCGCCTCCGTCGCATCCATTCTGACGATTCCACTTTCAAAAACCATTCCTCTGACATGTCTTCCTCCTTCCTTAACCGAGATTTTCCACCCACGGAGGTTGACAGGGCCCTCAACCATGTCCGGCCCATCTCCCACGCATCCACCCTCTCCCTCCCAGAACCATGATAGGGTCCCCCTTGTCCTCACTTATCACCCCACTAGCCTCCGCATTCAAAAGATCATCCTCCGCCATTTCCGCCAACTCCAGCATGATGCCACCACCAAACACATCTTCCCTTCACCACCCCTGGTGGCATTCCACAGGGATCATTCCCTCTGGGACACCCTGGTCCTCTCCTCCATCACCTCCTTCACCTCAGCCCCCTCCCACGGGCACCTTCCCATGCAACCGCAGAAGGTGCAACATCTGCCCCTTTACTTCCCCTCTCCTCACCCTCCAAGGGCCCAAACACGCCCTTCAAGTGAAGCAGCATTTCACTTGCACTTCCCTCAATTTAGTCTACTGCATTTGCTGCTCCCAATGTGGTTGCCTTTACATTAGAGAGACCAAACACAGACTGGGTGACCGCTTTGCGGAACACCTTCGGTCTGTCCGCAAGCATGCCCTAGGCCTCCCTGTAGCTTGCTATTTCAACACACCACCCTGATCTCATGCCAACATGTCCGTCCTTGGCCTGCTGCAACGTTCCAATGAAGCTCAATGCAAACTCGAGGAATAGCACCTCATCTTCCGATTAGGTACTTTACAGCCTTCCGGACTGAATATTGAGTTCAACATCTTTAGATCATGAACTCTCTCCTCCTTCCCCACCCCCTTTCTGATCCCCCTTCCAATAATTTGTATATATATATATATTTCATTTCCCACATATTTCCATTATTTTTTAAATGTATTTCCATCCATTGTTTTATCTCTACCTTATAGCCTATTTCGAATCCCCCCCACCCCACCTCCACTAGGGCTATCTGTACCTTGCTCGTCCTGCTTTCCACCCTTAATGTCCCCATTAACACATTTCTTAGCTAATATCACCACCGTCAACACCCCTTTGTCCTCTTGTCTATGACATCTTTTGGCAATCTCCATCTATCACTGGCCCTCTATCCTGCTCTACCTGTCCAACCCCCTCTACCAGCTTATATTTCACCTCTTTTCTATTTTTTCTTTGTTCTGATGAAGAGTCATTCAGACTCGAAACGTTAACTGTATTCCTCTCCACAGAAGCTGTCAGACCTGCTGAGCTTTTCCAGGTATTTTTGTTTTTGTTCTAGAGTTCCAGCATCCGCAGTATTTTGCTTTTATACTGTGTGTAGTCCTGGTCACCAATTCCAGGAAAAATGTGATTGCACTGGACAGGGTGCAGGGGAGGTTTACGAGGATGTCACCAGGAGTGCAAAATTTTAGTTATGAGGAAAGATTGGATAGGCTGGGATTGATTTCTTTGGAACAGAGGAGGCTGAAGGACAATTTAATTGTCTGAAAGGCAGTAGAGGCAGACTTTCTCACAACATTTAAAAAGTGCAGTACTTGAACTTTTATTTGAAGAGCCATGACCTGCAAGGCTATGGACCGAGTACAGGAAGATAGGATCAGCTGAGTAGCTCTTCTCAACTGGCAAAGACATGATGGGCTGAAAGGCCTCCTTCTATGTATTAATTTTTCTATGATTTAATTATTGAACTTAATATGGTCGAATATAACTTAATATGGTCTGCCCTCTTTTTGGTTCTAGGGCATACTGTTGCAGAAAACTGTCTTGAGCACACTCAAGAAATTCGCTACCTTTCTGGCATGAGTTCATCTGTGTATTACAATCTATATATGGAAGTCAAAATTCCCCATTAAGAGCACACTGCTCCTCCAGCTAGAGAGGACAGACAGGGTGGAGAATTGACTTCTTATGGTTGGCATCTCTGACAGTGTAGCAATCCTTGTGGCAATAAAGGTTCAAAACTCTAGGGTGAGGCTTGAACCTCCAAATTTCAAACCCACTCAGAGTTGAGTCCAAGCCCAACAGCTGGGTTCAGAAAGTCAGAAGAAGGAAGAATCAGAGCTTTGTACATAATGATTAACCTGTATTCAAAATTATGTGAAAGACCTTCACTATGGTGGGCGATTTAACCAGTCTTCTTCATTTGTTCAACCTCCAATGCAAAAAAAAAAGCAAAGCAGTGCAAAAAAAAACCCAGAGTAAGAGTAGCTTGGGAGACAGCTGTGCCAAAGTGCAACATCAAATATGGAATACAACCCTCAGTGAAAGTAGGAGTATGACTCCATGTAGCAACCTGGTAAACAGTTTTGGGAACCTTCTCATTCTATCGCAATTTAGCCACAAGATGACAAAACCACAGACTAAACAGGCTTACCTTTCCCTGGTTAGCAGAGAGGGGGCTGCTCCTGACCAGTAAAGAAAGGACATATTCCATAACATATCAGTAGATCTGGTTAGCAACTGATTTACTTCCCACTCAAACAACTATTCTATATGCTGCCTTCTACATAAAATAAGACATATGCCAATGTTTTGTGCCCATCACTGGAAGAGGCAGGTAAAAATACAGTAAGAGATTCACTGAGAGAAATTAAACTCAAAACATTTTTATAGTCAAAAATAACTGAAGACACCAACAGCTGGAAAGAGTTTCCAGGAAATGTGGCTGGAGTTCATTAAAAAAATCCAAATACAGTAATGGGAAGAGGTTAGGGCTAGAATTTTAGATAGCTGAGATCAAATTTAGTGAGCCACACCACAGGCTGTGTATACACACCAAGTGGTCGGGGAAGCTAAAAACTGTAGAATTATAGAAATTACAGCACAGAAAGAAGCCAATGGGCTCATTGTGTCTGTGCTGGTGGCTAATCCTTCAACTGTGACTAATGCCATTTCCTGCATTATTTTATATTCTTCTTTAACAAACACTGACTGAATTATAGTTTAAATGTGTGATCAAGAATCTCATGTCCCACCAGCACAATGAGTGAATAAATTCCCTTTAATTTCCCCATTTGTTCTTTTAATAATCCTCGGTTTTTCATTATTGTCAATTCACCACGCATTGGAAACAATCTTTCATTGTTCATAGAAATTTACAACACAGGAAGTCATTTGGCTCATCGTGTCCACACTGACTGACAAGTAGCTACCCAGCCTAATTCCACTTTCCAGCTGTTGGTCCCTAACTTTTTGGCTTATGACACTTGAAGTGCATATCCAAGAACTTTTTAAATGTTATCATGTTTCTGCCTTTGCCACACTTTGATGCAGAGAGTTCCAGGTTCCCACCACCCTCTGGATGAAAAACTTTCCCGTTGAATCCCCTCAACTTCCTACCTCTTACTCAAAATCTACGGCTCCTGTTATGGACTCCTAAAGGATGACAGGATCTACCAATCCACTCTATCTAAACCACTCATAAGTTTATACACTTCAATTAGGTCTCCCCTCAGTCTCCTCTGTTCCAAAGAAAACAGCCCTGGCCTTTCCAATCTTTCCTCATAACTAAAATTCTCCAACATCCTCGTAAATCTCTAGTATCTAGTGCAAGCATATCTTTCCTGTAGTTGGTAACCAGAACTGCACTCAGTACTCCAGCTGCGGCCTAGCTAATATTTTATATAGTTCCAGCAAAGCCTCCCAGCTCTTAAATTCTATGCCTTGGCTAATAAAGGCAAATAACTTATTTGCTTTCAGGATCACCTTCAGGGATCTGTGGAAATGCACTCCCTAGGTCCTCTGTTCCTCTACACTTCTCAGTATCCTACCATTTATTGTGTATTCCACTGCTTTGTTAGCCTTCTGCATATGCATTACCTCAAACTTCTCCAGGTTGAACTCCATTTGCCACTTCCTCCTGCCTGACTAGTCCATTGATATCTTCCTGCAGAACACAGCTTTCTTCATCATTATCAAACACATGGTCAATTTTTGTATCATCTGCAAACTTCTTAATCATATCTACACTCAAGTCCAAATTATTCATATATATCGAAAAAAAATCCTGTCCAGATCTTTCATTCTTACCAGCTCTATTAGATCTCCCTTAACCATCTTTGTTGTACTTCTCAGTCTTTCTTCATAACTAAAAGCACTCATTCCTGGTATCATTCTAATGAACCTAAGTTGAGTCCACTCCAGCGGTCTAATATCAGTCCTATAATGAGGTGCCCAGAATTGCATAGAAAGTCCAAAATATATTGGTGGTCTAACATTTGCAATGTGCAAGTTTAACAATGTATTTACTTTTATATTAAATGTCCCTTTATATAAAATCTATAAATTCATCAGACTTTTAGATTGTTCTTCCTTCCATTTCTTTGCACTGAATTGTGCGTCATCTTTCTGCCCATTGTTATCCTCCTGCAATTGCTTGCATTCTGTTCAGTTTACCATGTTTCATCAGCAAACTTTAATATTATTCCCCTTGAGTCTGTCTCCTTAGCCTTTCTAATCTCTATTTTAATGTTATTTCTATACTTCTGAATTAATCCCACTTCATATTTATTTTATCATATTATCTTGTAGATTTAACTTTTGTTATTTTGTATGTTGTGACCGAACCTCTGCAACAAATATTATTAGAATTACACTATTTCTAAACTACATAAAAACATTAATTCTAAAAACATGATGGATGTTTTCTACCTGCATTGGGGACTATCACAATTGCTACCAACAATGGGAGGGAAAATAACATGCTGCAGGTCAGGTTGAATACAATAGAGAAAGAAAGCATCCAACAAGAATAATGCAGCACACAGACCTTAACGAGACCTTAACTGTTGTTGCATGAAGAAGTTTTTATTTGCATTTGGAAGTTGAAAAGCTAATGAGGAATGATGACAAGTGTAAAAATTCGCTCTCCAATTTTATCCCTCTTCGTTAAAAAAAACTTCCTCTCCAAATTGCACCGACTAATTATCCACGCCTAAAATGCTTGTGTGGGGAACATTAATGACGTTTTTAGGTTATTAGAGAATGCTGTACCAGTCTGTTCTAATGCTCATTCTATACTGGCTCAGGCCCCCTCTGTGCTGAATATAATTCTTGATGCTCTGGTCAATGTTGGGAATCTGTGGGGACGCCGGTGAAAACGTCATAGGAGGGCGGGGTCGTTGGGAGAGATCCAAAGTTGACAGTCTCTTTCTATCACAAAGTATCAATACATTTAAGCAAAAAAATGTGAAACTAATTTCAGAGATAAACAGTTCACTAACAAGCACTGTAAATGTATCTTACTTCAAAAATACCAGGTTTTACAATTGGTTGGTCTTATTCATTTACAGACTTCACTCAAGGTTTTCACATCTTTTCTCATTGGGTGAAAGAAAGGACAATCGTATAATGTACAGTAAGTCCTCACTTAACCTTAAAGTTCCATTCCTGAAACGTGCAGCTTTAAGTGAAACAATGTTAAGAGAATCAGATTTTCCCATTGAAACCATTGTAAAAGCTGTGGTTAGGTTGTGTATGACCTTTTCCATCAGAAAAAAACATTAAAACATTGTATAAAAACTAAAAAAACTGCAGATGCTGGAAATCCAAAACAAAAACAGAATTACCTGGAAAAACTCAGCAGGTCTGGCAGCATCGGCGGAGAAGAAAAGAGTTGACGTTTTTGAGGACTCGAAACGTCAACTCTTTTCTTCTTCGCCGATGCTGCCAGACCTGCTGAGTTTTTCCAGGTAATTCTGTTTTTGTATTAAAACATTGTATCCTGTAAGTTGAAATGCCTTACATTGATAAACTCCTACATTCGTAAATGAAATAATTTTAAAAATATAATAAAGTTAAAAATATAAAAGAAATACCCTGACTCTTTCTACTCACCCCCAGCTCGCCATCTATCCTGCTCCCGACCCTCCCGCTTGCCGCTTCTCCCATTCTCTGACCACCTGGCTCGCCACCTCTCCCATTCACCAACTTTCTGGCTTTCCCCCACTCCCGCTCCCCGGCTCTCTGTCTCTCCTTCTCTCTGGCCCTGCCTCTTGCCGCCTCCCTTTCCTGAACCTTTGCTGTGAGCAAGGGCTTGCAAGAGCAGCTTCGGTGTGAGAGTGGCTTTGAGTTGCAGGGTTGCAGAGGTAAACTGCAAGTTGGAGAGGTAGTGAGAGGAAGGGTCCGTGAGAATGAAGATTGGCAAGAAGGAAAAATAGGTAGCGAGAGGGAAGTTGGTGAGAGGGGAGTTCAGGGAACCGGAGAGGGCGTCCCAAAATGGCACCAATCGAGTTATGTGACCCTATGTCAGACCTGGTGCAAATGACATTAAAACAAATCTCCAAACACTAAATGCAAATACTGGCGCTGCTAGCTGCGCGAGAGTAAATCGGAAAGACTTGAAGCAGGGACTTAATGCACATAATGGGCTACTGGGCCTTTCAACAGAGAGGTCACAAACATACTAATTGCCAATCAGATTGAATGTCTGTTCTTCCATTTATGTTGTGTGACACATTCTTTGCCAGAAAGGTTACGTGCATTGTCCCATCTTACTTTTGCTTCGGGGACTTTTTCACAGATCCTTTGAATGCCCACCTCAATATGACTATGCACCAAATCTTCAGAGGAGTGGCAGTCACTCCACTCCTATTTTTTTACCCTATGATGGAGCTCCACATTTCTGGCTTGGACCTCCAAACCAGGCCTTTTCAGAAATGCAGAGGGTACCTGTTCTGGGAGTCCTTCCTCGTCGTGCAGAATTGTCAGGGAAAGTTGAATCATGCCCCCTTTTTACAGCACTAGCTGCCATATTCTGAAGAATGTAGAAGGGTAAAAGTCCCAAAGCCACTTTGAGAAGCCAAAGAAAGAAATTAAGCATGTTTGGTAAGTAGGTGAGTGGGTTAGAGTGGCAGGTAAGTGGGTGAGGAGATAGGGTGGCAGGTGGGTGGGTGAGAGGGTATGGTGACAGGTGGGTAATGGGCTAGGGGGCAGGTGGGGTGAGTAAGGGGGTAGGGTGGTAGTTAATTGGATGAGGGTGTAGGGTGTGTCATGTGATAGTTTGGGTCGGGGGGGTTTGGGGGTCCAGTGAGGAGTTGAGGGGGATGTCGGGTGGGGGGGAGGGGGGGGGTGGTGGTAGACGAGTGGTAGTTGGGGAGGGTCCAGTGGGGAGTCCGGGTGCATGGTGGTGGTGGTGGTGGTGGTGGGGTGGGGAGGCCGGTGTCAGTAGTATAGTTACCACAAAGTTAAGACTGGTTTCAATCCTTCTAACTTTTCCAGAGTAACTAGGCTGGTAGGTGAGTCACAACCATCCAAAGACTCTGACTTTAACTCAAAAATTCGGAGGGTTCCACATGCAGGGGAATTGCCCAGTGGAAGTCCAAACTTCCTGGGCAACTCCCATGTAGTTGATGCATGGGACTTTTGAGGGGTCTCCCAGCCCACCTTGGGGATTAGCTCCAGAGATTGGAAGCTACCATCATTGGTACAACCATCCAGAGATTGGAAGTTCTGAGCCTATGTGTTCTGTAGTAATGGTATTTCAGCTGAACTCTATTAGATTTCAGAACACCACTCTGCAAGATGCAGCTCAAAAGGCTTGGAGGATACAGCAATTTAAAAAAAAAACTTAAAGCCACACTCTGCCAGAGACAGGTAAAAGTTCTGGAATTCAAAAAATCTCAGAATGATGGAAGTGCTACAGCACAGAAGTTGCGTATTTGGACCAGCGTGTCCATGCCAGATCTCGGAAAAAGTAACACATTAGTCCCAAAGCCCTGCTCTTTCCCCATAGTCTTGAAAATTGTTTCTCTTCTGGTGCTTATCCAATTCTCTTCTAAAAGCCATGATTGAATCTACCTCCACCAAAATGCCACAGGCACTGAATTCCTAACCACTCACTACACAAAAAAAACTTTTCCACATTTCGCCAGAGGTTCTTTTGCCATTCACCTTATATCATCGTCCTCTGGTTCTTGTCACTACCCTGAGGAACTCCTGCAGCAATGATCTGGGGCTGAGATGATTGGGTCCAACAACCATCACCATCAACACGACCCAGAGGCTTCTAATTGGTGGCAAATCCATTATTTCATAGTTTTGCCATTGTGAGATTTGAACTCTTGATCTTGGGGTTACAAACCCAGTACCATAACCACTTGGCTATTTAGGCCAAGCTGGCAAATCCATTATGTGGCACTTTATCAAACAGCTTTTGGAAGACCAGGTATATCTCATTAACTGCATTACCCTTATCAACCCTTTGTTTACCTCATGAAAAAAAAAACATGATTTGCCTTGAACAAGATCATGCTGACTTTCCTTAATTTATCCACACTTGCCCAAGCGACTGTTAATTTTGTCCAGGATTATCATTTCTAAAAGTTTTCCCACCATGAAGGTTAAACTGACTGGCTTGTTGTTGCTGGGTTTATCCTTGCACCTTTTTCCCTTTTTTGAATAAGCATCAGCAATTCGCAATCCTCTGGCACCTCCCCAATATCTAAGGGGGGTTGGATGCAATTTCCTCCCTTAATATCTTCTGATGTATTCCATCCAGTCTTGGTTCTGATCCAATCCTGAGCAATTAACATCAAAAATCTCTGAATGTGACAATAATTTTGTATTAAATACAAATTGAGTAGCTCATTACAATAGCTTCAAATGGTAAATTGATAAAAGGTTTTATAAACTGCTACATTAAAACAAAACAAATGTAATTGCATCTAATGTTCCCAAATAATCAGGTCACAAATCAAAACTCTGCCATTAATGCCAAATTTAAACAATCCTGTGGATTTTATAGCAAATTGTTTCAAACCCCTCAAACTTCTTCCATCATTCTATTAGATCAGGGCTGATTTGTACCTCAGTCCCATTTACCAGCTATTGCTCTACATCCCCTGATACCCATACTGAGCAAAACATCTATCCATCTCAGTCACGAAAATTTCACATTTTCACATTTCCACCACCTGATTTCTGTCCCATAAAGCTTAATTCTAATTTTAAGATTGCGCCACCTAGTTCTAGAACAATGCTTTGGATCATTTTCTTGTTTTTTTATTTCATTTCCCAAACTGTACTTCATAAAAGTCATTAGTTACAAGGAGAAGAAATTTCTTGATTTTGTAGCTTTGAAATAATTTTTCATTGCTTATAGATATAATAAAAAGAAAATGGGTACTGTTATTTGCCATTTAGCTAGTTGCTTTTAAGGAAAGTAGCTAATCAAGCCTATAGTTTTAATGTTACTTCTAATTCTCTGAAAAAACAAATTCTCTGTAGAAGGTGGCAGCAACAACTGCAAGTTAGTGTAACTTCATGTTCAAGAACTGAAGCAGCTTTGGCACACTATTATATATAGCTATGGATCAAATGTCGTAGTTCTGAAGACTCTTATAGACTTGGGAAATCTTATTTTGTCAGACTACAATATCAGACACAACCTTATTTCAGAAAGCCACAGATATTTTTTGTGGATCACCACACGGTATGTTACACTAAATATAGACTGAATGGTGTTCAGTGTTCTGCAAAATGTGCTTTTCATTACAAATAAGTGAGACGTTTTACTGGGGTTGGAACAGTCACACAAATTCCTGGGAGTTTTTGGTTCATCACTGAAAGCAAACAGTAAAGAATTTTCTGGTGTTACTTTCCTTTATTGCAACTTTCCTCAATAATACCTCAAAGTGAAAAGGTACTTATGTTATTTTTGAATTTAAATTACAATAGTACACTACACCACTTTAAAGTAGTTCTTGAAAATTAACAAAATGATATTTCAAACAAAATGCATTGCAAATTTATCTATAACTCTATAAATAGGATATGAAATAATGGATGAGATTGATTTATAGATGATATCCAAAAATAATTCCTGCATTACAACAGTGACAGTGCTTTGAAAGTATTTAACTGGCTGTAAAGTGCTTTCGGATGTCCTAATGTGAAGCAAGTTCTTTCTTAATTTCTTTCTTTAATAATTATTATGAAGCCTTCTGTTATTGCCTGCTTTCTTAATTAAATTTTCCACCTTTTTGAAAAAAATTTTTTTTTTCCATCTATCCCATGCATCATTTGGTGACCTGCTTCCTGATCACTGCTGCTCTGTTACCAACTGCTGGCTGATCCAAGACAGCATAGTGTGCACCTCATATCTGCTCTCAATCTCTGCCCCAATATTCTGGCTAAGAGTGGAAACTTACCACATGCAGAATTTCAGATATGAAAACCCTGGCCCGGATTTTTGTGGAGTCAGAAAATCTCCGGAGACCTTCAAAAACAGCAGGTGGGACGCAATTTCAGGATTTCCACTTCCATTCCCAGCGCTGGCAATTTTCGCCAGTGTGAAATAAGGATGCAGGTAGCAAGCCCACACCCTGCACTCCTGACCTGGCCAGTTCCATTGTTGGCATAGACATCTCGTACCCCACGCCCATAATTTTTGTGGAGTCAAGCCAATATCTTGAGGACTCGCGGTTCATGGAACCTCAGAAGAGTCATGAACTGTAGTCTAGATTTGGGAATATTTTGAAAAGTATGTTTAAAAGGTCTTACAAATGTCCCCCATGGAATCTTCAAAAGATCTATTCAGTCTAACTCTGCCCAAGTTGTTCAGCCCTCAACTGAGTTTCCAATAAGTGTCGCAAAGGTCACTGAAAATGAGGTGAGAAAGGCAATTGCTGCACTCTAGAATAACAAATCTCTTGATATTGGTATTATTACTGCAGAAATGCTTAAGATTATTGGAGAAACAACTGTCCAATGGTTATGTCAGCTCTGCAACCAGGTCTGGAAATCTGACATTGTTCCCTGAGACTGGAAAGATGGATCAATTGTCTGTAACCCCAAAAAAGATCATCTCATCAAATGTCAGTACCAGTACCAATTTGCTGTCAAATGATCCTTAACTATTCGAGACATAGTGGATGATGAACTTTGAGAAGAGCAGACAGACTTCAGACCAAAATGGTCCTGCTTTGAGCAGATTTTTACATCGCTGAAAACTGCCAAGTGTACCAACTGGCCATCAGCTTTATTGACTTCACCAAGGCCTTCACTCTAGAAAGTTCTGTCTTCATATGGCATCCCTTCAAGGATGCTTTCACCTATTAAGAAGGTCTATGAGAATTCCAGGTGCTGTGTCAGGACAGGGGATAGTTACACTAACTCGTTGGTTCCATCCTTGATAACTGTCTTAAACTGGGCAAGACCGTTTGCAGCCTTGGTGTTGTGTCTGACCTCAAGAGGAGTTTCACACTACATCTCAACACCATCATCTGTAGCATCGCCTGACTCAGATTCTTCCTTGTCTGCTGCTGAAACCCTCATCGATGTCTTTGTTATCTCTGGGCTTGACTATTCCAAATGCTCTACTGGCCGGCTTCCCATCTTCCATCTTACATAAACTTGTGTTCATCCAAAACACAGCTGGCCATTATTTTAATTAATTCTAAGTCTCATTCACCCACACCCGTGCTTGCTGTCCTTCACTGGCTCTATGAGCCATAATACCTTAATTTTAAAAGTCTAATTTTTATTTTCAAATTCCTCCATGGCCTTGTCTCTCCTTATCTGTTTAGCCTCCTCCAGTCTTACAAACCTTTGAGGTCTCTGTAATCCTCTAATTCTGTCCTCTGGCGCATCCGATTTTAATTGCTCCACCATTAGTGGTCGTAATTTCAGCTGCCTTGGCCATAGACTTGGGAATTCCCCTCTGCCTCATTTTCTCTCCTTCTCCTCTTTTAAGATGCTCCTAAAAACCCACTTCTTTGACAAAGCTTTTGGTCATCTTTCCTGATTTCTCTTTGTTTGGCTGGCTGTCAAAATAAATATTTTCATTGACATCACTCTTGTTAACCTCCTTGGGATGTTTTACCACTTAAATGCAATGTATAAATATATAAATGCATGTTCGTGTTGTTCACTCAGGTCCCAGATGCCCTCACGGTGCCATTATTAGTTCACACTTTCAGCAACTTGTCATGCTTAAAACTAAAAAACAATTGTGCAAGGCCAAGGGTGACAAATGGCAGAACCCATTAGATGCCTGCTAAGCCAATTATGACATTACATGTTATTTTTCCCCGGGAACTCTGTAACTGTCTGTTTTGAACTCCATACCTTTGGTATATATTTCATTTCTCTACGGCTGGAGGTTCTACTAATGTAGGTGTGTGTGTGTGTCCCCGTTGGGTAAAAGGAGCTGGGGTGAAAACAGGTGGGTTGCAGCTTTGGGTAGAGACCTTCATTAGAACACAATATTGTTTGGAGATTCGATTATTCCATTGCTCTAATGGTTAGTCCTATCTTTCACGCTCTGGAAACATCTGCTTATCCAAAGCTCCGTTGGCCATATTCTGACTCGTATCGAGTCCCATTCGCTGATCACCCGTGCTTGCTGAGCTACACTGGCTCTCAGTCCAGCAATGCCTCCAATTTAAATTGCTCATTCTTGTGTTCAAGTCCTTCCATGCCCATGCTCCATCCCACCTCTGTAACACCCCTACAACCCTCCATGACCTCTGTGCTTCTCCACCTCTGCCTCTTGTGCATCCCTGATCTTAATCGCTCCACCACTATCATCCATAACTTCAACTGCTTTGTCCCTATAAGCAGTGGAATTCCTTCCCTAAACCTCTCCTCTTTTAAGTTGCTCCTTAAAACCTACTGCTTTGATCAAGCTTTTGGTCACCTGTCCCAATACCTTTTAATGTGGCAAATTTTGTCTGGCAATGCTCCTATGATGTGCCGTGGGAAGTTTTACTATGTTAAAGGCACTCTATAAATGCAAGTTGTTGCTCTCTCTGTTATCTACAATTATGTTGTTGAGTTCTTTTTCTTTTCAGGATTGTCAGACTCACTGTGTTTTGCCAGCATCTTGTGCTTTAAATTCAGGGGTGCCTATGCAGATTTTCAGTATCTTTTCCTCCATTTTCTCATCTTTGTTCTTCAGTAGGCCTCTGACTATTTTCACATTTTATTGGTTCTTCAAGAAGATGTTTTATCTCCTTCTTTCTTATTAAGCAGATTGAAGCTAATTCAGCCCATTAACTCCAAATCTGTGTTTGAAATTTTTCTCCCTTTAGTTTTCTATTCCTACTACAATGCTTGCCTATCCAGCTCAAAATGTGGACCTGTTTTTCTTTTGGCAGATTCTGACTGATCTGTTTTAAGTTTCCAGCATTTTTTGTTTTTATTTCAAAGTTCCAGCATTTATAGATTTTTGCTTTTTATTTGTAAATGGCTTATTTTTTGCAGGCATTGTGGTGTGGATCAAGGGAGGGACAAGCATTGCACCTTTCCAAAGTAATTTCACCTGTGTAGCAATCTACAAAGTTCAATGCCTTTTCAAAACAGCAAAAACAAGAAAAAGATCACAATCTCCTTTGCCAGGAATCTTCACAGACATAATATTCCAAGGGAAGGTTCTGTACTTTCCCTCTGTTCCTCAAAAGATAAATCAATAAAAACTTCACAATACCCACCAAACCTTGCATTATATATCAGGACTGGTTGTCATAATTTAAGTGCTACTTCTACAGTGTCAACGTCTCAGGAATTATTACATTCCAAGCAGTTTTCCAGAAATGTAAAATTATACTTTGCAAAATATTTGAGTTTAGCTATGTATTTCTGGGTGTGGATTTTCCAAGTTGGAAAAAATTCTGTGTGCATATTGCACTTTAAAAAGAAGTTTAACTGGTATGTATAACAATATTTAACTAGCTGTGTGGGCTTTCTAACAGTGCTTTTGTTTCTGGAATAAAAACGTAACTGTTCATCCCACTAGCTTGCCCCTATCCTCCTAGGTGCCATTTTCTCTTCTAACCTACACGTTTCCTTCATTTTTTTTTAGCCATCTTTAACGTTTGATTTTCACTGTGTAACTCGATCTTTATTTTACCATCCATTTTGCAGAACCCCTTGTGCAAATAGTGGGTACTGGGATAGTTTTAGTCCCTTTTTATCATTGTTCAAATAATATGTTTGCAATAGTAAATCGTCAATTAGCCCAACTATGCACAAAAAAGGGTAGTAACACTAACAATTTTACAAGAGACTAAACACATTTTCATATTTATCAAAGAAAAAGGACTCTTTATATTGTACACAGAAAAATAAAGATTGAATAATCCACGATAGAATGCATCTAAACCAGCATTTCTAAGGAATTATGTAATCCTGCATCAGTTTATTTTGCATAAATAACTAGAAATGCACATTCACAATGGGCTAACTGGCTTCTTTCCATGTCATAATTTCTGAGTCAAGCACTCAAAGCGCAAGAAAGGCATGGAGAAGAAAAATAATGATGCCATATACCAGAGTTGGCAGGAAAAGCAAGAATTTGTGAAGGGGAGAATGAGGAATCAAAAAGCTGAATTTTTAAAATTTTCCCAAAGGCAGGAAGATAACAAAGCAAGAAGGGTTTTGGAAGAGAGCTTAAGGAAAGGGACATAGTATTGAAAGTTTGATCTATGTCAGAGAATAAAATGGAGGGAATGAGCTGTAATACTGAGTTACAGAAGCAGAAGGTGCAGGTATGGATGCTTAACTGAGAGTAGACCACTCAAAGGTCAGGGTTTAGTTCTAGAGAAGGGGTTCCCAGTCAATCAGAGGCTGGCAGCTCTGCACTGACAGCAGTGCCACCGGAAGCAGTGGCTACTGCCGGTAATGCTCTCTGGCCCAGCCCAAAGATTGCTGCTGGGTCCTTGGACACAGGTGTGTGTGGGGCAAGATGGGGCCACAGGGAGGGGTGTCACTGGAGAAGGGGGAGGAAGGAGGTCAGAGACAAGGGCAGGGGATTAGCTTTCAGCGCCTACTCTTCCTAATGCCGGGTTACTCAACTGGGCATTGAGTGCCTGTCAACAAGGGACCCCCCACCATCTACAAGACCATAGGCAAACCCAATGAGGAGCCTTTGGGAGGCATGGGAGAGCTGTATGAGTCCAATTAAATACTCGAGCCACCACTGAATTCCAGTGGGCTCATGAATAATTAGTGTCAAGTGGCTCATTAGTGAGCCTAATTGATGTCCTGCTGCCAACAGGTGGAATTCTGCCCCTAACTTAATTGGGAACAGTTTTTGCAATGCCGGGAATCTGATGTGGACACTCCAGCCTGATTCTCCTGGCACCCCCTGCCATCATGCCTGCTCCCACAGGCACAATTAAATTCTGCCTAAATAGGGAAAAAAAAGTTCTTGGAGAGGCTTGAAAATTAGGACATGCAGTTTCTAGTTGATTTGCTGGGGCACAGGAAGCCATTGGAATTATCACAGTTGTGAGTGATGAATTTGGAGAGTTGAGAATGTTATATGTGGAATTAAGGATTTGTTGAAATTTGTTAAGGGTGGAGGTAAACAAAGAGAAAAATTATTGAGAGAGTTTCTGCAGCAGACAGGGAGTAGCCGAAGTGTAAATGAAGACTCTGGAGGATAGGAGAAAGAAAAATCTGGGTCTTTAAGTCAAAGTGGTGATAAGCACGTCAGGCTATCTTCCTCTGATATCTAATATTCTTCTGTGAAGCTCTTAAAAAATCTCTCATGGATCAACATTTGACAAACAAATGCAGATCAAATGCAACATGAATCAATGCCATCAAAATAAATTGTCGCAATTGGTCACACTGTACAGAAGTTCATCTCACAGAGTATCAGATAGGCTAACTGCACTGAATTTAAACCAATTCAAATTAAAATACTTATTGGAGTCTACCTTCAACCATCGAATGCATAACTAATAGTGCTAACTGCTGGATTTTGCACATCTTATTTGGGATTGCTTAAGAATTACTATGCTAGAAGGGAGTTAAAAAGTACAGCCATGGCTCAAAGAAAATGGTTAAAAATCTGAACTCTTAGTGAATGGAGGTGAACAATCGTAGACTTATTATGTGAGGGAAGGATTATGTTTCCTATATGCAAGCCAATTTCTTTCCATTTTTAAAACTAATTGTTTTTGTTATAATACACTAGTGCACAAAGTGATACGGTATAAATGATACATCACCATGGGCAAGCTTTACTGAGTGTCAAGGGCTGTAAGATGACACTGGAGCCTGTTTGCAGAAGTGCTGGTATTGTTAATGTGCATTGCCATAGTTACCTGCTGTGTAAGTGGCTGCTAGGATTTAGTTGTGTCACCGCAACTTTAATGGTGTCCCTTTTTTGTGTGAATTGAGTATGTTGCAGATACCTGTTACACAAGTGTATATCGAAAGCTGCAACTGTTGGTATTTGGCAAAGAACAGGACTGTCTTTCAAAGATTTTCTTTTGCCGGAGTATATATGATGGTCTTGGAGTGGGCTATTTTCCATAGTAATGTAACCCACATTGACTTTCTTTTAAGGGGTTGGAGATGAAGGGTCTCTGCTATCTTCGACCAAACTTCAACCAAACTGGAATGTACCGATGGCTTACAAAGAAACTTGCAGCACAGGAGGAGGGTATTTTGTTCATTGTGCCTGTGCTGGCTCTTTGAAAGAACAGTCATGCTTAGTGCCAGATCTTAATGACTAATAAAAAAATGGTCCATACCCTGGACCAAACAGGTTTTTAATGATTGCGAAAATGGACAATGTGGTACTGTAAACATGGACTATTGGAAACCTCCACATCACAGACTCATAACTGAGTACATGAACTGTCCCAGATAATTAATACTTCATCAGCTAGGTAACCTAAAATGTTGGTAAACACCATTACATAACTTCTTGGAAGGATATTATTACACTTGCTTTCATAATTCTAATTTTCCCTTGATGTGGAGTTAGACAAAGACTGCAGCAAAGACTGAAGCTCCGATATTTATGAGAATGTGGGGAGGGAGTGTTGGGAACGGTCACTGTGGTAGTTTGGGCCTATACTCATTGAGGTTTAGATGAAGGAGAGGTGATCTTATTGAAACATATAAGATTCTGAGAGGGCATGACAGGGTAGATGGTGAGAGGATGTTGTGCCTCGTGGGGGATATCTAGAACTAGGGGGTACAGTTTCAGAATAAGGGGTCGCCCATTTAAGACAGAGATGATAAGCAATTTCTTCTCTCAGAGCGTTGTTAAACTCTGGAACCCTCTACTCTAGACAGCAGTGGAGCCTGGGTCATTGAATATATTTAAGGCTAAGTTACACAGATTTTTGATCTGCAAAGGAGCCAAGGCTTATGGGGGGGCAGGCAGGAAAGTGGAGTTCAGGCCATGATCAGATTGTCCATGATCTTACTGAATGACAGAGCAGGCTGCAGAGGCCGAATGGCCTACTTCTACTCTTATTTCTCATGTTCTTATATTCTTATCAAGGCATTGTAAGATGACTAATATGCTGACATTCTGTTTGATTACAATTTGAGTGGTGCCTACAGCTTCATTATACCTGGTCTCCACTGCTGAGTTTGGATCCTGCAGAGATATCATCAGAGATCGACCCAGGAGGAAGACCACTAGACTTCAACCAACCAATTTGATATAATGTGCTGGTTCAACAATGCAAGTGTTATTCGGTGATGAGCCATGTCGTGCATGCACAGTAACCGAGATGAGCTCAGCCTGCCGCCCATCCTGTGCATCAGTAAGTGCTCATATATCATTGAATTAGGTTGCAATGTGGTGCTTTTACATGTGAAACCCGTTAAAGATGTGAGTTTGCCAAATGTAAGTTGCAGCTTGAATATGTACCTGCTGGAGTATAGATAAAGAATCATATTATATAGAATGGTTACAGCTCAGGAAGAGGCCATTCAGCCCATCATGTTAGTGCTGGCTCTTTGTAAGAACGATTCATCTAGCCCCACACCCAGCCTTTTCTCCACAGCCCTGCAAATGTTTCCTTTTCAGATAATGATTTAATTCTCTTTTGAAAGTCACAAGTGAACCGGCCTCTACCACATTCTCAGGCAGTGCATTCCAAATTCCAACCACTCAGTTGATGCGTAAAAAAGCATTTCCTCATGTTGTCATTACTACTTTTGCCTTATATCGGTGTCCTCTAGTTCTCGATCCTTCCAACAATGAAACAGCTTCTAGCCATCTACTCTGTCGAGAACCCTCCTGATTTTGAATACTCCTATCAAATCTCCTCTCAACCTTCTATTCTCTAAGGAGAGCAATGTTGCTTCTCCAATCTATCTACCTAACTGAAGATCCTCATCCCTGGACCAATGCTTTTGAATCTTTTCTGCTCCCTCTCTAATGTCTTCGCATCCTTCCTAAAGTGTGCTTCCCAGAACTGGATGCAATACTCTAGTTGAGGCCAAACCAGTGTTTTACACAGTTTCATGGTGACTTCCTTGCTTTTTTACTCTATGTTCCTATTAGAAAGCCCATGATCTCAAATGGTTTACTAATTGCTTTCTCAACCTGCCCTGCCACCTTCAGTGATTTGTGCACATACACCCCCAAGTCCCTTTGTTTCTGTACCCCTTTACAATTGTACGCTTTATTTTATATTGCCTCTTTTCATTCTTCCTACCAAAACAAATCACTTTATACTTCTCTGCATAAATTTCAACTGCAACTTGTCTATCCATTCCACCAACCTGTCTATGTCCTCTTGAAGTTAAACACTATCTTCTTCAGAGTTCGCAATATTTCCAAGTTTTGAGTCATCCTCAAATTTTGAAATTATGCGCCATACACAGAAATCTAAGTTATTGATATATATCAGGAAGATCAGGAGTACCAACACCGACCCCTGGGGAACCCCAATGTAAACCTTCTTCTAGTCTGAGAAACAACCACTCACCTCTACTCCCTGCTTCCACTCACTCAGCCAATTTTGTATCCATATTGCTACTGTCCTGTTTAATCCATGAGCTCTAACTTTGCTCATAAGTTTGTTGTGCTGCACTTTATCAAATGACTTTTGGAAGTCTACATACACCACATCAACAGCATGATCCTCTGTTACCTCATCAAAAACTTCAAGCAAGTTAGTTAAACACAAATTTCCATTAACAAATCATGCTCACATTCTTTAATTAATTCACATTTTCCCATAAGTCTATTAATTTTTGTCCTGAGTCATTGTTTCTAAAAGCATCTACACCACCAAGGTTAAAGTGATTGGCCTATAGCTGTTGGGCTTATCTTTACGCCCTTTTTGAATTGGATATAACATTTGCAATTCTTCAGTCATCTGGAACCATCCCCGAGCCTAACATAGACTGGAAAATTATGGCCAGTGCTTCTGCAATGTTCACTCTCACTTCCCTCAGTATTCTTAGGTGAATCTCATTCAGTCCTGGTGCCTTATCAAATTTAAATACTGTCAGCCCATCCAATACCTCCTGCTTATCAATTTTAAACCCATCAAGTCTCTTAACTACCTCCTCTTTCACCATAGCCTGGGCAGCATCTTCTTCCTTGGTAAAGACAGATGCAAAATACTCATTTAGTGCCTCAGCATGACCCTGCCTCTCCTTTTGGATCCATAATCAGCCTCGCTCACTCTTTTATCACCTTTTTACTATTTATATGTCTACAAAAGACCTTTGGATCCCCTAATATGTCCGCTGCCAGTCCCTTCTCATACTCTCTTTGCTTCTTTGATTTGCTTTCTTCAATTCTCCTTCAAACCTTCTATATTGAGCCTGCTTTTCAATTGTATTATCCACTTGATATCTGTCAGATGCACCCTCTCTATGCTTGATCGTACTCCCTATCTCTTTCGTCATTTGTTTGTCTGACCTTTGCCCCCTTGAGGTAATGTATCCTGACTGTACCCGAACTATCTCTTCTCTAAAGACAGCCAATTGTTCAGTTACAATTTTGTCTGCCAATCTTTGATTCCAATTTTCTGGACAAATCTGTTCTCAAGCCATTGGTGTTGACCCTCCTCCAATTAATTATTCTTCCTCTGGATTGTAGTTAAGTAATAAAAAGAGCTGTACATTTGGAATTATTTATTTTTTGACTGTGGATACTCTGTCACTAAATATATTCACGGCATAGAATGATGGATTTTTAGATAATGAAAGAATTAAGGGATGTGGGGAAAGTACAGGAAGTTAGAGTTGGCAAAAAGATCAGCAGGCTCGAAGGGTCAAATGGTCTACTCCTGCTCCTATTTCCTATGTTCTCATGTTATGTAAAAGGCTTAAAATGAGCCAGCAACAAATAGACAATATATTGCTAAAGCATACTTCAGCATTCTACCTGGTAAATATTATTGTGGGCAGTGTTAAGGTGTGCCGTCTGGTCTTCTGAATTGGGCTAGAAATAAAATGTATGGAACACATTTGATAAGTGAGGATTTTATTATAAACCATGTACTTTGATGCATGTTTTTTGGCTTCCTTTCAAACAGACAGTCTGCATACAACACACCTTTCATTATAACTTGCTGGGTGTCTACTAAAGACAGCTTCAAACAGAGGTTCTAAGCACAGTTTTAATGAGACTGAACTGTATTACATGGTTGAGAACTAATTAGAATAGAGACAGTGAAATCTGCCAGGATTCTGTTGTCTAATTATTATATTAGGGTACAAAATGAAGAATTTTAATCATTAAACCAATCTCCCTTGGTTTTATGTTCCACATTATGAAGGGAGGGTGCAAAGGAAAGAAAATGAAATTTTAGGACTCATACTATGTAAATGTTGATTTTAATATTCCAATAAAATTGCCCTTTCTATAATGCTAGCAGGTTTTTAAAAAATTGTTCTCGGAATGTAGGCAACATGGGCAATGTTACATTTATTGTCCATTCCTTGTTACCTCGTGAAGAGGTGGTAGTGATAGATCTTTTCCTTTGATAGTTGCAGTCCATATGATTATGGTGTATTTAGAATGACATTAGGTAAGGAATTCCAGGATTTTGACTGAACAATGGTGAAGGAACAACAGTACATGTTCAAGTCAGGATGGTGCATGACTTAATGGGGAAATTCAGGTGATGGTTTTCCAATTAAGTTGCTGTTTTTCTCTTTCGAAGTGTTAGAGGTTGCAGAACTGGGAGGTGGTACTGAAGTATGGTTGGAGAGTTGTTGCAGGGCATCCTGTAAATTGCACATTCAGTCACAGTGTGCTGTAGTAGAAAGGGTGGGTTGTTGAATCCAGTGGCACGATCAGATCAAGCAATCTATTTTGTGATGAATGTTGTCACTTACGAATGGTGTTCTGGTTCGTTTTTCAACAGCAAATCATTTTCTTCAACCCCTTTCCTCTGTCTTCTCCACCCTCACCTCCAATGACAAGTGCAAGGAGCTCATAAGTTTCTTCATCATCAAGATTGAGACCATCCAATCAGCTGCCTCTGCTACTTCCCTCCCTTCCCCTAGCCCATTTGGTCCCACTTCCTCAAGGCTCCCCCCACCCTTTCCCTGAACTTGTTTTCTTCTGTGATTTCTCTCTCTTCTTCCCTCATGCCACTTAGAGCTCATCTTGTCCATGAGACCTGCCTCCTGCTCTCTTGGTCCTTTTCTCACTAAACTACTGACTTCCCAACTTTCCTTCCTGGTTCCCATGTTAGCTGACATTGTTAACAGTTCTAGCTCCTCAGATTCTGCCCCTCTCTCCTTCAAATCTATCCCCTCTCTTCAGAAAAAAAACCTTGACCTCCTCAGTCCTTGCAAACTACCACTCCAACTCCAGAACTCCATGTTTGAATCCCTTCAACCAGGCTTCTGCCTCTGCCACAGTATCAAAATGAATGTTATCAAAGTCACAAATGACATCCTATGCGACTGTGGCGAAGCCAAACAATCCCTCCTTGTCCTCCTCAACATGTCTGCAGCCTTTAACACTGTTGATTACACCATCCTACTACAACGCCTCTCCACTGTTATCCAGCTGGGTGGGGCTGCACTTGCTTGGTTCCATTCTTATCTATATAATCGTAAACAGGGATTCACCGTTAATAGTTTCATTCCCACACATTTCCATTACTTCTGGTATCCCCCAAGGATCTGTCCTTGGTCCTTTCCTATGCATCTCATCTACATACAGCAATATCAACTGCAAAGGCAGCTTCCACATGTACGCTAACACCACCCAGATCTACTTCATCACTACCTGTCCCAACCCCTCTGATTCCATCCCTCTCCCTGGCAACTGTCTGACATTGAATCAGAATGTTCACAATCTCGGTGTCCTATTTGACCCTGAGATAACTTTTCAATCACATATCTGCACTTTGACTAAGAGTGCCTATTTCCATCTCTGTGACATTGCACAACTCATGCTCCTTCAGCTCTTCTGCTACTGAAACTCTTATTGATACCTTTATTACCTCCTGACATGAGTATTCTAATTTGTTCCTGGCCAGTATCCCAAATTCTACCCTCCAAAAACTTGAGGTTATCCAAACCTCTGCTGCCTGTGTCCTAACACAAACCAAATGCTGTTCACCCAGCACCCCTGTGTTTGCTGACCTACATTGTTTCTTTGTTAAACAAGGCCTTGATTTTATAATTCTCATCCTTGTTTTCAAGTCCTTCCATAGCCTGGCCCCTCCATATCTCTATAATCTCCTTCAACCCTACAACCCTCCAAGATATCTGTGCTCATCTACTTCTGGCATCAAGTATTCCCAATTTGTGCATTACAGCCCGATCCATATCAGTGGTCCAATATGTTGTCCTTTTCCCTCAACCAGGGATTTTCCCCACACCGCAGTTGATGCGGCCTCAAAGTCTGTTCTATTTCCTACATTTCTGTTTTCAACCCTTCGTCCCCTCCCAGAACCACAACAGTATTCCTCATGCCCTCACTTTCCACCCTGCCAAAGCTCCGCATTCAATAGATCATCCTCCACCGTGATCTCTCCCTTCATCATGATGCCACCACCAAACACATCCTCCCCTCCCCTTTCGGCCTCACCCCCAACATATCTTGCTCTTCTCACAGCGCCTTTTTATGCAAGCACAAGAGATGCAACGCCTACTCTTTTAACTTCCCACTTCTCACTTGTCCAATGCCCCAAACACTCTGGCTTGCTGAAACAGTGACTTACTTGTACTTCGTTCAATTTAGTATACTGTAATCCCCACACAGCACCTGGGGAATTAAAATTCAATTAATTAATAAATCTGGAATAAAAAGCTGATCTCAGTAATGGTAACCATGAAACTACTGGATTATTGCGAACAAAAAACTCAGCTGGTTCACTAATGCCCTTTCTGGAAGGAAATCTGCCATCCTTACCCACTCTGACCTATATGTGACTCCAGACCCACAGAAATATGGTTGACTCTTAAATGCACTCTGAAATGGAGAACATTTAAATGCCCTCTAATACAGCCACACAGTTGTACTCAAGATGAACTTTCTGTCCTCAGCCTACAGTGTTCCAATGAAGCTCAGTATAAGCTCGAGGAACAGCATCTCGGGGGCCCTAACCTCTGAGCTCCCCAGCATCAGATTTGGGGGAACCCCAAAGATGCGCTGGGGAAACCCTCTCGGAAGATCAGAGGTAAGGGTTTGCACAGCAATTACCCAGAAATGCAAACTTCCTCAGGACAATTGGCCTGTGCTGGGAACTATCTGAAAATACAATTTAAATCGTAAACTTTGGATGGTTCCTCCAGGTTACAGCAATACATATTCAGAAGAAGTTAGAAGAATTAAAACCTCTTCCAACTTCTCGGTAACTACTGTAAACACCCAGGCCAACTCCCATGGGATTTCCCCCTACATCCCGGACCCCCACCCAACAGGACTCCCCAACACCCCAGCCATCCCCCACAAGGATTTCTTCCCACCCTGCTGCAGGCCTGCACAACCCCATCCTCCGATCGCCCCTGCAGGCCCAACCTAATCACTGTCAACCACCGATAACCCCCCAGCCTCCGGTCCCACCCTCCCTGGCCTCCGACCCCCCAATCCCCCCATCTGACCCCTGACCACCCGACCTCCCCCATCCCAGATTCCTCCAATCCCTTCGACCTCCAATCCGACATCTGACCCCCAAACCTCGACCTCTGAACCTCCCACGCCCTGATCCCCCTAACCCCACCCCCTGACCACTGGCCTCTCAACCCCCTGACATCTGACACACCCTCACCCCTCTGACCTCCGACCACCCCAGCCCCCCACTCACCCCCCCAACCTCCCACCCCCCCGATCTCTGATCCCCCAACCCCTCTGGATCTCTGACCACCACCAGCCCCACTCCCAACCTCCAACCCTCCCACCCCCACCCTCCGACCCCTTCCACTCCCCCGCCCTCCGACCCTCTCCACACCCTTTCCACTTACCTTCTCCCTGGCTTGTCAATTTCACTGGACCCTTTAAACTCACCTACTTTACGGCAGCAAGTCCCATAAAAAAGGGGGCATGGCCTCCTTGGATCTACACTTAGCTGGTGCCTGAGAGGAGTCTTTCGATGCAGGCCCCAAGAAGTTCCAGCATTCAGAAGTGTCAGCTAATTTTCAAGACCAGGTAAATATGTATTTATTTCTTCTAATTCCTGTAGGCCAGCCCTTACCAACACTCGTCAGAAGTTACGGCTCCTCGTCTTTCGATTAGGCACTTTACAGCCTTCTGGATTCAACATTGAGTTCAACAATTTCAGATCATAATCTCTGCCCCCTCTTATTATTTTTGGACAGGAGCTATTGGTGATAATTCTGCTTTCCCATTCAATCCGCAGACACAACTTTTGTTTCTTTATTTTTCCCATTACTATCTCTTTTTGCCTTGCACTATCATCCCTTTTGTCATGTAATCTCTCTGGCCTTCCACCCTATCACAGACCTTTCCTTTAGTTCTTTCCTCCACTCCCCACTTTCCCTAGTTGGTTTAAAAACTGTTACATCTCTAAGCACGCCCAGTTCTGACAAAGGGTTACTGACCTGAATCGTTTATTCTGTTTCTCTGTCCATTAATGCTGCCAAACCTGCTGAGTTTTTGCTGCCTTGAATGTTTTTATTACTAGCAAGTTCTAGGCTGCTTGTCAAGTCAGATTCTATTTGTAAACCAGGCTACCTTTGAGTAGTATGGACAGGCTCAGGTATCAGATTACTGGATTAGTCACAGAAGGACTTCTGTTTCTGCTTTGGTTGTGTCGGCATCACAGACCAACATCTGTAATCTGCCAACGTTTATATGGTTAGTACCAGCTGAACCAGACATGATTTGATGACATGGTAGTCATGATAATGAAAAAGTTATAAATAGAAATGATCTAAAGATGTTGAAGATTTCAAGCGAGGGGGCTGTGACTATTTCCTTGTGCAGTTTGTTCCACTGTGGAATTGTTTTTGGAAAAACATTGTTGATACACTGTTTTGGAAGCAAATGGTCTTTGTAGTTTGTGTGAATGGCTATGTGGTGTTTTTTCACTGCTGAAGAGCGCTAGGTACTTGTTTCTGTCAATTCCCATCAGTCCAATCCATGTTTTATAGAACATGATCAGTCTACTTTTCTCCCTCCTTTGCAGCAGTGTTCCTATTCCAAAGGATGTGACAACAGATATTTTCCATACTGATTTGTGCAGAATTATGCAACAAATTTTCGGATCGCTTTAATCTTATTTATAGGATCCCACAGGCAGCTTGCTTACTCCAGGATTGGACAAACAAATGTTTGGTGAGATGCAACTCTGGTATTTTTGTTGCAATACCAAAGATTTATCCTCAGAAATCCAAGAACCTCTGAAGAACAGTCATAAGGACTCAAAACGTTAATTCTATTTTTCTCTCCACAGATGCTATTAGACCGAGAGTGTTTTTCCAGCATTTTCTGTTTTGCCCAAGAACCCTGTTTGCTTTGGACATAATCTGCTGAATGTGGAAACCCCATTAAAGATTGTTTTTAAGATGAACCCCTAGGTATGGTTGTGTATCTACTTACTGGAGAATTGGCAACTGCAAGAGAAATGCAGGGAACAGCACCAACCCTTGTACATGGCCTTCTTTGACTTCACAAAAGCCTTCGATACTGTCAACTGCAAAGGATTATGGAGCATCCTCCTCCATTTCGGCTGCCTCCAAAAGTTTGTTACCATCCTCTACCCACTCCACAATGGCATGCAAGCAGTGATCCTGACCAACGGATCCACCACACACCCAATCCACGTTCAGACTGGAGTCAAGCAAGGCTGTGTCGTCGCATCCACGCTCTTCTCAATCATCCTTGCCGCAATGCTCCATCTCACCCTCAGCTAGCTCCCCGCTGGAGTGAAGCTAACCTATAGAACAAGCTGGAACCTGTTCAATCTCCGCCGCCTGCAGGCCAGATCCAAGGTCATCCCATCCTCTGTCATTGAACTACAGTACGCAGATGATGCTTGCATCTGCGCACACTGGTCGAGTGCCAAACCATCTTCAACACTGTCATCGAGGTGTACAAAAGCATGGGCCTTACACTAAACATCTGTATGACAAAGGTGCTCTACCATCCTGCCCCCTCCACAACTCACTGCCCCCCGGCACAAAATCCACAACGAGGCCTTGCACAATGTGGACCACTTTCCATACCTTTGAAGCCTACTGTCAACAAAGGCAGACATTGATGGCAAGGTTCAACACCACCTTCAGTATGCCAGTGTAGCCTTCAGCTGCCTAAGGAAGAGAGTGTTTGGAGACCAGGACCTCAAACCTGGCACCAAGCTCACGGTATACAGAGCAGTACTGATACCTGCCCTCCTGTATGGCTCAGAGACATGGACATTGTACAGCAGGCACCTTAAAACTCTGGAGAAGTACCACCAGAGCTGCCCCTGAAAGATCCTGCAAATCCATTGGCAGGATAGGCGCACCAACTCAGGTGTTAGGCGTTCCCGCTCAGGCCAACATCCCAGCATCAAAGCATTGACCACACTTGATCAGTTCTGCTGGACGGGCCACATCATCTGTATGCTTGACACGACACTCCCAAAACAAGCGCTCTACTTGGAGCTTCGACACAGCAAGCGAGCCCCAGGAGCCCCAGGAGGGCAGAGGAAATGCTTCAAGGACACTCTCAATGCCTCCTCGAAAAAGTGCAACATTCCACCGACATCTGGGAATCCCTGGCCCATGGCGGCCCAAAGTGGAGGGAAATCATCCAGGAAGGAGCTGAACACCTCAAGTCTCATTGCCAAGGGCTAGTGAAGCCAAGGATCAACAGCAAAAGGAATGCGTGGGCACGCCACCCACCTGTTCCCCTACCACCATCTGCCCCACCTGTGACAGAGACTGTAGGTCACGCATTGGACTCTTCAGTCACCTGAGGACTCATTTTTAATGTGGAAGCAAGTCATCCTTGACTCCGAGGGACTGCCTAAGAAGAAGAAAAACGTTATATATATAAAGTTATACAAGTTTTTCTTTCATTGTTCGACCTCTTGGATTATGAAACAAATGCCCAAATGGCTGTAGAAAACACAGTCCCTGTGGCTGTAGAAAACACAGTCCCTGTGGCTCTGCTGGTAAATGCATGATGGAATACTGTACTGAACTATACTAATCAAAATATCCCAGGTCCTGTGCTGTGTTTCCTTATATTTTCTAGGATATTAGAAATGCCACTGGTTCACCTCAGTGTGCCAGGCTTTTCTGAATCATTCTCCCAATGACCTTTACTAAAAAGTGCAAGCGAACAGTAAAGGATTTTGTTGCGATGATTTATGATAAATTGCCAGTTATTATTACTGTTACCAGGAAAGAACAAAAGTTTAGAAATGAATATGCAGAGAAAAAAGCAACATATTTTATCAAAAATGTTACAGTAATATTAAGATCAATCTACTGTGTATTTATGTTTTAGTAACAGTGATTTAACAAAGATACAATGCTGTGTTAATAACCTATTGCTTTGAGTCTGGAAAATTGCATTGATTCTCATTACTTTCCCAAAACCTCAAAATCTAAATTAATAAACTAATAAAGATGCCTACGAATGCTCTAGATGATGTCACACTATTGTTTGATTCTTAATCTGAAAGGTTAGGTCATGTTCTCGGCAACATCAGTGGCAATTCCTGCACCTTTACAATCCCACATCTACAATCCTGTCATTCTTCACCTTGGTAAAGGCATGGTGACCTGCACACCCACACTCAAATCGCAGATGATTTTTCAAAAGGAAAATCTTCTCAGAATGAACACAATGCAAAGTTAAGTACCAATACTCACAACTCACTTAAAATGTACTGCAACTTAAAAGTACCATTACAAAAATAATTAAACAAAACCTTGCCCCTTTAGTGAAAACATAATTCAAGTCAATCTGTGATTATTGTTAAATGCTAACCAATGACATAATCTGTATCACCTTGCATGCTTATAGATTAATTTTCCCCATTAGAATACTTGAAAATGACAAAGCACAAACACAAGTGAATAATTTCTATTGGCTATAATAATTCTCAAGTTTGTTATGATTAACTTTATTAATGTAATTCACTGTTGCTCAATACTTCTATTTACAGTTTGGATGCTTTGGTCTCTATCCTTCTCTCTGGCAACTGTTTGAGGCCAAACCAGTCAGTTCATAACTTCGGTGTCGTACTTGATCCCAAAACAACTTCTGCACCATCACTTACACTCCCTATTTCCACTTCTGCCACTCTTTCCTCCTTTAAAAGCTCCTTAAACCCTACTTCTTTGACCAGGTTTTTGGTTTTTGTCCTAATATCTCCTTTTCTGGCTTGGCATTAAATCTTGTTTGATAATGCTCCTGTGAAGCGCTTGGGATGTTTTACAACATTAAAGGCACCATACAACTAAAAATTGCTGCTACTGTTTTCAATAAATTGGAAATTGATGAAGATAAATGCCTGGAGCTCATTCTATATTCTGAGAGCGAAGGACAATGCAAAGGAATTACATTACAACAAAACTTCAAAGTGTTTCTACCAATTCATAAAGAAAAGTAAGTTTAAAAGAAGCAAACAAATGCCATGAAAAGAACCCACAGATGTAAAAGTGTTAGAAAATTAAAAGCGCTGTATTTTTAAACATTCGATGTTATCCTGAATGCATTAACACTGGTGGCTTTTTGAATGTCTCAAACCTGGGTAGCAAAAGTACATAACCATTTTGAAACAGCAAGTTCCTAATATACAAACTTTCAAAATAAATCTAACGTGTATTCCAAACAAGCAACTTAGAAAGTTTGATGAAAATCAAATTAAGTTTTCAAACGGATCAAATTTAAAGTCGAGCTTAGGGTTGGAGGGGAAATGGTGGTCGGGTTGGCTCGGGCCCGGGTGGTGGTGGGGTGAGGTCGAGTCAGTCCTGGGAAGGAGGGTGAGTGGGGAAGAGTCGTGTGGGTCTGCTGGGAGTGGGGGTGGAGGGTGGGGGGTGGGGTGTCGGACCAGGCCTGGGGGGGCAGTCAGTCGGGTCAGTTCAGGCCTGGGTTGGGGGGTGGGGGTGTGGGGGTGGGTGGGTGGGGTGGGGTCGGATCATGCCGAGTCTTGCAGAGGGTAGCTGGAGGATGCTGGGGGGAAACAAAGGTGGGCGATGGGTAGAGTCCCATTGGGTGTCAGGGGGGAGCTCAAGGCAGGTCAGTGCTATAGTTACCCAGAAGCAAGAAGTGGTTTTAACTCTTCTAACTTTTCCTGGGTAACTATTGCTGTATGACAGTCAGAAGCATTCAAAGTTTCAGATTTAAATTGCTTTTTCGGACGGTTCCCAGTGCAGGGCAATTGCCCAAAGGAAGTTTAAATTCCCGGTACATCTTTGGGGTACCACCCAGATACACTGCCCTGGAGCTCGGAAGTTACAACCCAATGTTTAAATATAGAATGTTAATGGGCACTTAGTCTGCTATATGAACAGGCTTTTAATGCCCTTTTAAAGGGAACCAAATGAAAATGATAGGAAATTATTGAAGTAAATCCAAATGTAAGTTATTGAGAAGCTATCGCCTCCTCACCGATCTGAGGATAGCTGCACTACTGCAGTCATTTCCAAGAAGTGTCTTGTGTCCAATTTGACCATTTTGAAATCTGTTGGTGCTTTGGAGAGACATGCCAATTCTCACACATAGTATAAGTTAAAAAAAAATGGATGCCTTAGACACATTCCCCATAAGGATCCCTGTATCTGACAAATCTTTCATGAAGAATGAGATGAAAAATTAGTAATATTCAGAAAAAGCAGCATGACACCCATGAATCACATCAGCACAGCAAGTAGTTTACAAATTAATCTGCACATTTAAATATACAAAGAAGGCTCACCTGCAAGAAAGCTGGCACCACCTATGAAAACAAAACATAACAATATTAGTACAGTAAATGCTTTTAAGAACATTCAAAAAAGGTTTTGAATCAGCATATGAAATAAATAACCAGATACATATTTCTGCTCGGGACAAATATATTCATACTTTTGATTCAAGAGAAAAATCTATTTACCATTACAGGTGTTTTTTTTAATTAGCAGAGTTAAATATAAAGCTGCTATTCTACACAGCAGGAAACGCAGAAGACTAACTGTTGCGTTAATATTAGCTCAATATTCAATGCAGGTGTGAGATATGAAACTGGAAATTATAGGCTGCTTAGCCTAAAATGTGTAGAAGTAAGAACGCTGCAGATAAATTTATACATTGGCTCTCTCAATGTTCGCTGCAAGAGCATAAGGGACCACAAGGAGTAATCTGTATGGAGTAGGGGCAATAAACCAAGATTCACCAATCCAATGGAATTCTTTGAAGAGTTAAGTAAGGTAGTACATGAAGGTTATCCAGTGGGTAAAATGTTCTTGACATTTAAGATAATGCTCCGCATGTGAGACTTAAAAAAATAGTTAAGGTGAGAGAACTAAGGGACAAATTAGCTAGCTAAACTGAAACCAGTTCAGCAATAGGAAGCAAAAGATTATGATAAATGGAGGCCTGGACTAATAATCCAGAGATGAGTTCAAATCCCATCATGGGAGATTGAGAATTTGAACTGTTTAGAAAAAAATTCTGGAAATATAAATCTGGTACCAGTAAAAGTGACTATAAAGTTTTGGACTGTCATAAAAACCCAACTGGTTTACCAGTGAATCTTACTCTCTGAAAAGGCCTAGCAAATTACTTGGCTGTATTAAGCCACAAGAAAGAATAAGCATTTCAAGAAGGTGGTCCATCACCACCTTCTCAGAGAAACTAGGGGTGGCAATAAATGTCAGCCTTGTTGGCAATGTCCATATCACGAGAATGATTTTTTTAAAAAATGCATGGGAACCTCTTACATGTTTAACTGTTGCCAAAAAAATTTACTGAAAAATCCATACAGTTTGATGCTCATGATGGAGTGTATACTACCTTCCTAAAGGAATACACTTCTCTTACTTAATACAAAAAAAAAATTAGGGCACAGGTGGCAATAGCCAAAACTTTGAAATCCTCAATTGTTTCTATGACTACTGCTACAGTATAAGCAGCTAAAACATAGTACAAAGGCATGGTAATTGCCCATTTAGAAAGACTCTATCCTCTAGATCATTAGCTAGGAATGATAGTATAATACAGCACAGAAATAGGCTTTTTTTAAATGCATTCAGGGGGTGTGGGCTTCGCTGGCTGGGCCAGCACTTATTGCCCATCCTTAGTTGCCCTTGAGAAAGTGGTTGTGAGCTGCCTTCTTGAACCGCTGCAGTCCATGTTGTATAGGTACACCGACAGTGTTGTTTGGAAGGGAGTTCCAGCATTTTGACCCAGCGATAATGAAGGGACAGCAATATATTTCAAGTCAGGATGGTGAGTGATTTGGAGGGGAATTTCCAGGTGGTGGTGTTTCCATCTGTCCTTCTAGATGATATTGGTTGAGGGTTTGGAAGATGCTGGCTAAGGACCCTTGGTGAATTCCTGCACTGCGTCTTGTAGATGGTACACACTGCTGCTACTGTGGGTCAGTGGTGGAGGGAGCGAATGTTTGCGGATGTGGTGCCAATCAAGCAGGCTGCTTTATTCTGGATGGTGTTGTCAAGCTTCAAGGTTATTGATGAAGCAGCTGAAGATGGTTGGGCCTAGGGCAGTGAGGAATTCCTGCAGTGATGTCCTGGAGCTGAGATGACTGACCTCCAACAACCACAACCATCTTCCTTTGTGCTAGGTATGACTCCAACCAGTGGAGAGTTTTCCCCTGATTCCCATTGACTCCAGTTTTGCTCGGACTCTTTGATGCCACACGCAGTCAAATGCGGCCTTGACATCAAGGGCAGTCACTCTCACTTCACCTTGGAAGTTCAGCTCTTTGTCTATGTTTGAACCAAGGTTGTAATGAGGTCAGGAGCTGAGTGGTCCTGGCAGAACCCTAACTGGGCATCAGTGAGCAGGTTATTGCTAAGCAAGTGTCACCTGATATCAGTGTTGATGACCCCTTTCATCACTTTACTGATGATCGAGAGTAGCCTGATGGGGCAGTAATTGGCCGAGTTGGATTTGTCCTGCTTTTTGTGTATAGGACATACCTGGGCAATTTTCCACATAGCTGGGTAGATGCCAGTGTTGCAGCTGTACTGGAACAGCTTGGCTAGGGACGCAGCAAGTTCTGGAGCACAATTCTTCAGTACTATTGCCGGAATATTGTCAGGGCCCAGAGCCTTTGCAGTATCCAGTGCCTTCAACTGTTTCTTGCTATCATGTGGACTGAATCAAATTGGTTGGAGACTGACATCTGTGATATGGGGACCTCTGGATGAGGCCGAGATGGATAATCCACTCGGCACTTCTGGCTCAAGATTGTAGCAAATGTTTCAGCCTTGTCTTTTGCATTAATGTGCTGAGCTCCTCCATCACTGAGGATGGGGCTATTTGTGAAGCCTCCTCCTCCAGTGAGTTGTTTAATTGTCCACCACCATTTACGACTGGATGTGACAGGACTGCAGAGCTTAGATCTGATCCATTGGTTGTGGTATTGTTTAGCTTTATCACTTGCTGCTTATGCACGCAAGTAGTTCCTGTGTTATAGCTTCAACAGGTTGACACCTCATTTTCAGGTATGCCTGGTGCTGCTCCTGGCATGCCCTCCTGCACTCTTCATTAAACCAGGGTTGATCCCCTGGTTTAACAAAAACAGAATTACCTGGAAAAACTCAGCAGGTCTGGCAGCATCGGCGGAGAAGAAAAGAGTTGATGTTTCGAGTCCTCATGATCCTTCAACAGAACTGACCAGATGCTGCCAGACCTGCTGAGTTTTTCCAGGTAATTCTGTTTTTGTTTTGGATTTCCAGCATCTGCAGTTTTTTGTTTTGATCCCCAGCTTTGATGGGGATATGCTAGGCCATGAGGTTAAAGATCAGCTGCTGCTGATGGCCCACCACTACTGCAGACCAGTATAGTAGCTATGTCCTTTATGACTCGGCCAGCTCGATCAGTAATGGTGCTACCATGCCACTCTTGGTGATGGACATTGAAATCTGCTATCTGGAGTACATTCTGCATCCTTGCTACCTTCAGTGCTTCCTCTAAGTGGTGTTCGACATAGAGGAGCACTGATTCATCAGCTGAGGGAGGACGGTACGTGGTAATCAGCAGGAGGTTTCCTTGCCCATGTTTGACCTGATGCCATGGGACTTCATGGGGTCCAAAGTCAATGTTGAGGACTCCCAGCGCAACTCCCTCCTGACTGTATACCACTATGCCGCCACCTCTGCTGGGTCTGTCCAGTCGGTGGGACAGGACATACCCAGGGATTGTAAAGGCAGTGTCATTATCTGTAAGGTATGTTTCCATGAGCATGACAATGTCAGATTGTTGCCTGACTAGTCTGTGAGACAGCTCTCCCAATTTTGGCACTAGCCCCCAGATCTTAGTAAGGTTGACTTTGCAGGGTTGACAGGGCTGAGTTTGCCGTTGTCATTTCTGGTGCCTAGCTCGATGCTGGGTGGTCCGTCTGGTTTCATTCCTCTTTTGAGACTTTGTAGTGGTTTTGATACAGCTGAGTAGCTTGCTAGGCCATTTCAGAGGGCATTTAAGAGTCAACCATATTATTAAATCAGTGCCAGTTCTTTTCCTCCACTTAAGCCAGCTAATCTCAGCCTCATGCAGAAACCCCACACCTTTTCAGATTCAATTTTTTCCAGCAACTATCCAATTATGTTTTTGGGAAAAATATTCAATTTTAAAAGAATTTTTTGACTCTGCTCCAACAAGTTTTTGGCAAAGAATTTCATATTCTAACCACTCTTCAGTGTTATCTGGAGCCAAGTGGGAAAGACATCAAAGTCCATGACTGAACTTCCCTTCCAGGTCTTGCTTAAAGCCAGACTAACCGATCAATCATCAATAGTTTCCTGGAGTATGTAGATCTGTTTGGATTACTAAGTCTGCACCCCTTTCAGTTTTAAAAATATTCCAAGTACTTTTTTTAAATGGCCAATCTCACAAAAGACTTATTCTGTTCCAATCTTACCAGATGTGTATCACTGAAACAACCCATCTCAATTAAGACCCAATCACTTATTCTTCTCAAGGAGGATAGTTACTAGTTGGTTATTAGACAAATGATAAGCATGTGCTGAATTCTTGTTAGGTAGCCAGCAGATATATGGAATATAGAATTGGGGAACGTGCACTTAATTATTAGTAATACAGCTTTTAATTAAATTACTGTAGCTGTTGGTATATAATTCGATCCTTGAAGCTTTGACAAATCCCTTCAAAAGAAGGGGGTTGACTTATACATCAGCATCTGATGCAAAGAGTGGGCATGTCTTAAACTCTCGTGCATCTTCACAACACAGCCCATATTGCCTGCTTGATCCGTTGCACCCAGTTAAAAGGCATCAGTATGTTAAACATGCAATTGTGGGGTGAAAAATTGAGGCTGATGACTAATGTGAGTATAGCATAGTGTGGCTGAAAAGTAGGGTCAACTTATATGCCAAGTATCTGCAAAAACATGATTTTTAAGGCTTGAAAAATGTGGGACTGTCTTAGACTCCGGGTCGACTTATACACCCCGATTTAAGGTATTCCCAATCTATTACATTATCAATTGCTAAATTAGTCGACCTGCACATTGTAACTCAACAAGTCCTTCTGCTGTAAAAATATGCAGATTGGACCAGTTAATACATTTGATAAGATGCTTTCTATACACTCTGGATTATGTTGCATATAATGTAAAAAAAATGTTAACTTTCGCTATCAAGTGATGACCAGCAGTAAATCCATTAATTTACTGTTGCCTCTATATCAGTGCCGCTGACGAAACAACATACAAACATACAAACTTACGAAATAGGAGATGTAGGCTCTTAAAGCAGCAGTTGTAGTAGAAGAATGTGATTGACTTACATATCCCAGTGGGAATTGATAAGTGTGTCTTAACCACAACTCTTGATAAGTGTGTCTTGGCTACAACTTTTAAAGGGTTTATAGGTTGATAGACACTCAAGATATCCAAAGGGATACAGTGGCACTGTGGTTATGGTAGGGGACTAGTAACCCAATGGCCTGATAACCTAATAATCTAGAGAATGTGAGTATAATTCCCACCATAATCAGTTTAAGAATTTGAATTCAGTTAAAAAAGAAATTTGCAAAACTACAGTTGGTATCAGTAAAAGTGAATTGTTAAGTGACTTTATTCCAGAGTAAGGTATCAAATATGATCAGATTCGCATAGTTGAATTGATAAAACTACAAACATGTAATGATGTATAAATAATGAATGAGAGACATGACTCCACTTCTGTGTGTTGTCTTATTTCAAATTAACAGAATAACCCCACTGTGTTCCGTTCTATAGTACTCTCTCTGCAGCTTCTGGTCCTTCACAGCCACTTAGGTGTTTGCCTGTGCAATGTTCCGTTTCCAAAAATCAGAATGTCATTTCATGTCTGTAATTCATTTATTTAGCTAGCCTGACTTCGCTGTCAGATTCATAGGCTCGTAGACATTTACAGCACAGAAGGAGGCCATTTGGCCCATTGTGTCCACGCCAGTCAACAAAGAACTGACTACTCTAATCCCATTTTCCAGCGCTTGGCCAATAGCCCTGGAGGCTACAGCAATGCAAACGAATATCTAAATCCTTCCTAAATGTTACGAGAGCTTCTGATTCAGCTACACTTTCAGGCAGTGAGTTCCAGACTCACTCTGGGTGAAAGAGTTCTCCTCAACTCTCCTTTTAGCCTTTTACCTCTTACCCTGGTTATTGACCCCTTTACTATTGGAAAAAAGTGCCTTCCTTTCCATCCTATCTATGCCCCTCACAATCTTACACACCTCTATCAGGTCCCCTCTCAACCTTCACTGCTCCAAGGAAAACAACCCCAGCCTATCCAATCTTTCCTCATAACTCTGACCCTCCAGCCCAAGCAGCATCCTGGTAAATCTCCTCTGCACCATCTCCAGTGCAATCTCATCCTTCCTATAATATGGTGACCAGAACTCCTCGCAGTTGCGACCTAACCAGTGTTTTATACAGTTCCAGCATAACCTCCCTGCTCTTGTATTCTCTGCCTCGGCTAATAAAGGTAAGTATCCCATGTGCCTTCTTAACCAACTTATCTACTTGCCGTGCTACCATCTGGGATCTATGGATATGCACACCAAGGTCCCTCTGATCTTCCATACTTTCCAGAGTCTTACCGTGCATAGTGTAATCCCTTGCCTTGTTAGCCCTCCCCAAGTGCATTACATCACACTTTTCCAGGTTGGATTCCATTTGCCACTGCTCTGTCCACCCAACCAGTCCACTGATATCCTCCTGCAGTTTATGGCTATCCTTCTCACTATTTACCAACCTACCAATTTTTGTGTCATCCGCGAACTTCTTGATCATACCCCCTACATTTAAGTCCAAGTCATTTCTGTACACCACAAACAGCAAGGGCCCCAGCTCCAAGCCCTGCGGAACCCCACTGGAAATAGACTTCCAGTCACAGAAACATCCCTCTACCATCACCCTCTGCTTCCTGCCTCTCAGCCAATTTTGGATCCAATGTGCCACTTTGCCTTGGATCCCATGGGATCTTACTTTGTTGACCAGTCTGCCATGAAGGACCTTGTCAAAAGCCTTGCTGAAGTCCATGCAGACCACATCAAATGCATTACCCTCATCAACACTCCTGGTTACCTCCTCAAAAAATTAGTCAAACATGACCTTCCCTTAACAAATCCATGCTGACTATCCCTGATTAATCCATATCTCTCCAAGTGCAGATATATTCTGTCCCTCCAGAATTCCTTTCTAGTAACTTCCCCACCACCGAGGTTAGACTGACTGGCCTCTATTTCCTGGTTTATCCTTTCCTCTCTTTTTTAATAATGGGACAACATTAGCAGTCCTCCAGTACTCTGGCATCTCACCTGTGGCCAGAGGGGATTTGAAAATTATTACCAGGGCCTCTGATATCTCTTCCCTTGCCTCCCTCAACAGCCTGGGATACGTCACATCCAGGCCTGTAGATTTATCCACTTTTAAGGCCACTAAAGCCGCTAGTACCTTCTCTCTCTCTATGTTAATTTCCTTGAAAATTTCACAGTCCTTCACCCTGAAGTCTATACCTGGGTCGTCCTTTTCCACTGTGAAGGCCGACGCACGTATTCATTGAGGACTGTCTTCCGGGTCCACACACAAATTACCTCTATAGATCCTAACTGGCCCTAATCTTTCCTTAGTTATTCTCTTGCTCTTTACACATTTTTAAAAAACCCTTTGGGTTTTCCTTTATTATACCCACCAATGCTTTCTCATGCATTCTCTTAGCTTTGCTAATTTTCTTTTTAAGTTCCCCACTACACTTTTTATACTCCTCTAGGGACTCTGGAATGTTGAGCCCTCAGTATCTGCCATATTCTTCACTTTTTTTCTTAATCCTAACCTTCATGTCCCTTGGCATCGAGGGTTCTCCAGACTTGGTCCCCCCTCGCCGCCCCCTCCCCACCTTGTCTTTACGGGAACATATTTGTCCCGTACTTTCACTATTTCCCCCTTGAATGCTTCCCACTGCTCTGGCAGTTTAATCTGCAAGTATCTGCTCCCAGTCCACTTGGGCAAAATTGTATCTCATCTTAGTGAAATTAGCCTTTTCCCAGTTTAAAACTTTTATTCCCGGCCCAACCTTATCCTTTGCCATAACTATCCTAAATCTAACTGAACTATGGTCACTATCTACAAAATGCTCCCCTAATGATATGACCTGCTTGGGCTCATTTCCGAATATTAGCTCCAGAACTGCCCCCTCCCTTGTTGGGCTTTCTACGTACTGGCTGAAAAATTTCTCCTGGATGCAATTTAAGAATTTTGCTCCCTCCCTACCTTGCACACTAAAACTATCCCAGTTAATACCTGGGTTATTAAAATCCCCTACCATTACTGCCTTATTATTCTTATGCTTCTCTAAAATTTGATTACATATTTGATCCTCTATCTCTCTCTGAGTGTTTGGGGGGCTATAGCACACACCCAACAGCGTGTTTATCCCTTTTTTGTTTTTTACTTCTACCCATAAGGCCTCATTTAATGATCCTTCTAAGATATCACCCTCCTTCACCACTATAATTGATTCCTTGATCAATATTGCAACCCCCTTCCTCTTGTATCCCCCTCTCTATATTCTATAACCAGGAATGTTGAGCGGCCAGTCCTGCCCTTCTTTTAGCCAAGTCTTGGTCATAGCTATGATGTCATACACCCATGTGTCTATCTGTGCCCTCAGCTCGTCTGTCTTATTCCTCAGGCTCCTTGCATTAAAATATATTCCGTTTAGCCTTGCTAAACTCACTTCCTTCTTATCTGGCCTATGTTTCCTCTGCCTTCCAGACTCAGTTACTAGCGTTTTAATTTCTAATTTCATCTCAGCTTCTATCCCCTCTGAATTACTTTTCAGGATCCCATCCCCCTGTCAATTTAGTCAGCTTGTAGTCAAAACTGTCAATCTCCCTTCCATTGAGTCCAACACAATAACCTGGCAGACAGCGAATGCTGGTGGTAATACAAGTCTAGGAAACAATAGGCCAATTAGCTTAATGTTGCTGGTAGGAAAGATAATGAATCTTTACTGAAAGCTGTAATAGAAAAACATTTAGGAACTTAAAATATAATAAACAATAGTCAGTACAGATTTTAAAAGGGAAGGACATTCTTGATCAAACTTATTGAATTCTTTGAAGCAGAAATAGAAAGGGTAATGTGGTGGACATATTAGGCTGTAACTTCCGAGCTCTGGGGAAGTGTATCTGGGGGGAACCCTTAAAGATGCACCACAGATACCCCCTCCAGGAGTTCCCAGGTACGGTTTGAATGGCGCTTGCCCAGGAAGTTCAAACTTTGGATAGTTCCACTGTCATACAGCAATAGTTGTGTGGAAGAATAAAAACCACTTCTAGCTTCTCTTAGAGTCATAGAGTTATACAGCACAGAAACAGGCACTTCGGCCCATCATGTCCGTGCTGGCCATCAAGCACCTATCTATTCTAATCCCATTTTCCAGTACTTGGCCCATAGCCCTGTATGCTATGGCATTTCAAGTGCTCATCTAAATACTTCTTAAATGTTGTGAGAGTTCCTGCTTCTATCACCCCCTCAGGCAGTGTGTTCTAGATTCCAGTCACCCTCTGGGTGAACATTTTTTTCCTCAAATCCCCTCTAAACCTCCAGCCCCTTACCTTAAATCTATGCCCCCTAGTTATTGATACCTCCGTTAAGGGGAAAAGTTTCTTCCTATCTATCCCCCTCATAATTTTGTACACTTTTATCAGGTCCTCCCTCAGCCTTCTCTGCTCTAAGGAAAACAACCCTAGCCTATCCAGTCTCTTTTCATAACTGAAATGCTCCAGCCCAGGCAACATCCTTGTGAATCTCCTCTGCACCCTCTTCAGTGCAATCACATCCTTCTAATAGCGTGGCAGCCAGAACTGCATACAGTACTCCAGCTGTGGCCTAACTAGCATTTTATACAGCTTCAACATAACCTCCCTGCTCTTATATTCTATGCCTCGGCTAATAAAGGCATATATTCCAAATGCCTACTTAACCACCTGTGCTGCTGCCTTCAGAGATCTATGGACATGTACACCAAGATCCCTCTAATCCTCTGTACTTCCTAGGGTCCTACCATTCTTTGTGTATTCCCTTGCCATGTTAGTCCTCCTAAAATGCATCACCTCACACTTCTCAGGATTAAATTTCATTTGTCACTGCTCTGCCCATCTTACCAGCCAATCTATATTGTCCTGTAATCTAAGGCTTGCCTCCTCATTATTTATGACACTACCAATTCTCATGTCATCTGCAAACTTATTGATCATACCTCCTATATTCACCTCTAAATCATTAATGTACACTGCAAACAGCAAGGGTACCAGCGCCGATTCCTGCAGTACACCACTCGTCACAGGCTTCCAATCGCAAAAACAACCTTCGACCATCACCCTCTGCCTCCTGCCACTGAGCCAATTTTGGATCCAATTTGCCAAATTGCCCTGGATCCCATGAGTTCTTACCTTTTTGACCATTCCCCCATGCGGGATCTTGTCAAAAGCTTTACTGAAGCCTATGTAGGCTGCATCAACTGCACTACCCTCATCTATACAACTAGTAACCTTCTCAAAGAATTCAATCAAATTTGTTGGACATGATCTCCCACTGACAAAGCCATGCTGACCATCCCTGATTAATCCTTGCCTCTCCAAGTAGAGATTAATCTTATCCCTCAGAATTTTTTCCAATAGTTTCTGACCATTGATGTTAGATTCACTGGCCTGTAGTTACCTGATTTATTCCTACTACCCTTCTTGAATAATGGCACCACATTTGCTGTCCTCCAGTCCTCTGGCACCTCTCTTGTGGCCAGAGAGGATTTGAAAATTAGTGTCAGAGCCCCTGCAATCTCCTCCCTTGCCTCACATAGCAGTCTGGGATACATCTCATCTGGGCCTGGGGGTTTATCCACTTTTAAGCCCGCTAAAACCATTAATACCTCCTCCCTTTCAATGCTAATTTGTTCAAGTATATCACAGTCCCCCTCCCTGATTGCTACACCTACATCATCCTTCTCCATAGTTAACACAGGTGAAAAGTAATCATTCAAAATCTCAACTATGTCCTCTGGCTCCGCACACAGATTGCCACTTAGTTCCCTAATAGGCCCTACTCCTTCCCTGGTTATCCTCTTGCTCTTAATATATTTATAAAATGCCTTGGGATTTTCCTTTATCTGGCCCGTCAGTGTTTTTTCATGCCCCCTCTTCGCTCTCCTAATTACTTTTTTTAAGTACCCCCCTACACTTTCTATATTCTTCTAGGACTTCTGCTATTTTCAGTCCTCTGTATCTGCCATAAACTTCATTTTCTTTCTTTAAGAAATCCTTTATATCCCTTGACATCCAGGGTTCCCTGGACTTGTTGGTCCTAGCCTTCAACTTTATGGGAACATGTTGGCCCTGGACTCTCACTATTTCCTTTTTGAATGACTCCCACTGGTCTGATGTAGACTTTCCTACAAGTAGCTGCTCTCTGTCCACTTTGGCCAGATCCTGTCTTATTATATTGAAACCGGCCTTCCCTCAATTCAGGACCTTGATTTCTGGTCCACCTTTGCCCTTTTCCATTACTATCTTAAATAAATTACCCCATTTCTGGGTAACTATTGTACTGACCTCCCCTAATGTTCCACAGGACTCCCCCCACTACCACCCTCACAACACTCCCCCACCTCCCCACCACCTCCACCAACTCCCCACAGGACATCCCCACTCCCCCCGACCACCTCGGGACTCCACCCATCTCACCCCCACTACTCCAACACTCCATTGTGGGACTACCCCCACCAACCTCACTACCCTCCCATGGGATTCCAATCGCCCCCCTCCACTACCCCTCCGACACCCCACGGAACTCCCTCCACTACCCACCGACACCCCATAGGACTCCCCCAGACCTCCCACGGGACTACCCCCACCCCTCCACTAGCCCCGATTCCCCTACAGGGCTCCCGCCACCCCTCTAATATCACCTGGCCCCACACAGGACTACCCCATCTACCTGACACTCCCCAATGGGACTCCCCCAACTACCCTCCCGCTCTTAGCTGACCCAACCCACCATCCCTCTCAGGCCTGACTTGATCCTCACCCCCAAGCCCTGTTTGACCACCCCCCCCAACCCCCCACCCCTAGTCCTGCCCACTTACTTCTTATACATACCTTCTCTCAGGCTTGTCAAAGTGGCTGGACCTTTAAACTTACTTGCTTTATGGCAGCTAGTGCCATAAAAAAGGGGATGTGGCTTACTTACCTTCGACTGAGCTGCCTTCAACTGTAGGCCTCAGGAACCCACTGTGCTACACAGATCTCAACCGGCCTGAGTGGAACGTCAGGTGAGAATGGAGTGGCTAGATTTCTAGGTAAGTAATTATGAGTGGAGTGGCAACCTGACTCAATTGCCACTCCATCGGAAGTTAAGGGCCTATATGTTTGGATTTTCAAAGGACCATATAACAGACTTATGGCTAAGGTCAGTAAATGTGGAGGCAGGGGAGCAGGAGCAGAATGGATAGCAATTTGGCAGAGATTAGTGGTTAAAGGTAGTTGCTCCATTTGGCAGTTGGTGGGGAATGATGTTTTACAAGGATCAGCGTTGGGACCAGTATTGCTCACCAATTATATAAACAATTTGAACTTCGATATCAGAACTGCAATTTCAAAATTTGCAGATGACACCAAATTTGGAGTATAGTTAATGCAAAGGGGGATTGCAAAAAATGGAGGAATACGCTAATAAACTGGCAGAAGGGAAGGTAATTGGCAGATTAACTTCAAGAAACATAAGTATGAGGTGGTAAGAATAAGGAGGTCCCATACTCCTTGGAAAGTACCACAGATCATGGTGTTTAAGTTGACACGATGCTTAAGGTGACCCCATTGTGCTTTAGCATATATTAGGTGTACTAGTCGATCCCCTTTTCAGTCACAACATGCTATATTCACACTTGTAGTCAGCTTCAATTTTTCACCCCACAAGTGCAGGAGTATGGGACAGATAACGGAATCACCGAGAAGCACATGGATTTCCCATAGAACAATAGCCAAGCATTTTCCTTTAGAATATCTTGTGGCACCATTCTCCTAGTTCCAGAAGTTTAGTTACTTGGCAGCACCCGTATCAAATGTTTTACATTCTGTAATACATGTCAGCACATATAAGTCTCACATCCTAGGTTCTTGCTCCCTGACAATTACCATTACTATCATCCATTCCATGAATCCTGAGTGATTGTGACAGCAGGATCTGGAGACCATAGCAACAAATTAACAATTCCCCCTGCAGGACATAGTGCACAATGCCAGGGAATGCCAGGCTACAAGAGGGCAATGTGCCACCAACTGAAATCTAACAGTACATGAAGAGAAAGCAATGGGGATAATTGGCTTCAACTCCTGGCAATTATGGGTGTAGATGTGAGTGTCTTTCTGTCTTCACTGCATACGTGAGAATATGTACCTTTGAAATATTTAATATTTCTATGATTTCATCAATCAGCTACCATTTTCCTCACAAGAGATTTGCAAAGTAGCAGATTAAGACAGAAAACTGCTCGGGCACAAGCAAGTTAATATTATTCTTTTTGTGCTCCAGAAGGTGTTGCAATGACATTAGTGGGCTCTCTGATATCCTCTGGGACATCTATTAGCAGCCCTTCTCTGAATGCAAAGTCGTAAAGTACACAGCATGCTACCACAATTTCAGAGATGGCAGAAGGTACATGCTGCAGGCACCCTGGACAAATGCTGAGAGCAGAATCATCCTTTGAGCATTTCAATTGATTGCTTAATTCTTATCCTTGCTTCCATGTGTGCTTCATTGCAGTATTCCTCTGCAGCATTCGTGATCCTATGAAGATGTGTCGGGAGCCCCCAAAGTAGTACACATCCCTTGTCACCCAGTAGCCATCTTGGCCCTTGCCACAGCTGTTGAAATGGAAATGAGACACTGGACTAACAAAGTATAAAAGTATCTTGACAGCTTCCAGCATGTCATGGATTCAAACAAGCAGCTATGCCTGCCCTGCAAATGACTTTACAGATTTAGGGAACAGAAGACTTTGTGGTTCATATAAATATGGGAGATTTACATTTGGGGCACACTGTGTTTGGGGCATTGATAAATTTACTCCATAGAGGAGTGCACAGCAAATTGTCTGATATGATTAAAGTCTCCTGTGGCTTACTGGAATGAGCTTGCATGAAAAGGGTGAGACCTGTGGTCACTTACTCTGCCACAGTCAGAAATGCAAGTGCTCTGGACCTTAGTTACCAATTTAGCTATAGTAATAAACAAAGCTCTTTGAAAGATCCATGATGGATGCAAGTCCTTTTAAGATAGAACTCCTGGTGAAAAGAACTTGCCAAGTGTAGTTGGATAACACTTTGGAGCTCCACTGATAACGTCTGATTGGTTTGGCTTCCCTTCTTCTTTCATATATCTGAGTATAGAGCAACAACTACAATTTTAGATCAAGGTGGCCAAGCCAGGATATTACGTCAGAAGTGGCAATGTATATCGCTGTAATACCTCCTTCCATTTGTGCATCAGGTATCTGCTTCTGCCATGGTTTGTACAGATACAGTTTAGGGATGCCCATGAGTTTCACACCAGGGACCTTCTGTGTCTGGTATTTCACGACATGCTTGTTCTTGTGAAGACCATTCGTTTTTCCAACCTTCTTCGGGGTTGAAATCGTATTGCCTCGGGTCATGTGCATGGTCCAAAAGGGCTTACGTGACTTCAAGCGGAGGTGAGGGATGTAGTGAGTTCCTATGGGGGGACATTTGTTTTCTTTGAACCACTGACTTTCACTGAGGGTCGCTGTGTCGTGGTGGATCAGTCGGGGGGGTTGGGGGGTTGGTGTTGGATGGTGCAATGTGTGCTGGCACAGGTAGCCAGGATGTTGGGGTTGATTTGAGGGTTCCAGTGATGCATCTCATTGCAGTGTCCATGGTGAAGAGGAAGCGGTAGGGGCCAGGGAACTGGAAATTGTTGATGTGACGTAAGGTGTCAGAGGAATCACAGATGTAGGTGGGAAGGGACTGGACAAGGGGAGAGAGAAGGGAGTCAAGATAATGAGAAATGAGTTCTGTGGGGCAGGAGCAAGCTGAGACGATCGGTCTACCGGGGCAGTTCTGTTTGTGGGTTTTGGGTAGGAGATAGAAGCGGGCCGTCCGAGGTTGGGCGACTATCAGGTTGGAAGCTGTGGGAGGGAGATCCCCAGAGGAGATGAGGTATGTGTTCTATTGTACTATTGTCGTTGACATCTTTTGATGATCTGCTTCTATCACTGCTTGTTTGTCCCTACAACCACACCAACCCCCTCCACCTCTCTGTCTCTCTATCTCTCCGCCCCCCACACACACACCTTAAACCAGCTTATATTTCAGCTCTATCCTGGACTCGAACTCAAGTTCTGTCGAAGGGTCATGAGGACTCGAAACGTCAACTCTTTTCTTCTCCGCCGATGCTGCCAGACCTGCTGAGTTTTTCCAGGTAGTTCTGTTTTTGTTTTGGATTTCCAGCATCCGCAGTTTTTTTGTTTTTATCATTGTATATTTTAATCTCTGTACAATGCATTCTCTGCACATATATTTTATCCTCTGTACAATGCATTCCCTGTACATTGTGTCTTGGTATTCAGATATGGTAATGTAACAAACTGAACATTTGTAACTAGATACCCTTCATCTGCGAGTCTAAAAGAAATAGTAAAGTGCATTGTATTTATAGTGCTGTGATAATGATAGTTTGTTGGTCTCAAACAGAAAATCCAATGTGCAAATTAACTGAAGCAAAAAAAAGTTCACACTTAAGTCAAAAGAAATGAAAGAATATTAGAATCCTCTCCAAATTCAGTTCTCACAGAAATACCTTCATTATTTCAGTGGCAGTTACTTTGTGAGCAGTTTGAGCATCTTACTGAATTGATTCATACTGCCCTATATCTGACTTGCATGGTAGTATGATTCAGGTCATACCAATAGTGGCCTCTACTTGAACTGTATATTGGTGTATTCCATATGAAGTGCACTTTCTCTGGAGATAGACAGAGCAGACAAGGTTTGCCCATTATGAATTGATAAGCTACTTTATTCCAATGAGACGAACATACACAGCAGCAGTTATGATCAAACTTATTTAATTCAAAATGTAGAAGTTACCTTCAAGATACAGTACAAAATAAAGAACACTAGGCCATTTTACTTGACTTACACAAGATAATTTCTTCATATTCCCTCCTACACTCCAACCTTCTCCTGTTTAAAATTCTAGTTTAAAAATATTCTTCTTGACTGCCTGTGTTATATCTCTTGTCATCTACATTCAGAAAGGAAACGTCTGCTGGACCACCTGCTAATTGCTTGGAACCAGTGACTATCCCAAAACATAGATGTAAGGTGTTCATAAATTATTGAGATGAGTTAATTAATTGCTTATTAATTAGATTCTTCAGTAAAAAAACAAAATTAGACCATTACCATTTTAGCTACTAATGGTTTCAAATACCTTACAACAGTTAAAGTGTCTCCAACCAAATCCGTTATTTGGGAAAAAAATGGCCAAAATGCAACAGTTATTCGGCAATAACAAGAGCAGGAACCAGTGTTCCCTATAAGCTGTGCGGCCATGCAACAACCTAAAAATTCCTGCATAGGCTGTGCACCAGTTGACCCCTTTAAGTTAGCCGTGTGCGGCTGTGAAAAATAATTTAAAGGGGCTGCACATTTAAATAAATCCCCCACTTGTTACAAAAAAATAAATTAAAGGGAACATTGCAAGGTCATTGGAAATTTTAGCAAGAAAAGCCATTTTACTCAAAAATTTTAAAAATTAACTTGACAATATGACTTTTGAGTCCAATATTACTTTTCCTCAGAACCAAATTGTGGACTGGGTCACATCAGACTTGAATCATTCATTCTGTTTCTCTCTCCAGCGATGCTGCCAGGCCTGCTGAGTTTTTCCAGGACTTTCTCTTTTTATTTCAGAACTCCACCATCCGCAGTATTTTGCTTTTGTTGAATGGTTACATGATATCTATTAAAAGTTTCATTAGCTAGCTAGTTAATTAACTCTTGTCTGAAGTCTAAAGCCATGCCTGTCGGCTAAATCTTGGCAATTTTTAAAAAAACTAACAATAGATAAGTGAAGGCCGAAGTAGTGAATCCAAGAGGATTATTGAGTACGACATTATAACATTCTTTCAACTAAGAAATTCAAGATGGGAAATTTTCTTTAAAATTAAATCTTTTTCACTCAATAAAAATGGGATGTTTCAAATGTATCACTAAAAGAACAACCAAGCCAAATAATGCACACCAATCTGATACCTAAGTTAGCTAAACACATCATCTTCCAATGTTCCTACTTGAAACACTAGCAATGCAACTCAAAGTAGACAGCAATCAAGCTTTTTTTTGCTACAATTAGTGCTACAACAAAAGCTGTTCCCTTCTTTATTTAACAAAAGGCAACAAAAATGAAGTAACTGTTTAAAAAAAAGCAGCCTAACAAGGTGGCTTTAAGGAGGATTGGAAGGTGGGGGAGGCAATTGCAGTGTGGAGCACAGGCGGCTAAAAGCACAGTTTCCAATGGTGGGAAGGAAGAGAGATACACAACAGGCTAGAGTTATAGGAATGGAGGAAGCTACTGTGATAGTGAGGGGAAAGGCCATTAAGGGACTTAAACATGAGGGTCAAAATGTTAAATTGCCGACAATCTGGTTCGACCTGAGACAGTGGCTGGCGGCAAGGTTAGAGTTTGCGGTGGATGCTGAAAACGGATGCTTCGGATCGCTGGCATTTAACTGAAAGCTAATAAAAGTCCAGCAGTCTGACAATACAAAGACAGTGGAGGGGTCAAGACAAATGGTGGAGTCTTAGAACTGGATATTGACAGCATAAATTTGGAAACTACCCCCTTGTTTATGCATGATGTCAACAAAGGACAGCTTGCAGATAAGAGGAAGGGGCTATGTTTGATCCACAGGGGTCTCTAGATACTGCTGGAGTGAGCAGAGAAGCCATTAATGGATATGATTTGCCTACACTTGGGTAGGTAAGAATGGAACCAGTAGAAAGCGTTTTTGGAGTGGGGGAGGGGTGGTGGTGGTGGTGGTGGTGTGGTGAACCAAAAAAGTGGGGAGGATCACGGACATATATCTTTTGTGACTTTGATGAGCATGGTTTCCATACTGTGGCATCACTGAAACCTGAAATTCAAAAATTGTGGAAAAGGACATAAATTTGGGAGGTAAAAACACATTCAAGTACTTCAGAGTGGAAAGGTGGGTTGGAAGTATGGGGTAGTTTACAAGAAAGGAGATGTGAGAGAGTTCTTTTGAGGGCAGGTGACAGCCATATTTTTGAGAAGAGGAAATTGCACCTATGGAGAGAGAACAATTTACAATATTAACATGAGAACCAGGAAGAAAATAAAAACTGAAAATTCAACAGAGTTAATATTCTAGGTCTGCGACTTTTAATTCCTGGCAACATCCTCATAATTCTCCTCTGCACCTCTGGTGTTATCTAGCTTCCCCTTTTATGTTCTTCACCTTCACCACTCCAACGGTTAGCAAGTTTGACATTCTCAGCATTCTCTGAGTGACTAAGCTTCTCCTGCATTCCTTATGTGATTTATTAGTGACTATTTCATATTTTGGACTTACTCACAAGTGGAAACATCTTTTTATGGACTTTTTCGTGGAACCATGGCGATTCTGTGGCATACCCAAAATGGCAGACAGACCTCGGATATGGAAGTACCATTCCCACATCTGGCAGAAACCATTTTCACTTGGGGGTAGGTGGAAACAGGGTCAGGATGTGACTTCCACATGTGGGAAACTCAAATTCAGCTGGGCCATTTTCATTGCAGCAGAGATCTTATTTTGCAGTGTGAGAGTTACGAATCTTTAGAGTAGATGTAAATGCTCCTGAAAGGCAGATAAGGTATGAAGAACTGTCAAGCTGTCAAGTTATTTAAATGGCCAGCCCTCTAAAAATTAAAATAAACTGCCTGTCAATGTCTGAGAGTTGAATAAAATCTGTTCCAGCACTTTCAATAGCTGTTTGTTGACATAACATTAGCTGTCTTTGATGCAAAGTTATGAATATGGGTCTGTTTGCTTTGATTAGGAATTCAGTACTTGAAGAGATTTAAATGTTTTGAATGAGCTTTCATTAATGAGTTTGTTTTATATTGTGAACTCTGTAATAGGTATTTAGAGCTTTATTTTATTTCATCACAGCACGGCTTTTTGAAGTCTGCCCATGGTGGATGCTGGATGGGTTGGCATGGATGGTGTAAGGGCAAAGAGTGGTGGATGGAGGGCCAAGACTTGGCACCAAGTTGGCATAGTGGTTATGAAGGGGATTGGGGGGGGTGGGGTGGGTTGGCATGAAGGGCTATGGTGGGTGGGTGGGGGCATGGGTTGGCATATGTGGGCATGGGTGGTGGGCAGGGGCGAGGGCTAGAGGGCCTAATGTTTAAGAAAACAACTGGGACAAAGTCCCAGAAAAGGCAGGCCTTTTAAACAGCCCACCTTGGTACTTGGCAGCCCCAGTGGCCGCTTCCGATCTGCATCTGGGGGCAGCAGGCCCAACTCTGTCCTGCACCATGTCCCTCACAGAACGAATTCAGGGCATTTTTTTCCCCTGAGTAGATGTGGTGAGCTGGGAACTTCCCCTACTCCTGCTACCAGTCTCTGGAGCAAAAATCCAGGCCAATATGTCTGTTTTATTAAACCTCTTCACAATTTTAAAGAGCTCCATTCTCTCTTTGCTGATAGTTGTACCCACTCAGTTCTGGTATTATCCTTGCAAATGTTTTCTGCACTTTTCTCAATGCTTCTATATTCTTTCTGTAATAGGCAGATTAGAAATGTAAACAGTGGTTAGAGTGTGGTCTAACCAAGGTGCCATATAAGTTTAACATAAATCTTCTGCTTTTGAGTTCATTTCTTCTAGAAACAAATCCCAGTGCTTCACTTACATTTTATGGTTCTGTTAATTTGCATTGTTACTTTTAATGATTTGTGAATCTAGATCCTTTGTGCTTCCACCCCACTTAGACTCATAGTCAAAGTAGCTGGTAGCTCCCTTATTCCATCGACCAAAATGCACCATTTCACACTTATCTATATTGAAATTAATTTTCCATTTGCATACCCATTCTGAAAGTTTGTTAACATGTATTTTGTTGTAGTCTTGCTCTGTATTAATCATAACTCTAATTTGGTTTTGTCTACAAATTTTGAAATTGAACTTCCAATTTCTGATCTAAATCATTTATGTAAATGATGAACAAAAGTGGTCCCAGCAGACCCTTGTGGAACATGAGTTTTTGCCACTACCTTTAATCCCTAGCGTCTATTTCCTACTTTGTAACCAGCTTGCTTTCCATTCTGCTACTTGTCCCTTGATTCCTCATGTTCTGACTTTAGTCATGAGTTTACTATTTACAGAATGTACAAAGGGCTAGGAATTTGTTTGCCCGATATTTCGATGCAGGGGCCACAATGCGTGACCTTCCCACTCTGGTTAGAAATGAAGTGGGCAACATAAAAAACTTATGTAACCACCTTACATCACTGATTGCATCGTGGCCATGAGCAGCTCCTATGCTGATCTCGTCTCCATTGCGCTGCCCTCTGTTCATCCTGAGGATTCAAGTTGCATTTTGAGAAGTCCCCATTTTTGGAATTCAGGCAGCCTTCCCTTTTTAAAATCCCTATAAAGAGATGCGCAAGCAACTCACTGTAGCCTCTGGATAAGCACACCAGAGCACTGAAATACAAGAAGAATGTGACACCATACCAGGGACTGGGCCCCATTGCTTCAGTGATGTTGCACTGGTCAGAGAGGTGGAAGCCAGGAAGGAGGGCATGTTTCTGGCAGGGGCACAAAGCCCACAGAGCCTTAGAAGGGAGTGAGTGCAGGTTGCAAGGATGCTTAAAGCCCACAGTGTGACACCTAGGACATGGCAACAGTGCTGAAAAAATATTAATGACCTCACTTGGTCGAGGTGAGTGAATGCAACTGCATATCACAACTCAGACCCACCACACCACTTCTCATACTGCTCAATGCACCACATTCCCATAACTTACCCAGCAGCACAACTTGGCCCTCAGGACTCATCCCCAACATCCTTAAATTACATCTCACCACATCATCCAATCTTGCCAGCTGGACACACACCTCCATAAGCCTCTCCAAACCTACAGCTATTCAGCTTTGGCAGGTGCTTCACCCAAGCACACAATCATTGACATTCTGCCCTCTCTCTTGCGCAATAGGGGGAAGACTCACATGACTGGTGGAGGACCACCATGCCTGCATCCTTTCAACTTCCTGGAGAAGATGATGTATAGAATTATGGGGACCAATGCCACAGAGCCAGTGACACAAAGCAAGGATAATGGTAAATTGCTGCCTTGTATACCTTCTTTGTTCACTCCTCACCCTCATCCTGAAAACATTATGAAATGGAAACTTCAGATGCAGTGTCCGTGGACCTCCTGCTTCCCTACTTACCCACCCACCCTTCCTACACTCCATTCTCTCCTTTGTTAATTGTATAAATTAAGGTCCAGCATAGACAGGTGGAGGGCATTCATTGGATGATTACTTGAATGCATAATGACACTTATTGACATTGGTAGTCAGTTGTAGGGTTAGGAGCTATGCATTTGTAATGTCTCACTTTGTGAATAAATCTAAAACTGAGTGAAGATTGACTGCTGGTCTCCTCCTTCACCAACTGGCTGAAAGAACTTTAATTTCCTTATGCTTTTTTGCTTTTAGACAGTCATGATCTGTTGCCTGGTCAGCCACTGCAGCCTCAGGAGGAAGGGTGAGAGTAACAGGAAACCTCTGTGGAAGAAGCAAATGGCCTGTAGCCAGGGCAGACGGATGGGTCAACTCATGTGCGAACTCCTCGGAGGACAAGGTCACAGACAATCTCTGCTGCAGGGGACTGGACCCAAAAAAGCACTGGTAACGATGCACACCAAGATGCTTGGTGCAGTGGCATGTCTGCCAGTTAGTCTCCAGTCATTGGCCAGAACCATGGAGGAGTTTGACCCTAACCTGACAGGGGGCATTGCACAGAGCTTGGAGTCCATCCTTTCCACTGTGGAAATAGTGGCACCTCCATGGCAGCCAGACTGACACATGGTGGAATTTCTACTGCAGCATAGGCGGAGGTCTGATATCTCTGTACTGTAGTAATAGTTCAGACAGAGGTCATGAGATCCCTGGTTGCTGTCATGCAAGCTCAGACACTTGCCATCATGGGTGCAGATCTCAGTGCTCAAAAAGGCATGCAGGCTCCTGCATCAGTCCAGAAAACTGTGTTCCAATAGATTATGAGGACTGCTGATGTGCTGTTTTGTGGGAGTGACGTTTTGGAGCAGGAAACTGTTGTCATCTCTCAGGGTGACAGCGTTCGTGCTCCCACCACTGCCTTTGCTGTTGTCTCTCAAGCAACCATCCCAGACTGCTTCCACCCATTTTGAGGTGGTGCAATCTGAAGCCAACCATCAAGACCCAGAGCTGCTCTAGGACAACCTGAAAGACCATCTGCAGCTGTCCTCAGTGAAAGTCAGCAGCCTTCCACCAAACACACTGAAACCACTGGAATAACACTATGTAGGAGCTTGAGGCCAGGCCAGGCCAGGGCAACCACGAGACAGGCACTAAGGAATACAAGGGTGATTCGTTCTGTTTTCATATCATTGATGTATTGCTGGATAAAGTGAAGCTGAGTGAAGATTTTTGCTGTTGACCTTTATTGCATGATGTTAGCCAAACGGACTTTGTGATGGGGAGGTTAGTATGGTTGTGCTGTTAGAGGATGGTGGGGGTATTTTGGGGTAGGGAAGTTCATTTCAAGTGAAAACAAAGTCTTACAAAGTGATCCCTCTTGCTTCATCCGCTTGCACATGTTGAATGTGGTCTCCTTGTGTTCTTCATCATCCTGCTATTGAGGCGGCCTGCAGATCCCAGGATGTAGTGGCTAGGCCCTTGGAATTGCGAGGTTGTAGAGGACATAGCACACCATTACAAACATGAACCACTCAGTCATGTACTGGAGAAATCCCTCCAAGCGATCTAAGCAAAGAAACATTTGCTGTAGGAGACCAATAGCTTGCTTGACAGTGTTGTGGGTCACTCCAAGGCTCCCAGTGATGGCTTTCTGACCTTGTATGGTTGGATGACGGAAGAGAGTCACGAGCCATGTACGGAGCTGAGCAGCCATCTTGTGGTGCATCTTAAAGGTCTGGGGACAGATGGCATTACAGGCTGATGCAGGATACAAATATTGTGGGTGCTGCCAGGAGTCACACTTGGTGTGGTTGCACACCAACTGCACTTTGGCAGAGTGGCAGCCCTGACAGTTGCAATATTGCTTTCCATTGATAAGAGGAGCCACATGAGTGCAGTCATCGATGCCCAACACCATTGGGAATCCTGCTACCCTGGCAAAGCCAAGTGCCTGTTTGTCCTGGTGTTCCTCCTCAGGGAAAAAAGGATGAAATTCCCTCTTATTTGTAGAGTACCTCTGTGACCTTTCTGATGCATGATGAACTGTGATACATGTTAATTGGATACTAATCATGTTTAACTGTAGGCATGTGGTGGATTTTATCTTGAGATTCACTTATGCCCCTATAAATAGAGACTGACTTAAACTGTGTTATTGGATTTGTAGGTGCTTGTTTGTAATCTGTAACTGTGTAAATAAATGCTTATTAAAATGTATAAAGATTGGCTCCAGTTATATTCTTCATTAATTGGCTTTTGGACTATATGTTGCTGATGTTGCCCACTCCCACCTGGACTATTCCCAGCTGTGGCATAAAATGCAAGGGTGATGGTAACCTTCATGGTCACCAGGAGGACCCTGGTTTAAGGCTCCAGGTCAGCGTGAAGAATGTGGAACAACTCTGTGTTGACCTCTTTTGGGAATTGTAGCCTTCTAAGGCATTGTTCTGGTTCCAAGTAGGAGAGGTGCTCTCAGAAGACGCTATTGGGATAGGGAAGCCCTTCATTCCTCCCTCATCACAGGGCTTCCCCTCTCTGCCTCCTCCTCTCCATGTCCTGCTCATGTGGCAGAGCAGGTGGCACTGCAACACCTGCTCCCCATGCCAATGCAAAGCAATGTTATCTTCTGCTTTTCAATGGTCAGCAAAACCTGCAAATTATTCCAGCAACTCACCATGGTGCATCCACAAACTTTGCCTCAGCAAAAGTCAAAAACACCTTGGCAGCAACTTGTTGAGTGACCCTTTAAATAGCCCTAGAATGGGGCTCATCTTGCTTCATAATGCTTGTTGGTTCAGGGGCTCTTGTGCATCAATGACTTCATGGTAACGCATTACAATGTCTTTGGGTGCACACATGGGTGCGTACCTGCATGTGACACTCCACTTCACTAATCTCACACAAGAGATGGTGGCCACTGGTGCCTCTTGGGCATGGAAGCCTCAGGTAGGCCTTCATAGTGGCACTAAATTTTACATCCAAACTTTTGAACTAAAGAACAGCAGTAGGCTATTTAACCCTCGAGCCAGTTATAAACAAATTAATAAACTTATTGGTGAGCAATGGACTCAGTTATTTCTACAACAAAATTACTATTATATATCCAATATGTTACAAATCATTAGAGAAACCTTCTCCATAAAACCAAAGTTATCACAGTTATATGGAGAATGCATGTGAAATCATTTACTATGACGACTTGAACCATTTCCACAAAGCAATTAATAGCTGTAGCTGGAACTGAAGGACTCTCTCTTCCCTGTGTCTTTATACTAACCATATAGGAACATAAGAACAAGAATGGTCTATTTAAATCCTGGAGTCTGTCCTCCGCTATTCAATGAGATCAGGTTGACCTATGACCTAACTACATATACCTTGCTTTTGCCCCATAATCTCTTGATATCTTTGGCTAACAAAAATCCAACAATCTCAGTTTTAAAATTAACAACTGGTCTAGCATCAATTACTGTTTGCTGATGGGAGTTCCAAAATTCATTCATCCTTTTCACTCCTGGAAAATCTGGCTCCAATTTTTGATTATAGTCCGAGACTCCCCAATAGCAGAAATAGTTTTTCCCCATTTACCCTATCTGTTCCCCTTAATTCCTTGAAGATTTCAATCAAATCACTCCACAACCTTCTAAATTCCAGGGAATACAATTCTGGTTTATTTAATCGCTCTTTGTAGCTTAACCCTTAGAGTCCAGATATCATTCTAATAAATCTATGCTGCATTCCCGCCAAGGTCAATATATTTTTCATTAGCTGTAGTGCCCAGAACTGCTCACCATACTCCAGGTGTGGTCTAACCGTGGTTTTGTATAGCTGAAGCATAACTTCTATCCCAAAGAGTTAACAAAGTGAGCATCGGTCCGATAGAAAGTGAATCTGGTGAATTAACAACAGAAAATGAGATGGCAGATGAATTGAACAGGTATTTTGTATCGGTCTTCATTACAGAAGATACAACAGCCCAGAAATAGCTATAAATCAGGAAATGGAAGGAAGGGAAGAACTCAGGAAAATTACAATCACTAGGGAAGTGGTACTGAGCAAATAGTTGGAGCTGCAGGCTGATAAATCCCCTAGTCCTGATAGACTTCATCCTAAGGTCTTAAAAGAAGTGGCTAGTGAGATGGCTGATGTGTTAATTTTCCAAGATTCCTTAGAGTTAGGGAAGATTCCATTAGATTGGATATTAGCAAATGTAGCTCCCTTATTCAAAAATGGAGGGAGACAGAAAGCAGGAAACTCCAGTTAGCTTAACATCTGTCATAGGGAAAATGTTAGAACTATTATTAAAGACGTTATGACAGGGCACTTAGAAAAATTCAAGACAATCAGGCGGAGTCAACATGGTTTTGTGAAAGGGAAATTATGTTTAACCAATTTATTGGAATTCTTTGAAGGGGTCACATGTGCTGTGGATAAAGAGGAACTGGTAGATGTATTATACTTAGATTTCCAGGAGGCATTTGAGAAGGTGCCACATCAAAGGCTACTGCAGAAAATAAAAGCTTATGGTGTAGGGTGTAACATATTGGCATGGATAGAAGATTTCCTGTTAGCTAGTCAACAGAGAGTAAGCATAAATGGGTCTTTTTCTGGTTGGCAGGATGTAAGAGTGGTGTGCCACAGAGATCAGTGCTGGGGCCTCAACTTTTTACAATTTATATAAATGACTTGAATGAAGGCACCGAAGATATGATTGCTAAATTTGCTGGTGACACTACGATAGGTAGGAAAGTAAGTTGTGAAGAGGACATAAGGAGGCTACAAAGAGACATTGATAAGTTAATTGAGTGGGCAAAGATATGGCAAATGGAGTATAACGTGGGCAAATGTGAAATTGTCCATTTTGGCAGGAAGAATAAAAACGAAACAATATATCTAAATGGTGAGAGATTCCAGAGCTCTGAGATTCAGAGGGACCTGGGTGTCCTAGTGCATAAATCACAAAAGATGAGTATGCAGGGTCAGCAAGTAATTAGGGTGAATATGGAGATTTTCACCATTTAGAAAGCAAACAGTTTTATCCTTTTTGGTCCAAAGTGGATGACCTCACATTTTCCAACAATGAAATCCATTTGCCACAGTTTTTCCCATTCACTTAATCTATCAATATTGCTTTGTAATTTTACTCTTCCCACTGCTTAATATACTGCTTATCTTTGTTTCATCAGCAAATGTGGATGATGTTTAAAAACAACAATGCCCAACATCCTTGTAGCTTCTTTCAATATCTTTTGGCTGAGTCTTTAAGGGACATTATGTGGGAGATGACCTGGCACGTAATTAAGGCGGTACGAAGCAGGGGACTGGAGAAGATGAGGTTGTTTGTCAATTATATCACTGCCTTTACTTTGTTGTTAAAACAGGTATATTAATAATGCCACCTTTAGGGTACTTTAGCATTAGGAATTCAGTTAAAAGGAACATTGCTGGCGCATTTAAACAGTTTTACTTTACTGGCTTGATTTCTCATTTTAAAAAATTCATTAATGGGATGTTGGTGATGCTTGCAAAGCCAACATTTATTGCCCATTCCAAATGGCTGTATGCCACTTCACAAGGCTGTTCTGAAACCAACCACAGGGCAGTGGTCTGGAATCACATACAGGCCAGGCTGGGTATGGACGGTAGATTTTCTTTTCTAGGGGACATTAGTGAACCAGATTGTTTTTTTTAAACAAAATTCCAATGATTACATGGTCACCATTACTGACAATTACCTCTTATTCCTGACTTAATTAGCTGAATTTAAAATTTTCAACTGCCGTGGTGGGATCTGAACTCATATCTCTGGATCATTAGCTCAGGACATGGTATTACCAGTCTTGTGATAAAGCCACTCTACTATTCCACCCACCCATCTGGTCAGAACTACGAAAATAAAATGGAGACAAGAACAGAATATTGGAAAAAAATTAGCATATCAAACAAATAAATCACCTCCAGGAAGCTCCGAAGATGATTCAGGCAGGGGTATATGTACTTTGACATTCACTATGTGTAGTTGGTGTGGAAATTTAACATTACTTTGATTCTCTAGGTTTGGCAGGCAGGGAAAGCAAAGTAAGCCATTTGCTGGGAGCACCTTATCATTGAATTTGGCTTCACCACTGGTCTCCAAGAACATAAGAAATTGAAGCAGGAGTAGACTATACAGCCCTTCAGGCCTGTTCTGCCATGCAAAACAATCATGGCTGATCTTGGACTTCAACTCCACATTCCTGCCCATTCCCCATATCCCTTGATTCCCTGAGAACCCAAAAATCTGTCTACCCCAGCCTTAAATGTATTTAATGATGGAACATCAACAACCCTCTGGGGTAGAGAATTCCACAGATTCACAACCCTTTGAGTGAAGGAATTTCCCTTCATCTTAGTGCTAAATGATTGGCCCCTTATCCTGAGTCTGTGACCGCATGTTTTAGGTTCCCCAACCAGCGGAAACAATCTCTTACCGTCTACCTGATCAAACCCCTTCAGAATCTTGTACATTTTTATAATATCGCCTCTCATTCTTCGAAACTCCTGAAAAAATAGACCGAATTTGCTCAGCCTCATCATAGGACAACCCCCCCCTCATCCCAGGGACCAATTTAGTGAACCTTCACTGTACCGCCTCCAATGCAAGTACATCTTTCCTTAAATGTGAAGATCAAAACTGCACATAGTATACCAGATGTGGTCTCACTAAAACCTTGTACAACTCTAGCAAGACTTCTTTGTTATATATAATATAAAAGCAAAATACTGCAGATGCTGGAAATCTGAAATAAAAACAGAAAATGCTGGAAAAACTGAGCAGGTCTGGCAACATCTGTGGAAAGAGAAACAGGGTTAATGTTGAGTCCATATGGCTCTTCTTCAGAGCTAAAGAGAAGTAGAAATATGATGGATTTTATACCTTTTAAGAGAGAGTGGAGCAGGTGGAACGAGATAGAAGGTCAAGGATAAGTGACAACTAAGGAGAGATTGACGAAGATGTCATGGACACAAGACAAAGGGAGTGTTAATGGTCGTGGTGAAGATGCTGAGAGTGGCATAAAGGTAAGACAGCAAAAGGTGTTAACAGCAGTACAAGGGTCAGCACTCTTGAAAGCAAAACATAAAAACAAGTGACAGATGGCCCTTTGGGGGGAGGGGTTTTGGAGAAAAGGATAAAAAAATGAACAAATCATAAATATTAAAAAAACTTTAATAGAAAAATAAATAAATAAAAATTTAATTAAAAAAGGGGTCAAGAGGGAGGAGAGTGTTCATGGTCTGAAGCTGTTGAACTCAATATTCAGTCCGGAAGGCTGTAAAGTGCCTAATTGGAAGATGAGGTGCTGTTCCTCCCGTTTGCTTTGGGCTTCACTGGACAATTGCAGCAGGCCAAGGATGGACATGTGGGCATGAGAGCAGGATGGTTATTGAAATGGCAAGTGACAGGTAGGTCTGGGTCATGCTTGCAGACAAAACAAAGGTGTCCGCAAAGCAGTCACCCAGTCTGCGTTTAGTCTTCTCAATGTAGAGGAGTCTGCATTGGGAGTAGCAAATGCAGTAAACAAAATTGAAGTAGGTGTAAGTGAAGTGCTGCTTTACCTGAAAGGAGTGTTTGGGGCCTTGGACAGTGAGGAGGGAGGTGGTAAAGGAGTAGGTTGCATGGGAAGGGGAGGAGGAGTAGGGGGTGATGGAGGATTGGACCAGGGTGTCATGGAGGGAACAGTCCCTATGGAATGTTGACAGTAGGGTGAGGGGAAGATGTGTTTGGTGGTGGCACCATGCTGGAGGATGATCCATTGAATGCGGAGGCTGGTGGGGTGAAAAGTGAGGATAAGGGAGACCCCATCTTGGTTCTGGGAGGAAGCGGAAGGGGTGAGGGCAGAGGTGCGGTAGATGTGTCAGGCATGGTTGAGGACCTTGTCAACCACAGTGGGGGGGTGGGGGGCAACCTCAATGGAGGGAAAAGGAAGACAAGTCAGAAGAGCCATTTTGGAAAGCGGCATCAAGGAACTGAGAGAAGGGGATGGAGTCCTTACAGGAAGCAGGGTGCGAGGATTTGTAGTCGAAGTAGCTGTGGGAGTCAGTGGGCTTGTAATGAATATTGGTGGACAGTCTATCACCAGAAATGGAGACCGAGAGGTCAAGGAAGTGAAGGGAAGTGCTGGAGATAGTCCATGTGAAGGTGAGAGAGAAGTGGAAACTGGAAGCAAAATCAAAAAATTTTTCCAGGTCCAGGCGAGAGCATGAAACGGTACTGATACAGTCATTGATGTACCGGAGAAAGAGTTGTGGGAGGGGGGCCTGAGTAGGACTGGAACAAGGAATGTTCCACATACCCTATAAAGAGACAGGCGTAACTGGGACCCATGTGGGTGCCCATAGCCACATCTTTTAATTGGAGGGAGTGAGACATGTTTAAGGAGAAATTGTTCAATGAGAGAACAAGTTCAGCCAGGAGAGTGGTGGATGGGGATTGCTCAGGCCTCTGTTCAAGGAGAAGCAGGAGAGCTCTCAGAATAACCTGGTGGGGTATGGAGCTGTAGCGGGATTGGATGTCCATGATGAAGAGGCGGCGGTTAGGGCCAGGAAGCTGCAAACTGTTAATATGACGTGGGGCATCAGAGGAATCACGAATATAGGTGGGTAGAGACTGCACAAAGAGAAGTCATGAAATAAAAGGGACAGTAGCAACATGGATACAAAATGGCTGAGGGATAGGAAACAGAGAGTAATGGTTAATGGGTATTTTTTGGGCTGGAAGAAGGTTTATGGCGGAGTTTCCCAGGGATTGGTATTAGGATTGGGACCCTTGCTTTTCCTGATATGTATAAATGATCTAGATCTTGGTGTGCAGGGGACAGTCTCAAAGTTTGCGGATGACACAAAACTTGGGAGAATTGTAAACTGTTAGGAGGACAGTGTAGAATTTTAAAAGGACATTGACACATTGGTGGAGCAGGCAGATTGGTGGCAGATGAAGTTCAATGTGGAGAAGTGTGAGGTGATACATTTTGGTACAAAGAACATCGAGAGACAGTATAAAATAAAGGTTACTTTTCTAAAGGGTCTGCAGCAGCAGAGAGACCTGGGTGTATATGTACATAAGTCATTAAAGGTAGCACAACAGGTAGAGAGAGCTGTTTCTAAAGTATTCTAGGCTTCATTAATAGGGGCACAGAGTACAAGAGCAGGGAGGTTATGATGAACTTATGTAAGACACAGGTTAGACCTCAACTGGAGAATTGTGTACAGTTCTGGGCGTCACACTATAGGAAGGATGTGAACGCATTGGAGAGAGCGCAGAAGAGGGTTACGAGAATGGTTCCAGAGATGAGACACTTCGGTTGTGAAGAAAGATTGGAGAAGTTGGGACTGTTTTCCTTGGAGAGGAGAAGGCTAAGAGGAAGCTTGATAGGAGCTTTCAAAATCATAAAGGATCTGGACAGAGTAGATATGGAGAAACTGTCCCCGCTCGTAAACGGATCGAGAACCAGAGGGCACAGTCTTAAAGTGTTTTGCAAAAGAAGCAAATGCAAGGTGTGAAAGAACTTTTTCACACAGCGACTGGTTAGGGTTTAGAACACACTGCCTGGAAATGTGGGGAAATAGATTCAATTGAGGCATTCAGGAGGGCATTGGATGATTATTTAAATAAAAATAATGTGCAGGGTTACAGGGAAAAGGCAGGAGATTGGCACTAAGTTAAAACGCTCAGCGAGCCGGTGCAGACATGATAGGTCGAATGGCCTCCTTCTACACCATAACAATTCTGTGATTCTGTGAGAGAGAGAATGGAGTCAAGATAGGAAGAAATGAATTCTGTGGGGCAAGGATAGGCTGACACAATTGGTCTACTGGGACAGTGCTGTTTGTAGATTTTGGGAAGGAGGCAGAAGTGGGTTGTACGGGGTGGGAGATTATGAGGTTGGCGGCTGTGCAGGGAAGATCTCCAGAGGAAATGAGGTCAGTGACAGTCCTGGAAACAGTGGCTTGATATTTGGTGGGGGGGTCATGGTCCAGGGGGAGGTAGGAAGAAGTGTCTCAGAGCTGGCGCGCAGCCTGTGCACCAGGCAACAGCACCACCCTTGTCGGCAGGTTTAATGACAAAGTCAGGATTTGACCTGAGGAATGGAGTACAGCAAGCTCAGAAGGAGACAGGTTGGAATGGGCAAGAGGAGCAGAGAAATTAAGACGGCTGATATCACATTGACAGTTCTTAATGAACAGATCAAGAACAGGTAAGAGGCCAGAGGGAGGGGTCCAGGTAGAGGAAGAATACTGGAGGTGCGTGAAAGAATCCGTTGAATGGGGGGAGGACTCCTGCCCAAAGAGGTGAGCGCGAAGACGAAGGTGACAGAAAAAGAGTTCAGCATCATACCAAGCCCAAAATTCATTGAGGTGAGGACGTAAGGGGATGAAATTGAGCCCTTTGCTGAGTACAGAAGGTTCAGCATCAGAGAGTGGAAGGTCAGAGTGTATGGTGAATACATGGCAAGGGGTTGGATTAGAAGAAGGGATGGGGTCAGAGGAACGGGAAGGGGTGGAGGGTCCCAGATGGGCATTGATATCAATAAGTTGTTGGAGCTTGCGTTCTTTAACAACTGAAAGGAAGAGAAAATGTTTTTTGTTAAGGTGTCAGATGAGACATGTACTCCAATCCCCTTGCAATATAGGCCAACATGCCATTTGTGTTTCTAACTGCTTGTTATACCTGTATGTTAACTTTTTGCATTCCTTGTATGAGCTCAACTCAAGTCTCTTTGAACACCTATGCTTATAAGTTTCTCACCTTTTAAAAAATATTCAGCTGTTCTATTCTTTCGACCAAAGTGAATAACTTCACACTTCTCTACATTATAATCCATCTGCCATCTTGTTGCCCAATCAGTTAACCTGTCTATATCTCTTTGCAGCCTCTCTGCTCCTTCCCACAGCTTACCTTTACACCTGACTTTATATCATCAACAAACTTAGACACACTGCTCTCTGTCCCTTCATCCATGTCATTATTCACCACCTGCCAACTGACAACTCAAAAAGAAATTCTTCTTACAGATAGAAGAATCTTTCAAAACTTCAAATAATGTGGAAAGTTGGTGGAATTCATTGCACCAACATTTTTGTTCTTTCCCATTTGCCTCACATCCACTCTCCAGAAGTCCCAAGTAATTCTGTCCTTTAAATAAATGCTAAGTCTTCAGCTTTTTAGTTGACTGTCAACCGAATGAACTTCAAACTCTCATTGAAATTCCTTATTTACATTACATCTGGACAATCTGAGAGCCAACACACTTCATTAGGAACACTAAAAAAATTAAATGAAGAATAGACTGGATATTCTTGAAATAATACATTTTACAAACAGCTTGCGAGGGCTTAGAAGCAGTATGAGACTCACTATTGCATTCAGTTAAAAAGAGATTCAAATACTTGTATGTTCAGATACAAGATGAACTTCAAAATGTTTTACTGAAAGGTAGGCTTTTTTCTAAAGGGCAATTGGGCCCGTCATAAAGGTAAAGTCTACATAAGGTTGTTTTGACTTCAGCTGTTGTAGGTGAAGCTTAAACATGTAACATATGCATACACTACCATTTGCATGTTTAAGTCAATCAAAACACAGTAACCAATGTCTTAAGATTTCTTAATTAAATATTGTTTCTGTATTGGACCAAGCACAAATATAAGTCAAATTTTCTACCATTTATCATTTCACAAAATGTCGATCGATAAGCAAAATTATTCATCTATTGTCAATGTGAACTGCAAAATGCCAGACACTCTGAAACATTTTTTCTGTCAAAGAAGTTTAAACCTTCGTTTTTATTCATTCATTTTGAATACTCCCTAAAAAAAAAGCACACAATATTCTAAGCACATACATTTTAAATTACTTATACTTTTATTTTTAAACTTTATCAGGCCAGCAGAATTAGTTATTTTGGAAAAAAGGCATCATAAAAAATTTTAAACTTCAGTTACTTTCAGGGAATATGCACCAGCTTTCACCAGTAATTGTCACAAAATATTCAACTTACTGTTCATACATTCCTGAATCACTGAGAACAAGAAATCTCTTGGAGTCATGTATAATTCACCCTCATATTCAACTGAGGCAAACTGTTTGAAGCGCTGTTTGCAAGTTGCAGCACATCCATGTTCTTCTTTAGCATTGTCTTTCAGTGTATTTTGGACCTTAAACAAAAAAAATGACGTTTTACAATAATTGCATTAACAATAATTAAATTCCAGAGTCTAAGCTCGCTTATCTAAGTTTTCATACTTCATTTATTCACCATTACTATAATAAAAGGGGCAGACATAATTAAATCTATAAAAATACGCAGTCTTTTGCTGTCTGCACTTTTCTGATTGGTCAGTGGTATGATTTGGAGGGCACATGTGGAGTCACGTGGGGCATGGGGAGGACTGGAGGCCATGATGCACGACGATTGCTAACAGTTGGTGGTGGTGGAGGTGATAGTGCAGGGGTTGGTCGTGAAAGAGACCAGAGGACGGTAAGGGGAGCCCAACAACAAAGTAACACTGATTGGAAAGATTGAGGAAAGTGGGTGGAGTGGGAATTGGTTTAATAGCATGGGAGGGAAGATTAGTGGTGATGGCGGTGTTGGGAGTAAAAAACAGTGGAAGATAAGTGCAGCCCAACAACAAAGTTAGGCTGGCTGGAAGGATTGGGGACAGAATGGTGGGGATGTGGGGGTGGGTTATGATACTGGTGGGAGGATTGCAGAAAATTGGGTACATGCAGGGACAAATGGAATGGAAGATGGGGAAAGCATATGAAGAAGGGGTGGGTGGGGACTGCTATAAGAGACAGCTAGAAAGGAATACAAAGTGGATAACATGGGAGAGAGAGCGTGATGAGGGAGATGTGGCATGGGAGGGGTGGCCTGGAGACGGTGGCATGCAAGGCAGGGGATGGCGTGGGACAACCGGGAAGGAGTGGATGGCATAGGGATGGAATGGCATGGCACGGGAGGAAGTGGGTTATATGGGAGGGAGGGGATAGCATTGCATGGGAGGGGTAGATGAGATGATGGAATTGATTAAGTGAGTTCATTTGATTGGAAATGTTCTACCGTCTCTGCTAGGATTAATGACATTTAATACCACCTCTAATCCCTAAATTGTCCACAATTGTATGATATTATCTACAGAATATAGGACAGGAGCAGCTAATGGATACTGACGGAAAGGTTGGCAGGAATGTTGAGAAGTTTGGAGGCAATTGAAGGTTTAGGGAAAATGATGAGTGAGGGGTGGGAATGCACAGGTTTCTGAGAGGGGAATGAGAAGAGAGACACCAAAGGTCACATCTTCTCCACAAGCTCCACTTCAAATGCAGCCTTCAACTGTTGCTTGTTCCTTTCCCTGTTCCACCACAATAATATATTAGCATGGGTGGAGGGTTGGTTAATGCACTGGAAGCAGACAGTAGGGATGAATGGGGCATTTTCAAGTCAGCAAGCTGTGACTATTGGAGTGCCACAAGGATCAGTGTTGGGGCCCCAGCTATTTACAACCTATATTAATGACTTAGATGAAGAGACGAGAGTGATAATTCCAAGTTTGCTGATAATTCCAAGCTAGGTGGAAATTTAAGCAGTGAGGAGAACACAAAGGGGCTGCCAAGAGACATAGAGAGGTTAAATAAACAGACAGCAAGGTGGCAGATTGAGTATAATGTGGGGAAGTGTGAGGTTATTCATTTTGGTAGTAAGCATAGAAAAGTGAAATATTTTTAAAAGCTGTGAAAGTTAATATTCAGAGAGACTTGGGTGCACTTGTACAAGGAACACAAAGTTAGTATGCAGGTACTGCAAGCAGTTAGGAAGGTAAATGGCATGTTGGTCTTTATTGCAAGAGGATTGGTGTATAAGAGTAAAGAAGTCTTGCTACAATTGTGGAGGGCATTGTTGAGGCCAAGGGTTTCAAATTACGGGTGAGCAGACTCACTCCATGCCAGTCCACCTTGCAGCCATAATGCGCTGCTGGCGGGCTGAATTGTCTGTCAGGGGGACTTCCACCTCTCACTGAGGAGGAAGTCCCACCTTTGGGTGCTTCCAGCCAATCAAATTGGCTAGCAGCTCCAAAGTCTCATTAGTGGGCACTGCTAGGACTGCAACCTGTCCCAAGAAGGCAGCCCAATGGATCCTGGAGTAAGGTATGTCCGGGGTATTGGGAGGGGAGAGGAGAGGGCAGCTTAGGGAGGGGGGCTGAGGAGTGGGATTTGGAGAGCAGGTGGATAGGAAGAAAGGGGGGGTACTATCTTAGGGGGGCACTATCTTAGAGGGGCTGCTGCCTGATGCGCAAAGGACATCCCCTGAAGATAGTTCCCCCTCTTCCGTCCCTCCCTTTTAAAAACTTTTTAACAAAAATGGTCTGGCCACTTCAGTCCAACTGCCACACCAAATGTATTATGGTGTGGGCAGAGTATTATCGGGGTCAATTGGCTGTTTGACTAGCTCAATTGACCCTTGATTATTTATAAATTTGCATTGGAGGTGGTACAGGGGTGAGAGGGTTGTCTTACGGTAAGAAACTGAGTAAATTGGGCTATACTCTCTGGAGTTTAGAAGAATGAGAGGTGATCTCATTGAAACATACTGAAAGGGCTTGACAGGGTCTAGCTGCTGAGGTTGTTTCTCCCGGCTCAGGAATCTAGAAAACAGGACCATAGTCTCAGGAAACAGGGTTGATCATTTAAGACTGAGATGAGGAGTAATTACTTTACTCAGGGGGTTATGAATCTTTGGAATTCTCTATTCCTGAGCATTGTGGATGTTCCATTGTTGAGCATATTCATGGCTAAACTAGATGGAGTTCTGTTCTCTCATGGAATTAAGGGAGATAGGGAGCAGGCAGTCAAATGGAATTGAGACAGATGATCAGCCATGACCGTATTGAATGGTGGAGCAAGCCCATGGGGCCATATGGTCTACTCCTGCTCCTATTTCTTATGTTCGCAGAAAAAAGAAATAAGAGGTCTAGGATAGATTTTTGTAGATCTCTTGAGCTAAGTGTAGACTAAAATAAATGTTCATTACAGCAGTATTTGAGCCCTGCAAGCCATTATCAATTTACTTTGTAAATTTGGCAAATCTGACCTACAGCCATTTCATCCATCCACTACTAATGACATTTTCAACCTAGGAAAATACAAATTTAATGGAATATGGTCAAATTGGGTGTTTCTCTGCCATGGGAGAAAGTGCCATCTGTTGGCATTATGTTTGAATGTACCACCTTAGTTTTTTCTTGCACGCAAGTAAAGGCAAGACATTCTCGCAATTGTAAATTTTTAAATGTGTTCATTTATACTGTTTCTGAGTTGGTGCGTATTGTTTATCATTCAGGGATCCAACTGAAATGGAGTAAAGTGCTGTGCCATGGCGAAGTAGGATGTGAGTTTGTGCCCACAAAGTTCTTTTTTTGATTAATTTACAGATTATGGTCTTCACAGCGAAAGCCTGCATTTATAGCTCATCCCTATTTGCCTTTGAAAAGGTGGTTGTGATCCACCTTCTTGAATTGCTGCAGTCCTTGTGGTGATAGCAGTCCCACAGTGCTGTTAGGGAAAGCTATTATTCTTGATCTTTTCAGAAGCTGTTAGTGTACAATGGCTCAGCATTGGGACCAAGACTCTTAACTGTTCTTTTAGTTTGGAATTGGGTGTTTTGAAGGGTATCCAAAAGAGGTAAGAGAAAGGTGTAGTATTTACTTTCCCTCCCAATTGTTTTTAGATCTAATTTTGAAAGCAATGGTGAAAGAGGGGAAAAAATTGGAAATAAACAAACTAAAGTCTTTTGGAAGCTTGTGAATTTTTGCTAATAGATGATCTAATAGGATTAGAAAGTAACCCTAGCAGGGTGATAGTTGCAAAACACATGCCAATTAAAATTCTGCAAATTATTAGTCAGAAATAAAAATATTTTAGATTGCATATTTAAAATTATGATACATAGGTTATAGGGTTTTGCAAATTTTACGTTCCTACTGCCTCAAAATGAATTTTGCCAAGGAGTACTTGGCTCCAATAAACAAAGTTCTGTGCATCAATTTTTAAAACAAGTTTTGAAGTTAGTGCCATACTATATCTAGAGAGTTTCCCAGGTTACGAGTTGAGCTAGTAACAACAGGATAATTTATCTTTTTATTTTTGTGACTTTATTTGAATAATTTCACTGGTCATATCAATTAGAGACCTGCACATTGACTTTTGCCAGAGTATTGCCATTGGGATACGTGAAAGGGATAGCTGGGATTACTGACTCTAATGTTTCCATCCATTACTCCTGGTAAAGTACCACCTGCATCGGGAGCTACATAGACAAGATCTAAATCTTGTCACATGGTTAGGAAAAAAATGCAATCAAAATGCTAAAGACATCAAATCAGATAATGATTTGCTATTAACGTGAGTCTCATCATCAGAATACTACATTTATGCCCCATTCATTTGCTGTTTAAAAGTTCTCATCATCAATCCCTCTCAACATCTCTTCATTTTTCTTTTACTTTCTGCAAATTTGTGTCATAATTTACTGAGTTACTAGTTTACCAATCTTGGCATAAAACAAATGAAAATAAAACTATAAGTACAAGAACAACATTTGTTGGTCATTTCAATTTAATACTCAACATTTCACAACATACAATCTTAAATGAAAGAGCAACTAATTCAGAGCAGTGGGATTTCACAACTGCTTTGGTCCCACAGGACTCATTAAAATAATGAGCTCCTGACAGGTACATGATAACAACTGATATAACAACTGATTGAAGCCAGGAATGTGTTTGTGTGTTTAACAATAATCTTTCAGCACATAAACACTTGAGCAAAGTTGGCTTCTTGTGGTAAATCAATGCAAGGATCAACTATTTCAACTAAAAGACGATCAATGTGAGCTACATCAAAAACCAATTTAATCCAAAATTGTGTAATCCTAAAACATTAAGTATATGTGCCACAATTAGGTTCAGCTGTACAATTCAGTGCCGTCAAAAATTTAGTAATTTTGAGGACTTATTTGCTAATTAAAATAAAAGGGCATATTAAGGGCTGGCTAACACAGTGGAGATCTAACAAACATTTTACCTCAATTCGGTATCATAAAATTAGCTTTTTGTTTATTTATTTATTTCCATACATTAGACATGATAACTTAGAGGAGAATTTTCTCCCCGTTGGGTGGGCTGGGCGGCAGCAGGCACACAGCTGGCTGCTGCCCGCGATCGGCTGCGCGCTGCCATTTTACGTGGGTGGGCCAATTGAGGCCCGCCCAGCGTGACGTGCACCCAGAAGCGCTGAGCACTCCCTGTGCGGACGGAGGGAGAAGGGAGAGTCGGGGCCTGCATGCCGACCAGAAGATTCAGGCCTTAATAATTATTGTGTTAGTGTTCTAAGAATGGTTGCATTCCTGCAAGGTACAGAGTGAAAGTTTGGACCCAAATTTAAGCAAAATTTACTTCCTCCAGCTAAGCCATTTTTCTGAGGCTTCCACAAATGCCAACACGGGAGGTTGAACTCTATTGGCCTCTTAGTCTGGGAGGGTTAACTGAGTAGACACAGAGGTGCAGAATCTTGGTATACAGCTCAACGTCTAGCTCAGTTTCCTTATTCACATCCAATCTGCTTAGAAGCCTGTGGCATCTGTAATTTTGACAAACCCATCAGATATCTGGCATTATCATAGTTTGTAGACCACAGCATCACAAGCAACACAATTGGCCCCGTGAAAATGTATCCCAAAGTATTACATCTCTAAACAATTTTTTTTGATTTTCCTTTAGAATGGGTGGTACAAACAATTTGGAACACAAACAAGATGGAAAAACAGGGGTTGAGAAGGAGGACGTAGAGTGGAGGAGGAGGAATAAATTGAAAGTGGGCAAAGTTGTTCCACCTAAGAACTTCCTGATTGTTCATAACCTCTGTCATTCACCAGTCCACTGAAATCCTTAAAAGGGATCCCATTATTGTCATAAAGGTTTGCCATTGGGTGATTCATAAATCATGGGGTTGCTGGAGAGTCACAGTGGATTGTAATGGTGGGAATAGAGGTACCACAAAAGTCACATCCTGGATTGAGAGCTGAAATGTTAACTCCTCTATTCTTTCCACAGATGTTGCCTCACCTGATGAAGGTTCCCAGCATTTCCTGTTTTTGTTTCAGATCTCAGGAACTGTGCTATGACTGTTTTGTACTGCAATGCTCTCCCTGATCTGTGGAAGCAGCAAAAGTGAGCCTACAGAGTGGCTCTGGTGTCCTTCACAATAATAGAAGATCTGGCACCTCATTAGACCATTTTTTTCATATTAGTAAGGAGATATAGACAGGATTTATTATCAAAGCCAGCCTGGGATTAGCACTCATCATCAAGGCGCCAGCCAGATTGTTGACCCCTGAATTAAAAGAGCAATGCTGGTGTTCTTGAGGACCTAAGGGTCATGATGGCTTCTTAAAAGTTTGTTGTTGGTTCCATGTTTAATAAACATGTAAATTGTTTACAATTTAAAAAACTACAATTTAATTAAATTCCATGAAAACCACACTGCGGCAACTGAAATACTACAGATTGATGCTCTCTTGCAAGCTAAACACAAGTACCAATGGCAAATACAACATAATGCACAGTTCTGGACAATGTAAAAAGCTGGATGGAAGCAGAGAAGCCTATAGTTAACTCACCTCTGCAAGCTTCCAATGAAACTAAGCAACAGGTGTTCACAGTCCTGACGGAGGATTATTTATTTTCTTTGGCTACAAGAAGTATTTGAGAATGTTTGAGGAATTTCATGAAAATAACATTAGTTTTGTGAATCCAGTGCAAAAAGTTAGATTACACCCTCCATTTGTACATTTGGAATAATATGTACAGATGCAAATGAATAAAGAGGAACAATAAACAGTCTCATTCCTCTGTCCTAATACTAAAATGTCATCAGCAATGCAGTGTTTTTTGGACATCTATTCAAATTAAGATATTTAGGTAGTAAAAGTTGATTTAGATCACAGTTAAATAAAACATCCCAAAACGCACACAATCATGTCATTTTTTTTTAAATTCTTTCAGGGAATGTGAGCTTCACTGGCTAGGCCAGCATTTATTGCTTAACCCTAATTGCCCTCAAGAAGGTGGTGATGAGCTGCCTTCTTGAACTGCTGCAGTCCATGTGTGTAAATACATCCACAGTGCTGTTAGAGAGGGAGTTCTAGGGTTTTGACCCAGTGACAATGAAGGAATGGCGATATAGTTTCAAGTCATTGATGTATTGGCAAGTTAGATATTGTTTGCAAAAACTACTCTCCATTTATGTCTTTCCCAGCACTCTCAATCAGCTCTATTGAATCTTGGAAAGGTAAAAAGCTGTTTGCGGTAGTCCAACATTTTTAATCTATAAAACCATAAGACATAGGAAAAGAAGTAGGCCATTCAGCCCATCGAGTCTGCTCCACCATTCAATGAGACCATGCTAATCCGATAATCCTCAACTCCACTTTTCTGCCTTGTCCCCATAACCCTTGATTCCCTCACTGATTAAAAATCTTTCTATCTCAGCCTTGAATACACTTAATGACCCAGACTCTATAGCCCTCTGTGGTAAAGAATTCCACAGACTGACTACCCTCAGAGAAGAAATTCCTCCTCATCTCTGTTTTAAATGGGTGACCCCTTACTCTGAAATTACGCCCTGTGGTCCGAGACTCTCCCACAAGGGTAAACAACTTCTCAGCATCTATCCTGTCAAGCCCCCTAAGAATCTTATATATTTTAATAAGGTCACCTCTCATTCTTCTAAACTCCAATGAGTACAGGCCCAACCTACTCAACCTCTCCTCTTAAGAAAATCCCTCCATACCCGGGATCAACCTAGTGAACCTTCTCTGGACTGCCTCCAATGCCAGTATATCTTTCCTTAAATAAGGGGACCAGAACTGTTTACAGTATTCCAGGTGTGGTCTAACTAGTGCCTTGTATAGTTTTAGCAAGACTTCCCTATTTTAATACTCCATTCCCTTTGAAATAAAGGCAACATTCTGTTTGCCTTCCCTATTACCTGTTGAACTTGTATGTTAGCTTTTTGGGATTCTTGCATGAGGATCCCCAAATCCCTCTGTGCTGCAGCCTTCTGCAGTCTTTTTCCATTTAAATAATATTCAGCTCCTCTATTCTGCCTGCCAAAGTGCATAACTTCATATTTTCCCACATTATAGTCCATCTGCCAAGTTTTTGCCACTCACTTAACCTGTCTATATCCCTCTGTAGACTCCTTGTGTCATCCTCCCCACTTGTCTTCCCACCTATTTTTGTGTCATCCGCAAAGTTGGCGATAGTACATTCACTTCCCTCATCTAAGTCATTAATATATATTGTAAATAATTGTGGCCCCAGCACTGATCCCTGTGGCCCTCCACTAGTTACAGGTTGCCATCCTGAAAATGTCCCCCTTATCCCAACTCTCTGTCTTCTATTAGTTAGCCAATCCTCTTTTCATGCTAATATACTCACCCCCACCCCCAGCACCATGGGCTCTTAAATAATAGCCTTATGTGCGATACCTTATTGAACGCCTTTTGAAAATCCAAACATATTACATCTGCTGGTTCCCCTTTATCTATTCTGCTTGTTACCTCCTCAAAGAATTCTAATAAATTTGTTAGGCACGACTTCGCCTTCATGAAGCCATGCTGACTCTGCTTGACTAGATTATGTATTTCTAAATATTCTGCTCTTATATCCTTTAAAATAGACTCCAACATTTTCCCAATGACAGATGTTAAGCTAACTGGCCTATAGCTACTTGTTTTTTGTCTCCCTTCCTATCTGAATAGGGGTGTTACATTGGCCATTCTCCAGTCCTCTGGGCCTTTTCCAAAATCCAAGGACTCTTGGAAGATTACTACCAGTGCATCCACTATCTCTGAAGCTACTTCCTTTAATATCCTAGTCCACAAAAGCTGAAGGGAAGAAATATAAAGTGATAGCTTTGTTATTTGTATATTATAGTTCGTAGATTCTTCTCCACTCTTTATTAATTGCACACAAAAAATTGAGTTCTTGCAAAAGGACAAATTCCTGGCACTTAAAACTATTTCAGTTTATTTACATCTATGAAAAAAATTGGTCTTCAGTGGCAACAAAGTTGAATCTCCTGCATATACAGTTGTGGTTGTAACATTTAATACTACTATCAATTGTTTAGAACAAAAAATGCTCATACCGTAATAGTTTATTGGCCAAAAGCATAGCAATAATCATCCTCCACATAACCACTGGATAAAAGCACGCCAGCTGACTATATATGGAATATTTTCAATATGCCTGCCTCTTCAAGAAACATTGCATCACTCCATCATGTGACTGTCTCCTGTTTCTATTTTTCATGTTCTTAAACATTCTGAAATAGTCTTTAACATTGCCATGAAACTGCACTATATCATTAACTTTTTGTATGTTGCCTTAGAAAAACAGCCATCTGGAGCAACTGGTACACATGGATTAAACACTGGCAATTTAGCTTCCAAAACATCTGTGCCCAAATAACCTATTTCTTCAGGTGCTGATGAATTTGCTACATCTTTGTTGAATTTTCTGCTTTTATATCTTATTTCTGGGATACTGTTTTTTTCTTTTTATACCAATACTGAAGTGAGCTTCCTAACAAACTATCTGCACCAGTAATATGAGAAACCCCACTCTGACAGTAACTTTGCCTCTCCAATGGAGGAGATCTGATCACTCATGATTTTCAATTGGGCAGAAATTCAGCTTCACGTAGAATCTGGCACGTATGGGACCAAAAGGTAGCAGCAGGTTTTTGTTGTGTTCTTGATACCAGTAAAGAAAACTACTAGCTGTTTCCTAATATTTAAAAAGTTTTCTTTTCTGGCAGGGAGTCTGGGTCTTTGGGCAATCTGGAACTCGGTTCTCATGAAGTCCATGTCCTGAGATGATTTCACCCAGCATTTTTCCCGAGCAGCTTTAACAAGAGGGCTATTTTGAATAGCTTTCCCAGAAGTGTAGTCTTATCAGGTGGTCTATTGGGATACTTAGAGGATCTCCCAGGAAGGCAAAGGTGGGGTGCGGCAATCATTAACAATCACTAAACCAAAGAGCAATGTAAAATCACAAAAAAACACCATCCTGCAGTACGTGGCAAACAACTACAAACATATATATATGACAGATATAAATGTTTATTTTATACATATATATCTACATATTAATATTAATGTTTTAACATGCTTAACTGAAGTCAATTTCTCTCCATCTGGAAAGCTCTTAAGAAAATGTTGTTGAGCTATCTAACTTAAAAGCTGTATCCAACATATGTTAAAGGCAAAACTTGGGCCCCACGGTAGCAAGATTGATGAAGCTCTCAGCAATTATTCCTAGTTGCAATGGTTCATAAAATAAAGAAGTCAAATAGTGGTGATAATTGGCATTACATAGTTTGATGTTCCGAGTGGCCATTTCGGGGAGTATTGTACTGTGCCTCTAATTAAAACCACAACGGATGCTCCATTACAGCTGTGACACTAGCAGTTACCTGACACTGCGGTAAAACTACCCAGGTACATCCTTTGGGTAAATCTAACTCATCTAGTTACTGCCCTATCAACCTCCTCCTAGTCTACAGTAAAGTGATAGAAGATGGTAATAGGGCCATTGTGAGAAGCCAACTTGAGCAATACTGACAATTAATTCAGATTGTACCAGAATTACTCGGCCTTGGACCTTATCACACCTCAATCCTGATATGGATATGAAAGCTGAATGGCAGCAATGTGAAAGTAGCTGTCCCCAACATCAAGGCAGCAGTTGACCAAGGAGCTTGAAAAATATGGAGACAACAAGGTCAAAGGTAAAACCCTCCAAAGGTTTGCATTATACTTGATACAGAGCATGATGGATGGATTTGTTGGAAGCAGTCATCGTAGCCCCAGGAAACCGCTGGAATTGTTTGCTGACAATGCTGCAGTATTCAGCTTCATTTATAACTCCTCTAATAATGAAACTGTGCAGACCAGTTCGTAACAGGGTTATCAGTAACACCGAGGTAAAAACAAAAAACTGCGGATGCTGGAAATCCAAAACAAAAACAGAATTACCTGGAAAAACTCAGCAGGTCTGGCAGCATCGGCGGAGAAGAAAAGAGTTGACGTTTCGAGTCCTCATGACCCTTCAACAGTCTGTTCTGTTGAAGGGTCGTGAGGACTCGAAACGTCAACTCTTTTCTTCTCCGCTGATGCTGCCAGACCTGCTGAGTTTTTCCAGGTAATTCTGTTTTTGTTATCAATAACACCCATGATTTGGGCTGACAATTTTGGTGAATTGCTCTTGTAATGAGACAGCATGGACAAGGTGGGTTAAATGTCCTCCTTCTATGCTGAAAACATTCTATGAGTCCATGTGCATCACACAAGTGCCAAGTCATGACCACCTTGACCCAGTGTAGGTATCTGGAGGGGTGAGGGATTGGAGGAAATTACAGAGATAGGGAAGGGTGAAGGCATGGAGGGAGTAGAAAATAAGGATCAGAATTTTAAAATGATGATATTGTTTGACTGGAACCCAATGTAAGTCAGCGAACACAAGGGTAGGTAAGTGGGATTTGGTGTAAGTTAGGACATGGGCAACAGAGCTTTGGATGGCCTCAAGTTTACAGTGGGTAGATCAGCCAGGAATACATTACAATAGTCAGGTTTAGAGGTAACAAGGGCATGAATGAGGGTTCAGCAGCAGCAGAGCTGAGGCAGGGGCGAAGTCAGGTGATGTTACAAATAGGATGCGGAAATAGGCAGTCTTAGTGATGGTGTGAATATGTGGTCAAAAGTTCATCTTCGGGTCAAATGTGACACCAAAGTTGTGGACAGTGTGGTTTAGTCTCAGACAGTTGCCAGGAAGCGGGTTGGAGTTAGTAGCTAGGGAATGAGGTTTTGGAGTGGGGATCAAAGATAACGGGTACAGTCTTCCCAATATTTAATTGGACGATATTTCTGCTCATCCAGTATTGGATGTCAGATAAGCATTCTGAAAGGAGGGGTCGAGAAAGATAGTTGTGAGGTAGAGATGGGTGTCGTCAGTGTACATGTGAAAGCTAATGCTGTGCTTTTGGATAATGTCGCTGACGGATAGCGTGTAGATGAGAAATAGAAGGGGGCCAAAGATTGATCCTTGGGGGATACCAGAGGCAGTGGTGAGTGAGCAGGAAGAGAAGCCATTGAAACTGATACTCTGACTACAATTAAAAAAGAGACTTGCATTTACATAGCGTCTTTCATGACTACAAAGGGTTTTACAGCCAATGAAGTACTTTTGAAGTGAAGTTCATGCTGTAATGTAGGACAGGTGGTAGTTGATTTGTGCACAGCAAGCTCCCACAAACTGCAATCTGATAATGATCAGATAATCTATTTTTGTGATGTTAATTGAGGAATAAATATTGCCCAGGACACCAAAAGAAATTCCCCTGCACTTCTTCAAATTAGAGCTCTGGGATCCTAAAGTCCACCTGAGAGGGCAGAAAGGGCATGGGTTTAACATCACATCAGAAAAATGGCACCTCCGAAAATGTGGCACTTCCTCAGCATTGCACTGGACAGCCAGCCTTGATTTTTCTGCTGAAGTCGTGGAGTGGGAGTTGAAACCACAAGCCTCTGATTCAGCAGCAACAGTACTACCAATTAAGCCACAGTTGACAAGCTTTAGATATGATAGATAAGAACAGAACCAGAGGAGAACATTCCCATTTAACTGGACGTACAGTGGAACAGCATTGGAAGAGTATGGTGCAGTTGACCATGTTAAAGGCTACAGGCGGGTCAAAAAGGACAAGAGATCGTTTACTTTTGTCACAGTCACATCCAGGTCACAAATGGCATCCTTTAAGGGCTGTTTTGGTACTGTGGCATGCACGGAAACCTGATTGGAGGAATTAAAACATCGAATTCTGGAAAAATGGACACTGATTTGGCAGGTGATAACACGTTCAAACACTTTGGAGAAAAAAGGGAGATTGGAGATGGGGTTGTAGTTTGCAAGCACGGTGGGGTCAATAGTATTTTTTTTTGAGGAGAGGGGTGAAGATGTCAGGTTTATGAAGTGGACTTAAGTACCACTGACAATATAAAACGCCATATATATTCAATTATAACCTTTCGGGTGTTGGAACTGCACATTATTGTTTAGTGAGACGAGATTGCTTGTTCTGCAGTAGCATTTATCTCTTTGGTGCTTATAAATTATAGCTTGACCTGGTCACCTGGCATATAAAATAAGGGCATTTAGACTTGGCTTTTCAACCAGATGTTAATTATTTGGATATGACTCTCATCTTCAAAATGGATGCAGGCAGCTGGAGAAGGAGAGCAAAGCATTTTATATTATGTCTAATAATTGGGGAAAGATCACAAAATACGTCTAAAACTGGGTATTTTCATTTATTTTATATTTGCTTTAAAGTGAAATAAAGAAAATAATTTGAATGAGGGAGAACAGAGAATGGCAAGTGAAAGGAGAATGGTATGTTTAACTATCCAAGGTTAATATTACAAAATTAAAGTTATTCCTGATATCGGAAAAGGACCAGTTCAGAAAGACTGAAATTTCCCTACAGCTGGGTTGATTCTATTACTAAAGAATAGGAGACTGTGAGTTCTTGCTGTCAGGTGTAGCACCAAAACAAAACATCCACAAATTTTATCACTGTTTTTTTCAAAGCAGGTTGCACAACTTAAATTTATTTACTTGCACAGTTGCTGAGTTGCACATAAAAATTAAACAGTTGGAAGTTACAAGGTTGTATTCAATAAATTGTCCTCATGAGGTTATACTCTGCATGGTAAGGCGCTGTAAACTAATAAATAGTTGCCGAAAATAAAATATTTATAGTACCCGAATTGTGAAAATCATCTTTGAGATTAGCCATCATCAGACCTGACTATGCTTTTGTTCCTACGTCATCACCTAATGTGTTGTCAAAACAATTTTAATCCCAAGAAACTAAATAAAAATTTCAAGCAATTTTCGAATGGGAATTATCACAACTCTGAAGAACTGTTTAATAGCTTACATAAAATATATAACTTTTTTGTGAGAAGAAGGTTGGGCAAAAATGTCGTCTGAACCTATTGTATGTAGGGATCTGGTTTTGTAATATTTACCAAATAGAATAGCCTCTGGAATTCTGATGTCTATTAAAATACACTTCTGTCTCTAAAAGCATATTACATTATCAACTAAATTACCATAATTGCCTGGTGTTTAGTATTCTATACATAAACCACAAGAGCAAATCTCAAGTAATTTATAATGATCAGAGGCCTAAGGCTGCACATTACAGCCATTAAGCTTCTCGCTGCTATTTCGTAATACTATACACATTTCATTCCTTTATAGTGCTGAAAACAAGATTACACATTCTTCTTGGACATGACTATCCTCTAGGAGAAAACAATAAATGATTACATTATCTCCTACATGTGCTCTATTTGAATGAACAATAGGTCTTGGAGAAAATAGCAGTCAGTGATCATTTCCTGTTGTGAACTTTATTTATGAATGCCGCTTTATATAAAAAAAGTTAAAGTAGACACCTGAAACATTGATGATACCAAGAAATCATTATGGCATAGGAACATGACATTGGAATTCCTCAATTTAAACTACAACCTTACAATTTTAACCAATTTATCTATAATTTTGTGTAATGCCATGTGTGGTCTCTTAAGATATACCGTGAGATTTTTAGATGCAAAACTATTGCTCATGCTATGTGACTGAGAGTGAATTGCAGTGATGAGTTTCAAAAACCATTTATATCTATTTTATCTGCATTAATATCTTGGCTTTTGTCATAATTAAACCGCTGGATCCCCCACCATCAACAACCTGGGGTTACCATTGAAAAAAAAACTTAACTGGACCAGCCATGTAAATAAAACTGTTAGTTAGGCATGCTGTGGAGAGGAAGAGTTAACGTTTCAGTTCGAGATTCTCTTTCATCAGAACTAAAGGAAGAGAGAAATGTAATAGGTTTTATGCCAGTGGAAGGGGAAAGAGTGAGGGGGGAAAGAGGGAGGGGGGCAAGAAGAACAAAAGGGAAGGTCTGCGATAGGCTGAAGTGCAGGACAGATTAAATGACTAAAGATTTCAAGATGCAAAAGCCAAAGAGAATGGAAATAGGTATAGTAAAGAAACTAAAGATGTGTCCTGATGAAGCATGGATGGTTATATAGCAGCCATTGGAATGCAACATGAAGGAATACAGTAAGAAACAAGGCAAGACCGACCAGCAAAAAAAAATATAGCGGTTGTGATCTAAAATTGTTGAACGCAATGTTGAGTCCAGAAGGCTGTAGAGTGCTGCATCGAACGATGAGGTGCTCTTCCTCAAACTTGTGTTGAGCTTCATTGGAACACTGTAGTAGGCTATACACAGCAAGGTCAGAGAGGGAACAAGATGGAGAATTAAGATGGCAAACAACAAGAAGATTGAGATCATGGTTGTGGTCCGAATGGCCATATAAATGCTGTGTCTAGGAATTCTGCTGAGGGTAACTCACCTCCTGACTCCCCAAAGCCTGTCCACCATCTACGAGGCTCAAGTCAGAATCATACATGTAACAGAATCAATCATAGAACAGTGCAGCATTGAAGGAGGCCACGTGGCCTATTGAGTCTGGCTGGCTCTTTCAAAGAGAAATCCAGTTCATGTACCCCCTCTTTTCCCAGAGCCCTGTAATTTACTTCCCTTTAAATATTTATGCAATCTCCCTTTGAAAACTGCATGGAATCTGTTTCCACCATTCTATTAAACAATGCATTCCAAATCCTCACCATTCATTGCATTAAAAGTTTTTCCTCATATCACTCTGGTTCCTTTCCCAATCACCTTAAATCTGTGCTATCTGGTTACTTCCACATCAATCATTGGAAGCAGCTTCGTTTTTTACTTAATCTAAACCCTTCAGAGATGGGCAATGAGTGCTGGCCTTTCCAGTGATGCCCACATCTCGTGAACAAATAAAAATAGATTTAAAATGGAGGGGTGTAGTATTCAAAAAGAGAGAACTATTTACAATATCAGTTAGCATGGTGCCAGGAAGAGATGTTAGGCAGTCAGTAGTTCAGTGGGAGGAGGTCATGGACCAGGTAAGCTTGGAGGGAGTTTTTCTCCATGTACATTTCTCTTGTTCCCTTCTTTTCTTTGTAGTTTTCTTGTGCCTCCACCCCTTTGATTGCCAATGCTAGTTTTCAATTATTTCTATGCATTCATCTCTTATAATAAAGATCGCAACAGCCTTGGGTCTAGGTGCATTTCTGGCAGAATATGCAGAGTTTTGTTGCTGGAAGTTCAAATTGCGTTAGGTGCTAATTGTTTTTTGAATGCAAGATCAAATAATGACAGTTCATGTGTTTCTACATTAACAGTACCTCATTATTTCAAATATATTCTACACTATTCCCCCCAGGTCTCTGCATTCCCTTGCACCTTGAAATAAATAGGAACTGTTCCAACCTAGGTAAAGTATTTTTAAAAAGCCATATAATTAACCTGACCTTTTTGTGGTATATCATTTTAAATACCACAATTGTCATTCACTGCTAAAGTCAATTTAAAGGTAGGGCCGGTAATACGTAGATTCACAGATTCACAGCATAGATTTACAGGTCACTCACTGGCAACAAGCAAAAAGGTATGTTATCAACATTCTCATTAGGGTCTTCCAGCAAATACTATCTAGGCATCTTTAAAGGTGGCAGGTCAGGTCAACAAAGCAGTTATTAAAGCACATGATATCCTGGGCTTTATAAATAGTGGCATGGAGTACAAAAGCCAGGTATTTGTGCTAAATCTATCTCAAATTGGCCCCAGCTGGAGCATAGTGTCTAATTCTGGAGATTTTAGGCAGGACATGCATGATCTGAAGACAGTATAGAAGAGATTTACTAGGGTGAGTCCGGGGATGATAGATCACAGTTACGTGGATTGTCTGCAGAAGCTGGAATTGTTTTCCTTAGAGCAGAGAAGGCTAAGAGAAGATTTGATGGAGGTGTTTAAAATCATGAAGAGTTTAGATAGAGTAAAAAAAATAAGCTGCTTCCAATGGTTGAAGGGGAGGTAACCAAATAGCACAGATTTAAGGTGATTGAGAAAGAAACCAGAGTGACGTGAGGAAAAACTCTTTAACACAGTGAGTGATGAGGATTTGGAACGCACTGTTTAATAGAATGGTGGAAACAGATTCTGTGTAGTTTTTAAAAAGGGATTGCATAAATATTTAAAGGAAAGTAAATTACAGGGCTCAAGGATAAGAGTGGGGACATGAACTGGATTGCCCTTTGAAAGAGCCAGCCAGACTCAATATGATTCTTTTACAATTTTTGTGACAATGCTAAATGCTGCATAAGCATAGTGTTGGTGCTACGACTTTCTCTTGGTATTCAAAGAAAAAATGTATCATTATTATAATATCAGCACTGTGATTTACAGTGCCCAACTTTTATCAAATCTGAAGATTTAACTGTTCTATATTGCTGGTGGAGCATTCCAAAAGATTTCAGATCTTGCTGTATCCTTGGAATGATGGCATTTATTCTAGTTTGAACTCAGTTCCAGACCTACATGAAAAGCAGTTAATGATGCTTACAAATATGAGCTTAGATAGCAGCGCTCTAAAAATACTTTCCTTCACACACTAAAATATTGTTGTGGCAATCACCCAAAAGGAGTCAAATTATTATGAGAAAAATGTAATATATTGTAAACTAAAATAACACAATTTTGAAACATTTATTGGCAACTGCAAACCACCCACTCAAATAGTGCAATTCATATGCAAATCTGGCAGGTGCAAGTGATTTAAGAGTCAGCACCTTATATGATGTTTTCCCACAAATATCAAAATACAATTAAAGACCAAGTTTTGACAGATACATTTTCAAACCAGTGATTGCAGCTTTGAATTCAATACAACATCTTGAACAGTCACAATATTTTATCTATAAAGTTAAGAAGTTTTGAAGTCATGGTCAACAGAAGGTGAACTTCCCCACAATGGCAAGTTCATCTCCTCTAAAAAGGCCCCTGCCTGTTTTGTTTTTCTCTCGGGGAGGCAGGGGCAGGATGCAGTGAGACCTACCATGTCCCCAGCCCAAGGCAGCAACGAAGGCGAGTGCTTAGCAAGGCTGGAATGCCCACCTGTTTTTACTGGGACATATGCCCAATTTTAGTTATGAATTTCAGGCCATCAAACCGTCATCCCCCCACACACCCTGCATACCTTGCTCCTTGCCCCATTATATCTCTATGACTCCTCCATGCCTCTTCATTCCTCCATGTTACCTCATCTTCCCGAAGCCTCCGTCATGTCTCCTATGTATCCTCTATAGCCACTCACCCAGTATCTGCTATGGGCAGACCTCATGAGCAATATCTTTGAAATGGAGTTGAAAAAATTAAACTTCTAACAATCTAATAGAACTCTCATTCAAATACACTATGTAGTGAAAAAAACTCTCATCCATGAAACACACTAAAAATTTAAATCCGTCAAGTGGTCAATCTGTTGTCAAAACAGACAAACATCTAATTCATTTCCCAGATCAAAGGCATATTATCCTTTAATAACTTCTTGAACTTGTCAATTAAAATGTGAACACAGCTCCCTGCTGAGATGTGGCTCGTTAGCTTTTGAAACTCAACAAGCATTCATAATGGGCACAGCTGTAATAACAGTCCTTGGAAATATGAAGAAGGCCTGTTTCTCTAAGCTACAGCAGAAGTTCTACTAATCAAGGTACTCCAGAAGCAGGTGGGTACTTCTATTTTCTCTATGTTAAAACTGAAGGTTTTTTTTTCATTTTAAAAGGATTTTGGGCATTTCACTCAATTCAGATTATTAAACTAGCAGTCTCAAGCAGTCATTTATTCAATTTTGAATGCATAAGAGCACTTGTCTCATTTGGAAAAGTCCTCTAATGCATCTCAACACTTAGTCAATGCTGATCAATGGAATGGTCAACTTATCTTTGGAGGACAGAGCCCTATAATCAATCACTACAGTTAAAACACATCTAACTTACAATATAACATTTAACTATTGAAACTAAAAGAACAAACTGTTTTGTATTTCAAAGTATGTCAATGGTAGAATTCCATAGCAGGTGACAGATTTTTTTTTGGTTCCCCACTTAGGACTGGGGTTCGGTCATGGTTAACGCCTCCTCTGAGCGGCCATGAAACAAGTCTACCTACTGGAGGGGCCCCGACTCCACCAAAAGTGCTGGTGGTGGGGGGGGCAGTGGTGGGGGAGAGGTGTTTAAAACCACCAAACCCACAATGGAGCCAGAAAGGGCAGGATTGCTGGGTGTGGCTGACTGCCTGCCTACACCCTTATCGCATGCCGGCAAAACCTGTTGGAAGCAGTATAGGGTCGGAAATCCCTGAATCGGTTCACGACCACCATTTTTAAAGGGCTCCCAAGTTGTCCCAACTCAATGAAAATCCAGGCCTATGTTTCCATAGGAGACTAACTCATTAGCCCGACAGACAGCCAACGTGAACTCAATGGTCTCCTTCTGTGCTGGGAATGACATATGGCTCTATGACATAGAAATCCAGACATAAATCTTCCTCTGCAATGCACACAATGTAAACATATTGTACAACTGAAACATTTTCATAAAATTCTAAGAAACTAATTAAACCATATTGTTTAATAATACAGCACTAGGAAGATACTGACAGAACAGTTATGGCAAGGGCAAGCCATTCTGTAGTTACACAGAATTTCATTTCAAAAAAGTGCCCAACATATTCTTCAATTTTCTTTTTCTGCATAACTGATATCTAACACAAATGAAAAACAACAGGGAGCATTAATTCCTCTAATTTCTTATTTTATGCAGTACTTGATTATTTTTCAAAGCTTTATGCCTGAGTTTTGCTTAGGGATTTAATAAAGCTAATTTATCTTTAAATCACAATTTATGGTCCATTTTAAAATACATACCTGATGTATTTTTGTTATGATTACATTAATAAAATCCTGCATAATAATCATAGGAACAGATGTCATGCTGTTTATGAATTGAGGTCTAATACAAAGGCCTGAACTTTTGCATTGGGCATGCAGAGTTGAGGGAATTCTTGGGTGGGGGTGTGGGGCCGGATTTTATGGGAGTCATGCTCGCTGCCACCAGAAAGAATTCGAAGGCAGCATAAGGGTTGCCAGGTATGGAGGCAGGCTGGACGAAAGGCTGGCTCCAATGATCCTGCACTTTGCCCCCTCACTCACTCTGCATACCCCACCCAACCACCATGCCTCCATGCCAACCTATGCTCCTCCACCTACCCTCATGGCCCTTTATAGCTCCTATGCCCACATATGCCCCTCCACCCAATCACCATGCCCCTACATCCTTGATGCCAACATATGCCCCTCTACCCACCCCCACGGCCCTTTATAGCCCCGATGTTAACTTAGTGCTAACTCATACCAACCCATGCCCCCCCAGAACCCTTTGTCCTTACATCTTCCATGCCAACTCTATTGACAAATCTACTGGAGTTTTTCGAGAATGTAACTAGTAAAGTTGATGAGGGGGAGCCAGTGGATGTGGTTTATTTGGACTTTCAGAAGGCTTTCGACAAAGTCCCACATAAGAGATTAGCGTGTAAAATTAAAGTGCAAGGCATTGGGAGTAGTGTATTGAGATGGATAGAAAACTGGTTGGCAGACAGGAAACAAAGAGTAGGAATGGCAGGCAGTGACTGGTGGGGTACCGCAGGGATTGGTGCTAGGACCCCAGCTATTCACAATATATATTAAAGATTTAGGTGAGGGAACTAAATGTAATATCTCCAAATTTGCAGATAACACAAAGCTGGGTGGGAGGGTAAGCCGTGAGGAGGATGCAGAGAAGCTTCAGTGTGAATTGGGCAAGCTGAGTGAGTGGGCAAATGCATGGCAGATACAGTATAATGTGGATAAATGTGAGGTTATCCACTTTGGTAGCAAAAACAGGAAGGCAGTTTATTATCTGAATGGCTATAAATTGAGAGAGGGGAACGTATAACAAGACCTGGGTATCCTTGTACACCAGTCGCTGAAGGTAAGCATGCAGGTGCAGCAGGCGGTAAAGAAGGCAAATGGTATGTTGGCCTTCATAGCGAGAGGGTTCAAGTACAGGAGCAGGGATGTCTTACTGCAATTATACAGGGCCTTGGTGAGACCACACATGGAATATTGTGTGCAGTTTTAGTCTCCTTATCTGAGGAAGGATGTTCTTGCTATAGAGGGAGTGCAGTGAAGGTTTACCAGACTGATTCCTGGGATGGCGGGACTGACATATGAAGAGAGATTGAGTCGGTTAGAATTATATTCGTTAGAATTATATTATGGAGTTCAGAAGAATGAGGGGGAATCTCACAGAAACCTACAAAATTCTAACAGGACTAGACAGGGTAAGTGCAGGAAGGATGTTCCTGATGGTGGGGGAGTCCAGAAGCAGGGGTCACAGCCTGAGGATACAGGGTGGACCATTTAGGACTGAGATGAGGAGAAATTTCTTCACCCAGAGAGTGGTGAGCCTGTGAAATTCACTACCACAGAAAGTAGTTGAGGCCAATACATTTTATGTTTTCAAGAAGGAGTTAGATATAGCTCTTGGGGCGAAAGGGATCAAAGGATATGGGGAGAAAGTGAGAGCAGGCTATTGAGTTGGATGATCAGCCATGATCATGATGAATGGCGGAGCAGGCTTGAAGGGCCAAGTGACCTACTCCTGCTCCTATTTTCTATGTTTCTCCGTAACTCATCCAGTATGCACCATGGGTAGACCTCAGGACTCATGCTGAGATTAAATGAAGTTCTAAGTGTCTATTGATGAATTGGCTATTTAAAAACAAACACTCATTGATCAAAACACTCATTCACTACATTTAACTTTCCATAATCCCTTTTGGATAAAGCTTTCATATTCAAACAGTTTTTAAGCACCTGGAGATGTCAATCAAACTGTGAATTGACAGGCACCTCACTGTGATGACAATGGTTTGTAAAATCAGTTATGCAGCCCTAATCCTGTAATGGTAACCCTCAGGTTAATGGCTGCAAACATAGTGAAATAGTAAGTACTATTTTTCAACATTGCAGACAGTTTTTTCAATTATTTAAAGGGCAGTGGATTTAAATGCCTTGACAGCTTCCTTTGACAACATCAATGAGCTTGGCAGTTCCATTGGGTTTATCCACTTTTTGCGCATAACCATGTCTACTTTTAACAATCGTAAGGGTAACCTGATCTCTCCCAAAGGTGTCCCAGGATCATATCCAAAGGGTACCTTACCGCTCCAAAAGAGTGCCTCTCCAAAGAACTCTGGTAGGTTTAGGCCTTTCCCTACCAAATCTATGTCTAAGCATCATATTTCCCACTCCCACCTTGTGCAAATCAGATCAGACTGAAGGCAGCTGCAGTTTAACATGTGCAGCTGCCTCTGTGAACCATGGATGTGCAAAATTTGACTCACCTCCATTTCCCCCAACTGCGATAATGCTAGGGGCTGAGTTTGGAGAAGGATTTTTGGATTGGGACCTCTGGAGCCATTTTTGCAAAGGCGGAGAGCCTCTATGTCTCTGCAAAAATTCAGGCCAAATTTTGGGCTTCCCTTTTAAGGTTTTTATCCCAGTGCCACCCTATTTCCTTGTCAAGCGAGCAGGCTAGTATATTGGCTGCTGCCAATACTATTCTGTTGACTGTGAAATGTGGAGGGATATCTGAGATTGACCCAGCCCTTCACCCTCTCTTTCTAAAGAGTCTTGACTACATGCCAACTCTTCTTTACTTTCTTCACTCAATACCTCACATTGAGATTGTGAACCTAGTACTACAAGAACGAACTGCACATCTTACAATTTTATGACTCATGTTGTTTCACCAATAAATCATGAATTGAAGTCAAGTTTATTGTTGGAATGTTGATTAGATGGTCTTTGGAGATGCACAGGTTCTAGAAAGCACTGTATAGGTATATTTTAGCACACCTTTTACTGTATTACATTTCACTCAAACCTAAATCCATTGCAGGCCTGTCACCAAAACTGTCCACCATGAAGTACAGAAATCCATAAAGACAGCATTTGGAGACTGTTTCCTGCTAAAAACAAAAATGCCTCACAAAGGAATTCCCTGAGTTGTCCTTCCAAAGCATTGCATTTCAACTTGTACAATGTAGCTCATCCGACCTCAGCTTAATTGCACCCTGAATTGCCAAATGCCACACTTTGCAAACACAGAATCCTCAAAGCTGTGAAGTCAGTCACTGTTTGAATAGACAGCATGGTTACTAAAGGATTCTTAAAAGTGTTAACAATTTAGTAAAATAATTTGATGTTACACATATGTACAATGTAAAGCTTGCCCCATGTATTGAAGAAAAGATTACTGTAACTAGTTTTGATAATAGTCTATAAAGTACTATGATAAACTGGACAGTATTACCATACTTAAGACCTCACCAGTGAAAGTTGCTGTTCCTTTCCTGTAGCCAATGACAGTAACGATTTAATTGTGCATTTTCCAAGCTAGAACAAAATCAAAGTAGTTCAAATGCTTACTGATGGAACTTGTATTTGAAGCTGACACAACCAATGAATTTAATACTTGAATCCACTTTCAAGATCATAACAAATATATCTAAAGCGAACTGGAGGAACCAACACCCACAAAATAGGAAGTACTGATGTTTTCAGGCAAAAAAGAAATTAATTGTAGCTTAATTTTTATACCTACAAAAAGGAATCCATGATAGGCGCAATGCCCTCACATTTAATCAAACACAGCTAAATATTCAAAACAAAAACAGAATTACCTGGAAAAACTCAGCAGGTCTGGCAGCATCGGCGGAGAAGAAAAGAGTTGACGTTTCGAGTCCTCATGACACTTCAACACAACTGAGTGAATATTAGGAGAGGGGTGAAATATAAGCTGGTTTAAGGTGGTGGTGGGGGGGCGAGTGGGGGCATGTGGTGTGGTTGTAGGGACAAGCAAGCAGTGATAGGAGCAGATAATCAAAAGATGTCACAGACAAAGGAACAAAGAGGTGTTGAAGGTGGTGATATTATCTAAACGAATGTGCTAATTAAGAATGGTTGGCAGGGCACTCAAGTTACAGCTCTAGTGGGGGTGGGGTGGAAAGACTAGCAGGGCATACAAGATTTAAAAATAATGGAAATAGGTGGGAAAAGAAAAATCTATATAAATTATTGGAAAAAACAAAAGGAAGGGGGAAGAAACAGAAAGGGGGTGGGGATGGAGGAGGGAGCTCAAGACCTAAAGTTGTTGAATTCAATATTCAGTCCAGAAGGCTGTAAAGTGCCTAATCGGAAGATGAGGTGCTGTTCCTCCAGTTTACGTTGGGCTTCACTGGAACGATGCAGCAAACCAAGTACAGACATGTGGGCAAGAGAGCAGGGTGGAGTGTTAAAGTGGCAAGCGACAGGGAGATTTGGTTCATTCTTGCGGACAGACCGGAGGTGTTCTGCAAAGCGGTCGCCCAGTTGACGTTTGGTCTCTCCAATGTAGAGGAGACCGCATTGGGAGCAATGAATGCAGTAGACTAAGTTGGGGGAAATGCAAGTGAAATGCTGCTTCACTTGAAAGGAGTGTTTGGGCCCTTGGACGGTGAGGAGAGAGGAAGTGAAGGGGCAGGTGTTGCATCTTTTGCGTGGGCATGGGGAGGTGCCATAGGTAGGGGTTGAGGAGAAGGGGGTGATGGAGGAGTGGACCAGGGATCCCTACCTATTTCCCACCTATTTCCATTATTTTTAAATCTTGTATGCCCTGCTAGTCTTTCCACCCCACCCCCACTAGAGCTGTAACTTGAGTGCCCTGCCATCCATTCTTAATTAGCACATTCGTTTAGATAATATCACCACCTTCAACACCTCTTTGTTCCTTTGTCTGTGATATCTTTTGATTATCTGCTCCTATCACTGCTTGCTTGTCCCTACAACCACACCACATGCCCCCACTCGCCCCCCCCACCACCACCTTAAACCAGCTTATATTTCACCCCTCTCCTAATATTCAGTTCTGTTGAAGGGTTATGAGGATTTGAAACGTCAAATCTTTTCTTCTCCGCCGATGCTGCCAGACCTGCTGAGTTTTTCCAGGTAATTCTGTTTTTGTTTTGGATTTCCAGCATCCGCAGTTTTTTGTTTTTATTACAGCTAAATATTCAGTTTATTCCACTTGTCAGAGAAACCTCGCACAATTTACCCTCAAGCTGGTGTTAAATACAACAAATATAGTGCTGTTCACCATTAAGCATCCTCTATGTTATAAACTTAAATGCCATGTTGTTAAAATTCATAAGTGCATAACATAGAAGATGCTTTGCTTATTTGATTACAAACTTCAATGATTCAATTTATTCTTTCCCAGGATGTGGGTGTCACTGGCCAGGCCAGCATTTATTGACCGTCCCTAATTGCTCTTGAGATGGTGGTGGTGAGCCCCCTTCTTGAACCATTGCAGTCCATGTGGCGTAGGTACACCTACATTACTATTCAGAAGGGAGTTCCAGGATTTTGACCCAGCGACATGAAGGAACGATGATATAGCTCCAAGTCAGGATGGTGTGTGGCTTGGAGGGGAACTTGCAGGTGGTGGTGCTCCCATGCATATGTTGCATTTGATCTTCTAGGTGGTAGAGTTCGCAGGTTTGGGAGGTGCGATTGGAGGAGCCTTGGTGAGTTGCTACAGTGCATCTCGTATCCTGACTTGTGCCTTGCAGATGGTGGACAGTATTTGGGGAGCCAGGAGGTGAGTTAGTCACCACAAAGCCTCTGACCTGCTCTTTTATGTATTCTTTCATGACATGTGAGCATCGCCCACAAGGCCAGCATTTCTTGCCAAACCCTACTTGCCCTTGAACTAAGTGGCTTGGTAGGCAGGTTCAAAGGGCAGTTAAGAGTCAACCACAATGCTGTGGGTCTGAAGTCACTTGTAGGCCAGACCAGGTAAGGATGGTAGATTTCTGTCCCTAAAGGACATTAGTGAACCAGATGGGCTTTTTCAACAATTGCCAATGGTTTCATGGTCACCATTACTGAGACTAGCTTTATAATTCCAGATTTTTTATTAATTGTCATGTTAGGATTTGAACCCATGGCCCCAGAGCATTAGTCTGGGCCTCTGGGTTACTAGTCCAGTAACATTACCAGCAAGCCACTGTCTCCCCCTGGATTTATGTGGTAGGTCCAATTTAGTTTCTGGTCAATGGTAACACCCCAGGATGTTGATGGTGGGAGATTCAGCAATGGTAATGCCATTCAATATCAGGGGGAGATGGTTGCATTTGCTCTTGTTGAAGATGGTCATTGTCTCGTATTTGTGTGGCACAAATGTTACTTGACACTTGTCACCCCAAGCCTGAATGTTGTCCAGGTCTTGCTCCATATGGACTCGGACTGCTTCAGTATCTGAGGAGTCATGAATGATGCTGAACATTGTGCAATCATCAGCAAACATCCCCACTTCTGACCTTATGATGGAGAGAAAGGTCATTGATGAAGCAGCTGAAGATGGTTGGGTGTAGGATACTACCCTGAAGAACTTCTGCAGCGAGGTCTTGGGATCGAGATGATTGACCTCCAACAACCACAATCATCTTCTTTTGTGCTAGATATAACTCCAACCAGAGGTTTCCCTGATTTCCACTGACTCCAGTTTTGCTAGAGCTCCTTGATGCCACATTAAGTTAAATGCTGCCTTGATATCAAGAGCAGTAACTCTCACCTAACTTCTTGAGTTCAGCTCTTTTGTCCATGCTTGTACCAAGGTAATAAAGTCAGGAGCTGAATGGCCCTGGGGGAACCCAAACTGAGCATCAGTGAACAGCTTATTGGTGAAAAAGTGCTGCTTGATAGCACTGTCGATGATACCTTCCATGACTTTGTTCATGATCAAGAGTAGACTGATGGGGTGGTAATTGGCTGGGTTGGATTTGTCTTGCTTTGTGTGGGTGATTTTCAACATTGCCAGGTAGATGCCAGTATTGCATCTGTGCTTGAAACAGCTTGGCTAGCGGTGTGTCTAGTTCTGAGCACAAGTCTTCAGTATTTTGCCGGTATGATGTCAGGGCTCTTAGCCTTTGCAGTATCCAATGCCTTCAGCTGTTTCTTGATATCACGTGCAGTGAATCACATTGGCTGAAGACTGGCATCTGTGATGCCTGGGGCCTCAGTTAGAGGCTGAGATGGATGATTAACTTGGCAATTCAGGCTGAAGATGACAGAAAATGCTTCAGCCTTCTCTTTTGCACTGATGTAATGGGCTTCCTCATCATTGAGAATGGGGGTATTTGTGGAGCCTCTTCCTCTAGTTAGTCATTTAATTATCCACTACCATTCATGACTGAGTGTGGCAGGACTACAGAGCTTAGATCTGATCCACTGATTGTGGGATATTTTAGTTCTGTCTATCGCATGCTGCTTCCACTGTTTGGCATGCAAGTAGTCCTGTGTTGCAGCTTCACCAGGTTGACATCTCATTTTTAGTATCCCTGGTACTGCTCCTGGCATGCCCTCTTCATCGGACCAGGATTGAACCCCTGGCTTGATGGTAATGGTAGAGTGAGGGATATGCCAGGACAGTGGTAGTGCCACACAACACAATGGAGGGTATCCTCAATGTGAATAGGAGACTTCGTCTCCACAAGGATTGAATGGTGGTTACTCTTACCAATACTGTCATGGGCAGATGTATCTGCAATAAGGTCAAGTAGGTTTCTCCTTCTTGTTGGTTCCCTCACAACCTGCCGTACACCCAGTCTAGCAGCTATATCTATTCAGACTTGGCCAGCTAGGTCAGTAGTGGTGTTGCTGAACCACTCTTGGTAATGGTCACCAAAAGTGCGATTCAGGGAACAGAGTTTGCATGTAACTCATATTTGCAATCTCCAACAGGGCCCTCACGCTATTGCTGAAGTTACTGGGTCATATCCCAGAATATTAATACTTTTAGCTCAATTAAAAAGTACATACTGAAAAGCAACAGCTACATGGAAATAGATTTTATTTTACATTTTGAATTAATAACTAAAGTCAAGCATGAAATTATAGTAACAACTTATCATGTCACACATGGTTCTCAAAATGATCCCAACACCTCACACTGGAAACTGGTCACATTTGTATCTTAGTCTAAAACAGTACAACAAACTAAATTAAAGCTGAGTAAAGTTTCATTGATGTAATCCTTTCTCTGGCTACAGAACAGTCATCAACAGCACTTAAAAATGTCAATACACAACTTTTGACACATCCTTTGATGTCTTAAATTTTGATATGGACTTGTTTAAACAAAGACCCAAGACTGTTTCGCTGTTACCGACTTTGATCTAATAAGTCAACAGCAAGTCTTCTCAGTTGTGAATCTCAAGCAATAGGTCTATATTGTTGCATAGACTGTCAGCAGTTTTCAGATATTGTGCTGGTTATGTGTACAATGCACCTGGTAATGGAGTTGCAACATTTTTGGGGCGGGGGTGGGTGGGAGGGTATGTGGATGTGAATAGGTAAAAATTTGTTCCAAAGGAAGATGGAGTAAATAAATGTCAGGCAGAGGAATAATGAAATAAATTAATAATTAAGAACTAAATAGATTTGTCTAAAAATGTGAATAGATTAATTATAACTATTCCTGCTTCATAACCTACCTAAAGAATGTTGTATTACAACTTAATAGTCTTTAAAGATATTACCACGGATTCATGTACAATTTGGAATTTTAATTCATTCAGTTGAACAATGTTGTGTTTGAAGCATGTTTGAGTGCAATCCAGTGATGCTGCCTTTATCAGACACTTCATTCAAAAAGACTACCCTAAGATCTATTATCTATAAAAAATTCAATTGTAATGTATGCAAAATACTAAAATGAAAAGAAACAAGGTCTAGAGTGTGGTGGACGGTTGTAATTTGATCAGGAAGCAGTCACTGTCTGAAGCCATTAGAGTAAAGTTTAAGCAGTTTATAAAGCCATCTAAATCTTAGGATTACATTTTGATCCTGTAACACACCCCACTTCCTCTCTGCTGTTACAGCACTTTTAATGTATATAGTTGGTTTGCTATTTGAAAATTTCAATTGAATTCCAACCTACATAATAGGGGTCCCCTCCCTTTTTAGTGACCATTCTTGTAGAAATAATACATGCACAAAATCAGGTATTGATTTTCTATATATATATATATATATATATATAGTCAATAAATTTACTGCTTCAGCCATTCCTTCCCCTTTCAGATATACTTGTTGGTTTATAAACATGATGACACAATTGCATCCAAGCACATGTTCCAGAATCTGCTGAAGTGTGGTAGCTCATGGAATAACCAACTAGTTACAGTTGTGTGTATGTTAATTGTGGCTCAGTTGGTAGCACATCTGCCTCTAAATCACAAGGTTCTAGGTTCAAAGTCCCTCTCCAAGACTGACACTCCAATGCAGTATGGTGGGGATCAGTGGGCAGAATCATCCCAGAATTGCACTAAGTGCGGTAAAGGGGTGAAAAATGATGTTATCCCATCAGCCGCAATGGCAGGTTTTCACACCGTATCGTCTGCTTCCCACTTCATTAATCAGGTAGCCACAGGGAACATGCGTCTCACTGGCAGGCGGTCTCTAAATTGCCCGCCACATTGTTTCCTCGCTCCAGGTGCCATATCTAAACTGCAGTTGTGCACACAGTTCTCAATGTTTGCAGACCAGGACTGCTCCAGTGAAGACATGGCCCTGAAAGCCAAGAAGAGTTCAGTGGCCAGCCACTGGAATGCCTTTTGAAGGCACACCGTGATGTCCTCTACACCACCACCACCACCACCACCAGCCCCAGCTCCCCCCCCCCTCCCCCCAACCCCCCCACCCCCCCCAAAGGAAGCCCAGCAATTTCACCACTCCGGCTTGAAAGGCAGTGGTAAAGGTGGCCATGCCAACCCTGTACAGAAAAGGTTGGCCATCCGGTGCAGGAAAGGGATGAATGTTCTCACCCGTGCCACCAGGATAAACTCTAAACTCAAGCACTCACTAGCATCTCATTCACTGCCAGCTCAAGGGACATCATCATTTACTCTCTCACACACATCCTCACATCACCATCTGGCTTCATGTCCTCTGGAGACTGCTTCCTCAGTCCTCACCACCTTGATGCCACTTGCACAGATCAACATGTGTCCCCACAAACACCCTGGGATACAGCCCTTCCCCAGTACAGCCCTAGCCCTGCAGCTGTTGAAAAGCCACCCCCGCCTTATGACTGGTGCAGTAGGTAGAGACCTGCCTGTGAGCCCCCCTGAAAGGGGTGTGATGCTGCCTGCGAAGCCTGGTGCTGTTGACCATGAAAGTTGCCCAAAGCAAGGTGGGTAAACAAACCTCGAAGTCTCGAGTGAAGTGCAGCTCGTCAGGTGCACATCGCTTAATACAGTTGTGAAACACATTGGCATACAATCACACCGACTTGCCCAGATGATACGGTGTGGGGGATTGATTCCAGCAAGCAGGGTTTATAATGAGATGCTAAAGTATTGAATTTAGGTTCCCGATGTGCGGCGGTGGGAAACGTAGCCCGCCATTGACAGGGAGAGTGGACGGTCGTAAACTGGTTTCATGGCGGCGTGAAACCGATTTTTGGCCTTCTTGCCAAACACACTCGCCACCAACGGGAGTGGAAAACTCCGCCCAGTTAGTGGAAAAAAAAGCAACAACTAATCAGAGAGCCACTACTTTAACAGTCTGGTTCTTGCAATGGCAAAAACATCTATCTTATGGCCAGCAACCAATTAGTTTGGGTGAGAGCCAGACTTGGAAACCAATACCATCTGCTCTTAATTGAGAAGATTTACTATTGGCAAAAATCAATAGAAATATTTTGAATAGGATATTTAAGAAAATAAAAATCATCACACATCGTGGAGCTTGAAACCATGACCCTGAGATTAAGAATCCTATTATCTATCAACTGAGCTAATGGGCTGTGCGAGAACTCCTTCACAAAGCTTTTCCAGTATGTTCACTTGTTCAGTTTGTTCCAAGAAATCAAAACAAAAATCTTGTTTAGTGGTTTAAGTTGCAGCGTTAAACTGGCCTTTTTATGAAGTGTTAAACTGGCCTGGGAACACCCACCATCTGAGTGGGAGAATTTGTGCATGTGTCAGTGGCCATGGTACAGCCTGAGCACACATGCGCACTGTTCCTGATATCTTCGGTCGGCGACAAGAGTTAGTGTTTGAAGAAGAGCAGGGGAATTATCCTGGGCCCTGACAATATTCCGGCAATAGTACTGAAGACTTGTGCTTCCAAACTTGCTGCACTCCTAGCCAAGCTGTCCCAGTATAGCTACAACACTGCCCAGGTATGTCCCAAACATAAAAAGCAGGACAAATCCAATTACCGCCCCATCATTCTATTCTTGATCATCAGTAAAGTGATGGAAGGGGTCATCAACAGTGCTATCAAGCGGCACTTGCTTAGCAATAACCTGCTCACTGACACTCAGTTTGGGTTCTGCCAGGGTCACTCAACTTTTAACCTCATTACAGCCTTGGTTCAAACATGGACAGAAGAGCTGAACTCCAAAGGTGAGGTGAGAGTGACTGCCCTTAACATCAAGGCAGCATCTGACAGAGCGTGGCATCAAGGAGTCCGAGCAAAACTGGAGACAGCGGGAATCAGGGGAAAAGCTCTTGACTGGTTGGAGACCAGGCCTAGCACAAAAGGAGATGATTGTTGGAGGTCAATCATCTCAGTTCCAGGACATCATTGCAGGAGCTCCTCAGGGTAATGGCCTAGGCCCAACCGTCTTCAGCTGCTTCATCAATGACCTTCTCTCCACGATAAGGTCAGAAGTTGTGATGTTTGCTGATGATTGCACAATGTTCAGCACCATTCACAGCTGCAAGCATTCAAAACTGTAGCAGTCCATGTCCAAATGCAGCAAGGCCTGAACAATATCCAGGTTTGAGCTGACAAGTGGCAAGTAACATTCACACCACACAAGTGCCAGGCAACGACCATCTATAACAAGAGAGAATCTAACCATCATTTCTTGACATTCAATGGCATTACCATCGCTGAACCCCCACCATCAACATCCTGGGGGGGGTTACCATTGATCAGAAACTGAACTGAACTAGCCATATAAATGCTATGGCTACAAGAGCAGGTCTGAGGCTTGAATCGTGTGATGAGTAACTCACTTCCTGGCTCCCCAAAGCCTGACAACCATCTACAAGGCACAATTCAGGAGTGTGATGGAATACTCTCCATTCACCTGGATGAGTGCAATGCCAGCAACACTCAAGAAGCTTAATACCATCCAAGACAAAGCTTGATCGGCACCCCATCTCCAACTTAAACATGCCCTCCCTCCACTGCCAATTCACAGTCATAGCAGTGTATAGTATATACTAGATGCACTGTAGTTACTCAATAAGGCTTCTTAAGCAGCACCTTCACAACCCACAATCGCCAACATCTAGAAGGACAAGGGCAGCAGATACATGGGAACACCACCACCTGGAAGTTCCCCTCTGAGCCATTCACCATCCTGACTTGGAAATATAATGCCACTCTTTCACTGTCGCTGGGTCAAAATCCTGGAACTCCCTCCATAACAGTACTGTGGGTGTACCTACACCACAGGGTCTGCAGCGATTCAAGAAGGCAGCTCCACCACCTTCTCAAGGGCAATTAGGGATGGGCAATAAATGCTGGCCTGGCCAGCTATGTCCACATCCCGTAAATGAATAGAAAAAAAAAATCTCCACTGTCCTGGCCAATATTTATCCCTGAATCAATGTCACAAAAAACAGATAATTTTGTCATTATCACATTGATGTCTGTGGGAGTTTGCTGACTGCAAATTAGTTGCCGACAGCAGTGACTACACTTCAAAAATGCTTCACTGGTTATAAAATGCTTTGTGACATATGGTGGCCATGAAAAACGCCATTTAAATGCAAGTCTTTCTTTTCCTTCCTTCACCCTTCAGCTTGAAATATTTTTGGGCTATAGGTTGCTGGAAATGGGAGATGATAACTGCAACAAGGGCAGTGGAGCACATGGACCTTAAATGATGGGAACAAAAACCTGCCTCCTTAAGCAATGAGATTTAAAGATTAAGAAAGAAATAGGGGATCAATGGAGAAGGAAATAGGATGAATTATAGTCAAATTAGGTTCAAAAAGTGAAATAGAGACAGAATGAAAGATTAGGTTGAAAAAGGAGTCGAAAGGAAATGTAATTTTTTTTTACTTTTAAATTTTAAAGACCTCTAAGAACAGGAATGAGACTCCACAGTTTCAATTGTTCCCATTAGGCTGGAGAGAGGTTGAGTGACATTGCAGGATATCAATCTCATATATTAAGTACCAGCCCCAACTTTCTATGGTGGTATTAACTGTATTTACTGTGCAAATGCAGCAATTTCTTAAAACCCGTTGGGAGGTTGACACGAGCTTCCATTTCCCAAGACAAACTGTGGCACAAATCATTGAGCAATTTGTGGTTTTTTGCGCTTCATAGTGTATCTCGTCCTCACCACAAATTAATGGACAATTTACATACTAATAACCACATTTGCATTAAAGGTATAGTTATTTATCCTGCATGTGATGTCATTATGATAAAAATGATACTTTGCAGCTCCCCGGCTCCCCCTTAAATATTTTCATGAGAACTATTTACTTTGGACTACTTTGCTGTTCTTTTAAAAAATACACACTACAAGTTGCAGTTTACACAAAGTATCAAGCGCATAGAATAGAAGCACAACCAGCAACTGGATTTAGCTTAACTGACTCTAAAACAAGAGGGAACAAGTTTAAATTTGTGCTAGTCCCTTGGACATATAGGTCAGTCTTTTGCCATTTTTTGTTGTTGAAAAGTCCAAATGTAATAAATGTAATTTTACTAAATGGCAGGCAAAAACAAACTAGAAAACTAGTGAGTATTTATATAGCAATGATCCCACCAAATTCTTCTCAGTCAAAATGCTTTCAACTTTTCTCAGGGTCCTCTCAATTCCATTTCTGAACAGCACATAGCAAACTGTTTATAATTTTAAGTCTCAGATATGCACTGCAAATGTGTACTTTTTTAAAGGAACACTGTCCTTGGGAAGTGAACAACATTGACAAGATTGTATTTATTGCCAATCACTAACTGAATGCGTCAAACAAGGTGGCTGGCTTTTCTCATTAAGCAGCAGGAGTGAACTAGTTGGGTTTTTCCGACAATCCAGCAGCTGTCATGTTAATTTTTTCTGGTGCTGGCCCACAAATTATCAGACTAAACGTAACTGAATTTCAGAACATCGTGGTTTCAAACTTGAACTCTGGGCAGCTGGTCCAGCACCATAACCAACAAGTTACTATACCCTAGCTGCTCTTTGCTGATGCTATTGTAGATCGGATACAAATTTAATTGAAGTCAGGAGAAGACTCCTAACAATTCTTGTCAATGCATTTAACAGTGCACTTAAGGAATAACAGAATTTATTTTTAAATTTATTGCAGGTCTCCACATCCCCTGCCCCACTACACCACCAAGTCTACCTATCAGCTTATCATACATCTGCTACTAATGTCAACATTGTCTTCTCTGAAATATTATCCACTATGCGTTTTAAGATGACAAGTACAAAGGCAAAGGTCAATTGTAACTAAGGTCATTTCATACAAGATGCTGCTTCATGGATCTGGATTCAGAGAAAAACTCTTACATAATAAATAAAATCCTTTGGCTGTTAAACTTATGACATCCATTCCATACTATTTTTCCAAACACCCACAATGTACTGTAGAATTTGGGATTTTCAAACTGGGTTACTTAAATAAAACCATTCTTTTGGAGATCATGCTCAGTGTGCTCAATATGATATATATGGGTAGGTTAAATTCCTACACTATAATTGGTCAATCTTTAAACATTGCCTTTTGTATATGTTGGGTTAGTTCAATAATTAATTACATTGGCTCCTTTAGAATGATCCTCCTTGTAATCCTCAGTATTTTAGTATATATTCACTATGTCTTCAGAGATCTGATACTAATTCTACTGAAGTCAGGGGAGCTATTTTTAAAGATTTATGCCAACACATTTAACAGTACAATTAAGGAATAAGTTCAAGTATAAAATGCACAACTGGTTTAGCCATTCATTGCCAGATCCGGCTGGACAACATCAATCAATATGAGGGCCCTGCTCTCCTCTACCAGAAACATTCACTCTTCTAGGATCATGCTGTAGTACAAGGCTACCCCTCCAACTTCTTTTTCTCCATTAACATTTGTCACCTGAAACCCCCCTTCCTTATCCTTTCCCCATCCTCACCTCCAACAAGTGCAAGGAAGTCTGGGCATTTTTGTCATTAAGATCGAAGGCATCATTCCGCTGCCTCTGCCACATCTCTCCTTTCCACAGCCCACCAAGTCAAGTTTCAGCCACTAATTCCCATTGCCCTCACCGTGAAGTTATATCATTCTCCATCCAGTCCTATCCCCATATCTCACATAAACTGACCAATTAGGTGCAGCTTAATCAAGGAGTAGTAAAACACTGGAACAGCAAATCCCAGTTGGTAGTCATAAGCCAAGAAGAGGCACACAAAGGCTATTCATGTGGTATGGTCTTATATTGCCTTGCTTTACACCAATGATAGAGTGAAACCTACCTTTTGCCTTTCTTTCTAAACATGTCTTTGATGGTATGGTTGTCATTTGAAATGCAATTCTAGTTTTGCTCATTTAAGATCTGTGTTGTTAGCTGCTCTCAACTGGTTAAAAGCTCATCACAGTTCAAGACCAACTACAAGTGTGGAAACACACCTCTGCAGAGTCAGTTACTGTAGCTGCAGCTCTCCATTTGAATTCCTACTCAAAAAACTGTCAGCCTCCACTTTCAAGTGCAAAGTAGCACATAGCAATAGTATTGCTTCATAAGGGAGTGTATCCACAAAACATAGAAAGCAGTTTTCAAAGGTTAATTAGAAGTATAACCTTGAAACACAAATGTTCACTAACCATTTATTCAAGATAAAATAGTTCCCTTTAATTACAGTCAGGATGTACACTTTGATAAACTGGCACTTTCCATTCACCCATCCCCAGGTTAGAGTAATTTAGAATGAATTACAATGCTGGTTTGTATTTTGGGATCTATATCAGGCTGTCTCTGAACTTGGGTGGTTTGGTTGCATCAAGCCAAAACAAGCTCAACATTGTTAATCCCTGCCAATTCTTCTATTTACTATTGTGTTGGAGAAAGAAAAAGGTGCTTTAGTGCTACAGATTAATCTCCAGTTTGGTGAGGTGCCATTCACTAAAACCTAGTTTCAAATCATTTTCGGCAGCTAACCCAAGTTCCTGTATCTTTAAGAGGAGGATGAGGTGGACACATTCAATGTCTGTGGAACTCTGCTATGCCCCATTTCACTATGTAACTGATCATTGTAACTGCAGGTCTCAACTGAATTGTTGTCCAAATACCATCAGTCATTACATACAAGAGTAACATCAGATAAGGTACATTTTTGTGACCTATACAGCTTTCTGATACCTCAAAGTCATAGGCAGATATTTAAAATGACCTGCAAGTGTTGGTGTTGAGTAGAATCATAGATGGGATACATTTTATGTACAATTATGAATATGCAACAAAAATAGATGTCACTGATACCTTTTATAGATAACAATACAGGTAGAAGTTTCATCCTGTACTCATGGTTTCATTGTAAAGAATAAAAAGAAACAAGAACTGTTCTTTCCCTTTTCTAGACACTCCAACGTATCAGGTATTCAAAATGTACTTGCTAAGTATTTTCATGGGTTACTCCATCTTTCATAAACCAATGCCATCTTATTGTCATAATTCTCTTGCCTTACCTGCCCTTTTGGTAAAATATCATGAATATTGAGATAAAAAGCATTGGTCCTTTTCGTAACTGTAAAATGCAACAATTGTGTTGTGGCTAACCATTACAAAACATTTCAGCTGGAATATTTAATGCATTAAGTGGAGGGCATTCAGTAAAGCACATACCTCCACCATGCTATGGTAACTCAAACTTATTATAATTACAAAGCTTTTCCTTGAATCTGTTCCCTGCCAAGTTGATGCTTGTAACTACAAAGATGAAAAAATAAATATTTTTATTAAGAGCTTCCGTCTGACTGAGGAGGCTTCAGGCCAATCTGCATCCAACAACCTGCTCTGAAAACTCTGCTCACATTTTGACAGCTGTGACAAATTCTACCACAGCAGCTGAGACAATTTGCAACAATCTAAAGCAATTAAAAGCATTCTAAATAAAACAACTCACAACATCCTAAAGAAAAGAAATCAATTTTCCCTATCTCCTAGTGTTAACAAGTCCTTTAAAAAAATCCAGGATCTTGGCATATTCGCCAAGAACTAATCAGTTCTTCCTTGCGCTATATCTATCTGTGTACCAGGTTTTGTTGAATCCATCTGTTAGCCTATGAGATATACTGTTCACAGACAAGCAGTGTAACAAAAAGGGGGGGAAAACATTACCTCTGCACACCTTCAGTGGTGGTGGTAACTATGAGACAATTGCTTGGGTGCAATAACTTGAGAAATTATATTCTAATAACAAAAATCACAACAATTTTCACCCTCCTTTGGCCAATTTATCTAACAGCTTCATAGTCTCAGCATTGTTTTGTGTGCACGCGACGGGAAAATGATTGTCAAACATTGCAGAGGAGTCACAGTCATCGAGAGATCGGGCTGGAGGAAGCCAGACATTCTTTTGAAGGAACAAGTCAGGAGGCAGCAAAAAAATTTGGCTGTTCCTAAACAGAAGATTCAGTTTACTGATAGAAATGGGTTTGTGTGAAAAGTCCTCTTGATGGTGTGATCCACACCATTAGGAACAAAGGCAGCTTCATCTCTCTCCGATACCAAGTTATACTTCAACTGCCTCGTGCGGGTTATTGTGCCTTTTTACCACAAACACCTTCTGTCCAGAGATCGTTGCCATGTATGTGTGTTCCCCGAATACCACAGACATCCTCTTGAAGAAAGAAAAAATTATTCAAATTTAAATTTAAGTTTAAAATTCAAGCTTTCTGTCACAAAAATCAATGACACTTGCACCAAGTTGCAATACATTCAACTTACAATTAATACATTTGTATTTCAGCCAATCAGCTTAAATAACTTGCAAGGAATAAACTTACATTGAACTGGAATAAATTTGTATATCAGAAACTTATTACACCGTCAGTATGATTGTTGAAGTGTGTCACTGTAAGAAGTGTAAGACAATAAATGAATCACAGCATGTTCCGTTTTTAAAATACATTAGAGTATTGGGTTGATATATACATTTAATTTGTCACAGGGCAACTGGAAGATAAACATATTCCACTCAGCAAAAATTTTAACAACTGACCCAAAAAACAAGTATGCATTTTACTAACATTCAATAGGCTTGATTCAAGTACTCAAAGATATACCATCCCTTTTTCATTGTTTTAAATATAAATAAAAAGAACTAAGTGGTAAAGGCTCAGGCAAAGCATGATAAATAATAAGAAATGTTTATTTATCTTACTCTATTCCCAAGGTGATAATAAAGGAAAATAAAATTAACAAAAAGCAGTATTTTAGTGCAAGAAGGAAGAGTCGACTGACCTCAGCCTGCAGGCTGACAGGACAATTACTCCTGAGAAAGGTATGAAGAAACAAAATCAGGCGGAGATCCTGCTGCTAGTCATTATCCAGAGTTTTTACTAGAAATGCGAGAGCACCAGATAGGATGCCAATTGTGTTGACCTACATGGTCAAATAGTTTAACACTCACTTGCAAAGTTCATATATGAATAATGGCCTCCTGGCTAATGTAACAGAGAGCAGCAAGTGGCTTTGGAAACATACCCTAGCAATGAGTCCAAGGTGGGAGAATGGCAATGGCAGAAATTGCAAATGGCAGAATTTAGGTTTGCATTTTTCCTGCTTCCCCTTTTGTTTTTTTGAATGCAGCTTATCTGATATCACAAAACCACAAATCACAAATTATTACAGTGCAAAAGGAGGCCATTCAGCCCATCATGTCTGAACCAGCTCTCCAAAAGAGCACTTCACTTAGTGCCATTTCCCCGCTTCTCCCTGTAACCATGCACATTCTTCTTTTTCAGTTAACAGTCTAATTCAGAACAGTTCATAACAGTCTAATAGTTGACCCAGATTTGGTGATAGCCTTGGTAGCATTTTCATCTTTAAGTCAGAAGGTCATAGGCTCAGACCCCAGAGACTTGAATATATAATCTAGGCCAACACTTACAGGGGTACTGATTGAGTGCTGAACTGTTGGAGGTGTCATCTTCGGATAATATATTAAACTGAGGCCTTTGTCTGTTCTCTTTGGAGGATGTGGAAGATTCAATGGCACTACTTGAAAACGAGCAGAGGAGTTCTCCTGATGTCCTGGCCAATAATTATCTGTCAACCAACATCTATCAAGTTGATAATTTTCTTACTGTTATGCACATTTGGCTGTCATGTTTCCCTGTGTTACAAAAGTAACACTTTAAAAATACCTCATTGGTTGTAAAGCACTTTGCGACCTGAGATTGTGAAAGGAATAATATCAATGCAAGTTCTTCCTATCTTGAGCTTAATAAGCAATGTTGGTTGCAAAGAATATTGTAATCCATCAAATACTCTTCTTTAGTAAACAAGTGCAATACAAGTAAAAATACTAATCTTCTTAACCAAAAGCTTGAGCTCTGAAGTAAACAATTCCAGTAAGCAATTGGTACAGTAAGTCATATAATATTTGTATTTTTAGGTCAATTAAGCTAGATGGTTAAAAAAGAAAGTCATATCATGCTGCTGCAATGTATTTGGCTAAAGGCAACTTAACCCAGCACAAATGCCACTTATAGAAATGTCAAAAGGATGAGAGCTGAAGGGAACAATGGTTCAGGGTTTCACGCATCACTGCTGCTTTTTCTATGAATCTACACTTGCAGTTGTGTATCGAAAGTTAAAGGTATGTCTGGGTGACATGATAAACAATGCAAATTGATTAGTAGTAGCCATAACAAAAGATCAAGGTAAGAGACATGTTACAGCAAAGCTTAATAGCACAGTTATTGTACATAATATCATCAGTATAAGCCAGATAATGGTGTCCAGGCAAACATATCAGGTTGGTGCAAGATTAGACCAGGTTAAAATATGTCAATTGTACATTTTCTACCATACACAGGCAATGGGAAACAAATGACTGATGGGCATATTTCTGTCATAATAGTACAAGCCATTGGCAGGAAAAAGATCTTAAAAGGCCGATTATAAATTGCCCATGAAGTAGTGCTTTATCTGAATGATTTCTGTGGATAACAATTAGAAACTTTTTTCAAAACAATGTAATGCTCCAAAATGGTTTTTACCTTATCTCTGAAATATCTGCACTCTTCTAATTTTGGCCTTTTGAGCATGCCTGACTTCAATTGTACTGGTGGCTGTGCCTTCAGTTGCCAAGGTGCTAAGCTCTGGGAATTCTTTCTCTAAACCTCTACGCCTTGCTACCTCTCTTTCCTCATTTAAGACGTTCCTTAAAACCTATGTCCTGGACCAAGTTTTAGTCATCTACCCTAATTTTGCCTTATGTAGCTCAGTATCAAATTTTGCTTTATAATGTTCCTGTGAAGCACCTTGGGATATTTTATCATGTTAAAGGTGTTATATCAGTACAATTTGTTGATATCGTTGTCAAATTTAACAAATTACTTGTTTACCAAAAAGGCCAGCCATCAGCTCGCAGACAACTTTCTATTACTCTAATGGATGTTTGATCGATTGTTAGCACTTAATAGTTAGCTCACATCTCCATGCACTGTAGCAAATGCAGTGGACAGTATTTGCTTTTCAAATTTAACGATAACATTATGTATGCTGCTTGTCGCTATCTTAACAGAATTGATGTATTAACCTTTTATTCCATTTTACTGATATGTGCACAGTTCAAGAGTTTCAAATTCTTGATAACTCACCAAGGCATTATGGCTGTGTTCTGAATATTTTTAGAGATAACCCCACACTTTCTGAACAAGAATGTAAGATGCACTATCCTGAAGCCAAAGTGGATAAAATAATCAAATGGGAAGACGATAGGTTAATAGTTTTGGAAAGACTGCAAACTTGTTTTTTTTAAATTATACATTCTACAAGTTCAATTAAAGTCCTTCTATTGTATGACCAAAGTTATTGAACCACAAATAATCCATAATAAAGTTTTCATTCTGACAATTAATTCAATCATGGATTAGATACAATATAGAATCTCAGAAATTTAAGCACTGACTGGGACCATTCCCTTGTTGCCAATTCGTTGATCAGTGAAAATAACCTTTCATTATTTACCTTCTCAAATTCTTCCAAAAGTTTAAGCTATCAAATCTCTCCTTAACCTTCCATGTTCCAGTCATTCTTTTTCTTTTTGCTGAACTACATTTGCCACTTACTTGGTAAACAACTATCCTCCTCTGCCTTCTGTATTCTTCTTCATAGTCTATCACACCACTTTTTTGGGTCAACCTTAGATATGAATCATAGAATCATCGAAATTTACAGCACAGGAGGAGGCCATTTGGCTCATCGTGTCCATGCTGACCGACAAGTAGCCATCCAGCTTAATCCCACTTTCCAGCTCTTGGTCCCAAGCCTTGTAAATTACAGCACTTCAAGTACATATCCAACTGCTTTTTAAATGTTGTGAGGGTTTTTTTGCCTGTGCCACTCTTTCATGCAGTGAGTTCCAGATTCCCACCATCCTCTGGGTGAAAAGTTTGCCCTCAAATCCCTTCAATACCTCCTATGCTAAATCTTTGCCCCTTAGTTATGGACCCCTCAACCAAGGAGAATAGGATCGTCCTATCCACTCTATTATCCTCATAATTTTATACACTTCAATTAGGTCTCCGCTCAGCCTCCCCTGTTCCAAAAAAAACCTTAGCCTATCCAATCTTTCCTCATAACTAAAATTCTCCAGTCCAGGCAACATCCTCGTAAATCTCCTCTGTACCTCTCTAGTGCAATCACATCTTTTACATAGTACAGTGAACAGAACTGCATGCAGTTCTCTACTTGTGGCCTAACTAGTGTTTTCCACAGTTCCAGTATAATCTCACTGCTCTGAATGTCTATGCCTTGAATAAGAATGCAAATATCGCATATGCCTTCCTGAACAACTTATCTACCAATCCAGGCACCTTCAGGAATTTGTGGATGTGAACTCTAAGATCCCTCTGTTCCTCTACACTCCTCAGTATCCTACCATTTATTATGCACTCCCTTGGCTTGTTAGGCTTCCCCAAATGCATTGTTTCACATTTCTCTGGACTGAACTATCCACTTTTAAATATGTTAAATCCCTTAATTAGAGCACATGGAATTTGGGGGGAACATACTGGCATGGATTGAGAACGGGTTAATGGACCTTAAGTGTTAGCGCTTGGGCCCCAGCTATTCACAATCTATATTAATGATTTGGCTGTGGGTATTAAAGGTAATATTTCCAAGTTTGCAGATGACACACAACCAGGTGGAAATGTGAGTTGTGAGGAGGATGCAATGATGCTTCAAGAGGATTTGGCAGGGCTAAGTGAATGGGCAAAAATTTGACAGATGGAATACACTGTGGAGAAATGTGAGGTTATCCACTTTAGTAGGATAAACAGAAATACAGAATATTTTTTAAATGGTGAGAGGCTAGGAAGTGTTGAACTTCAAAGGGACTAGTGTGACCTTGTTCACGAATCACTGAAAGCTAATATGCAGGTACAGCAAGCAATTAAGAAGGCAAATGGAATGTTGGCTTTTATTGCAAAGGGATTTGAGCATAGGAGTAAATATGTCTTACTGCAATTATATAGAGCCTTGGTGGGACCACACCTGGAGTACTGGGTGCAGTTTTGGTCTCCTTACCTAAGGAAAGATATACTTGCCATAGAGGGAGTGCAATAAAGGTTCACTAAATTAATTCCTGGAATGGAGGGGTTGTCCTATGAGGAATGATTAAATAGACTGGGCCTTTATTCTCTGGAGTTTAAAAGAATGAGAGGTGACCTCGTTCAAACATACAAAATTGTTACAGGGCTTGACAGGGTAGATGTGGATAGGGTTTTTCCCCTGGCTGAGGTGTCTGAGAACCAGTCTCAGAATAAGGAGGTCATTTAGCACTGAGATTAGGAGGAATTTCTTCATCAGAGGTTGGTGAATCTTTGGCACTCTCTGCCCCAAGGGTTGTGGAGTTATTGTGTTCAAGACTAAAAAGATCAATAGATTGCTACATATTAAGAACACCAAGAATATTATGGGCATAGTGCAGGAAAATGGTGTTGAAACAGATGATCAGCCATAATATCACTGAATGGCAGAGCGAGCTCAAAAGACTGAGTGGTCTATTCCTGCTCCTATTTCTTATGTTCTTAATACTTATTCTCTCACCATGTCAATTTCACTATGCTCATATTTTCACTCCTCCTCCCTGATTGCAAGGTCTGTGAAAACAGTCGTATTTATCGAGAACAATACCAACATCCTCCATCTCCGTACATGAGTTACCTTTATGGTCCCTTATCTTTCTTTAGTTCAGGGCCTGGAAGAAGGGAGTGAGTGGGGGGGGCGCGCGCGCAAGTGGTACTTAAGGAGAAAAACATTGGAGCCTGGGAGATACAGGGGCCCAGGCTCGTTGTCGTTATTGGGGTTTTCACTGCTATCCAGATAAAGCAATCAGACCAGCTTTAAAAAAAAATTGGGATGGTCAGGTCACTTTCACTGACAGCTGCTGCTCTGCTGCTTCCAACCTTTGGGCAGCTTCCAAGTTCCGAGTTTTTTTTAAAGAACCTGCTGGAAAACCAAATGTTTGGAGATGACCCTGGACATCGGGGCGGTGGGGGGGGGGGGGGGGGGGGGGGGGTGGTTCAATTAAGAAGTAAATAACTTCATTGCAGAGTAAACTTGGCAGGATGTAAAATGAACATCCAACCCAAGCCTGTCCTGACTGGGTGAACTAGGATAAAATCAGTTCCTCCATTCCTCTTAGCTTGAAGTTTGTAGGTTATTTATAATTTGAACACAAACAAAAACTATAACTGGTATGTATAAGTTTGCCATGTCTGAAATGGATTCCACTTACAGACACAAACAGTCTATTTCTTTTTAATATAAACTTAAACATAAACATTCCCGAATAAATTTTCTGTAATTTGCAGTCCAGGTTTTCTTCAAATGATATGAAAAATAACTGTGAAGAAACTGAAGAGAAGCATCTGTTGAGCTCACTAAGTGCTATTGACCCATCCTGGACAATTATAAGCACCACTGCTCAGACTGTCGAATCTACCTCGAGCTCGTAGAATTCCAGCTCGACAAAAACTACTATGTTAAGGCCAGGACTTTGGGTGAGACTGAGGCCTTCAGGTAAAGAGTAATAGAAAAAATAAAAATAATTTGCATTTATATAGCACTTAAACAAGTCCTCACAATATCCCAAAATGCTTTAGAACTGGCGAATTACTTTTGAAGCAGTTCCTGTTGTTAAGTAGGCGAACCAGTGGCAGACAATTATTAATTGCATGAATGGTGAATGAATGATTGATCAGGAGATCACTTTGGTAGCAATGGTTGAGGGACAAATATTATGCAGAACACCAGAAACTGTATAGTTGAACCTTTTACGTCCACACACGTAGACAGACAGTATTTCCATTCAACATTTCATCCAAAGTGTGGGATTTTTTATAATACAGCACTCCTTTGGTGTTACGCTGGAGTGGGGCTTAAAGCCATGAGTTCTGACTCAGAAGGGGACTATGCTACCAGCTATGGCAATTTGATCCTATAGGTATTGAAAGCTAACTAGATTTAACCATATTATTGTGAAGTATGTAATTTTAATTTTCTTTCAAAACCTTTATGTTGAATCTTAGAAATTTCAGTTACTAACAAATAAAGTCTGAGTGATTCATTTGGTTCTTTACTTTCCTTTTATTATTGGCAGGTTCTCTTGACTCAGGATTGGCTGTTTTTCCTAACTATTTAGTAGATTCTCATTGGTTTTTTTTAACTGCTTATCTCCTTTTTGATTTTCCATTGATCTGTAAAGGTCATCTAGTAATGCACTTCATTTTATGTATGAAATAGAAATGGACAAGTTATCTGCAGATGTTAATGTACTGCTGAGGGTTTTCTTTTGAAGTTCTCATGTTATCTTCCCTTGACCTGTTGCATGCAATCTATTGGGGAAACTAATGAGGTAAAACAAGACTTTACATTCAATGTTCAAATTAGTCATTGCTCCAGCTCCTCCAATCACAGATTCCCTCCCCACTGTTCTTGCTGCTCCTCCAGAGACAGAACTTATGATTGGAGGAACAGCAAGGCAGGAGAGAGGGAACCTGTGATTGGAGGAGCTGGAGCAGTTATTCTCGCCGTTCCCATTGGCCACCTCGCAGGAGTCTTTCAGTTGCACTGAAAAATTTGTGATGACATCTTCCAGGAGGCCAAGGTGAAGAAACAGAAAATGAAAGAATGGGAGGGAGATTCCGCTGGTAATGAGGCTGGAACAGGCCGGGGGAGACATGCGCCAGGCCAGATCCGGCTGTCGTCCATGTCCGCAGCACAAGCCACTCCCAGGGAACTGGATCTAGAAGGATGGAGCTTAAGCAGCAGTAAGTGAATGGGACTATCCCCTCTCCTCCTCCTCACTCTCCCTTCTACAATTCTCCAACAACGAAACAATGCGAGCTGCAGCATGGAGACGGTCTTTCTTTTCTATACTGAACAGGTAGTCAAAATATACAAAACTAAACCTCAAAGGTTCTCTTGCAATCTGGGTTGCAAGTATTGAATGTGAATTTACTGTCAACATGTACATATGGTGTAATGTGCAGAACATGCTAATGAAGCAGTCAATGAAATCAGTATTATTGTACAGACGGTGTTAAAAATAACTACTGGGATATTTTCCCGTCAAATTAACAATATTGCACAATGCTGTTAAAAGAAAATGTGTACTCTGTTTTATTTATTGGTCGCAGTGGAATCACCTATAGGGTGCACACAAACTAACACTGCATTATAACACTGCTGCTCTTACTATTAATGACCTATGCTGTATATATATTGGACAATATTCATAACCAGATGCCAACAATCAGCATTATCATTTTACTGGGACCTTTCTGTAATTGATGAGCCTTAAAAGGGGAATAAAATAACATGCATGAATGAGAGGGAGGGAGGGTTAAGTTGGGAGCAGGGGGGGCAGGAAGCTAAGGGACCTCGAAACAGGAGAGGCACCAGGGCCTATGATTTCTCTCCATGGCCTTGCTTTAGTTATACTCTTGCTATTTATGTATTTATAAAAGATCTTGGGTTTTCCTTGACTTTACTTGCCAACATTTTTTCATGCCCTCTCTTAGATTTCCTAATCTCCTTTTAATTTCACTTCTACACTTTTTAGACTCCTCTCGGTTTTCTGCAGAATTGAGTCCTCCGTCTCTGTCATAAGCTTCCCTTTTTCTTTATCACTCTTTTAAGCTCATTGCTGTCCAGGGGTCTGGGTTTGTTAGTTCCACCTTTTTACTTTGAGGGAACATACTTACACAGAACCGTCATTGTCTCCTCCTTCAATGCCTCCCACTGGTCTGGCATTGATTTACCTTCATGTAGCTGTTTTGAGTCCACTTTAGCTAAATATCAGCTAAGTAAAATTAGCTTTTCTCCAACAGTAAACTTTCATTCCTGGTCAACCTTTGTCAATTTCCGTAACTGCCTGAAATCCAACTGAATTACAATCACTTCCATCAATGTGCTCCCCAACTGGCACTCCTCCACCTGGTCAGCTTCAATCCCTAAAACAAAGCCTGGGACTCCTCCCTCTCTTGCTGTGCTTGCAGGTACTGCCTCAAGAATTTTTCTTTTCTGCATTTCGAGAATTTTGCTCCCTCTGTGCTTTTTCACACTAATTCTACCCAGTTAATATTAGAGTCATAGAGGTCTATAGCACAGAAAAAGGCCCTTTGGCCCATCGAGTCTGCGCCGATCAAACAAGTACCTAACTATTCTAATCCCATTTTCCAGTACTAGGCCCATAGCCTTGTATGCCATGGTATCACAAGTGCACATCCAAACACTTCTTAAATGTTATGAGGGTTCCTGCCTCTACCACTCTTTCAGGCAGAGAGTTCCAGATTCCCACCATCGTCTGGATGAAAAAAATTCTTCCTCTCATCCCCTCTAAACCTCCTGTCCCTTACCTTACCCTGGTTATTGAGCCCGCCACCAAGGGGAAAAGTTCCTTCCTGTCTACCCTATCTATGCTCCTTGTAATTTTATACACCTCAATCAAGTCCCCCCTCAATTTCCTCTGCTCCAGGGAAAATAACCCCAGTCTATCCAATCTCTCCTCATAACTAAAACTCTCCAGCCCAGGCAACATCCTGGTAAATCTCCTCTGCACTGTCTCTAGTGCAATCACATCCTTCCTATAATGCGGATTCCAGAACTGCATGCAATACTCCAGCTGTGGCCTAACAAGCGTTTTATACAGTTTCAGCATAACCTCCCTGCTCTTATATTCTATGCCTCAGCTAATGAAGGCAAGTATCCCATATGCCTTCTTAACCACCTTATCTAACTGTCCCACTACCTTAACGTGGACATGCACACCAAGGTCCCTCTGATCCTCAGTACTTCCCAGGGTCCTACCATTCATTGTATATTCCCGTGCCTTGTTTGTCCTGCCCAAGTGCATCACCTCACACTTAACCGGATTAAATTCCATTTGCCACTGATCAGCCCTTCTGACCATCCCATCTATATCCTCCTGTAATCTAAGGCTATCCTCCTCACTATTTACCACCCCACCAATTTTCGTGTCATCTGCGAACTTACTAATCAACCTCCTACATTCAAGTCTAAATCATTTATATATACCACAAACAGCAAGGGACAGCAAGGGTAGTTGAAATCTCCCACTATTACTGCGCTATTGTTTTTGGATTTCCGAGAGATTTGATTACATATTTGCTCTTCTATCTCCCTCTCACTGTTTGGGATCTATAGTATAGTCTCAGCATTGTGACAGTCTCTTTTTTATTGTTCAGTTTAACTCACGGCCTCATTTCATCACCCTTTTACCATATTATCCCTTTGCAGAACACCTTCACTCAGTCTGCAAGTATGACCGCGATCTTCCTGTCACTTGCCATTTCAATTCATCACCTTGCTTTCATGCTCACATTTCTGTCCTCGCCCTGCTACAATGTTCCAGTGAAGTCCAATGCAAGCCGGAGGAACAGCACCTCATTTTCTGATTAGGCACTTTGCAGCCTTCTGGACTCAACATTGAGTTCAACAATTTCAGACATGAACTTGTCCTCCATTTTGATTTTTCTTCCCCCCTGCCCAAGTGCTAGTCTGTATCTTGTTCTCATATTTTTGCTTTTGACAATACTGACCCTTTTCTGCTATTAACACATTCTGCTATTTTTCTTTCAGACGGTTCTGATCTTTTCTGCTATTAACACCTGTTCTGGTCAAAAGCTTTAGTCTTTAATACTATCATTACCACTCCCTTTGTCTTGTGTTCCATAGCATTTTTGTCATTTAATCTCTCCTACCCTCCAACCTATACCTGAACTTCTATTTTAGTCCACCTGCCCCTCCCCCCTTTCCCGACTGCAAAAATCCATCACATTTCTACCTCTTTCCAATGCTGCAGAAGAATCATATTGGACTTCAAACATTAACTCTGTTTCTCTCTCCACAGATGCTGCCAGACCTTTTTTTTTTAAATCATTCATGGGATGTGGGCATTGCTGGCTAGGCCAGCATTTATGGCCCATCCCTACTTGCCCTTGAGGTGGTGGTGAGCTGCCTTCTTGAACTGCTGCAGTCCATGTGGTGTAGGTACACCCACAGTGCTGTTGGGGGGGGAGTTCCAGGATTTTGACCCAGGAACAGTGATATATTTCCAAGTCAGGATGGTATGTAGCTTGGAGGGGAACTTCCAGGTGGTGGTGTTCCCACGTGTCTGCTGCCCTTGTCCTTCTAGATGGTAGTGGTCATGGGTATGGAAGGATGCTAAATTGTAGCATTTTCTGGTTTTATTTTATACTTCCTCACAGCTTGCAATTGTTTCTCTTATCAATATGGCAATCCTTTGTCCTTTTTTATCCCCCTATCTCATTTGAAAACCCTGTAACCAGGAATGTTGAGCTGCCATTTCTGCCCTTCTTTCAGCCATGTTTCAATAATAGCTATATTTATGCTCCCACGTGACAATCTGGAATCTCCGCTCAACTACCTTATTTCTCAGACTTCTTGCAATGAAGTATATATCATTTAGCACTGCTAAACTCCCCTGTTGTTTCTTTGTTTCCTCCGTCTTCCAAACACACTTACTAATTTTCTGCATTCCATTTCCAACTTTTTTTCTCTCCCTTCTGAATCTACTCTAAGGATCCCATGTCTCTGTCAAGCTAGTTTGAAGCCTCTCCAACAGCACTAGTAAAGCCCCCTGTGAGGATCTTGGTCCAGGCCCTGTTGAGCAGCAACCTATCTGGCTTATACAGGTCTCACCTACCCCAGAAGCGGCCCTAATGTCTCAGGAATCTAAAGCCATCCCTCTTGCACCATCTCTTCAGCCATGTATTCGTCAGCTCCATCTTCCTTTTTCTGTACTCACTAGCACGTGACACCAAGCGTAATCTGGAAACTCCTATCTTTGGGGTCCAGTTTTTCAATCTCTCTCCTAGCTCCCTAAACTCTGCTTACGGGGCCTCATCCTCTTTCTACCTTTGTCATTGGTGCCGATATGAACCACAATAACTGGCCGCTCACCATCCCGCCCTCAAATTATCCTGTAGCCTTTTAGTGACATTCTTGATGCTGGCACCAGTGTGCAAAATGCTACCTTGGAATAATGACTGCAGTCACAGAAGCACCTGTTGGTTTCCCAAACTATCAAATCCCTATCATTATTGCGCTTTCACTCTTCTCTCACTCGTCGTGTAGCTGGGCCTTGCATGGTGCCATGGGCCTGACTCTGCCTGTAATGTCCAAAGGAAACATCACTCTCAGCTGTATTCACAAATGAATACGAGTTCGAGAGTGAGATGCACTCATGGTTCCCTCTGCACCTGCATTTAATTGCCTATATGAAGAAAAAGATAGGCCCCAGCATCCATTATTGCTCTCTCTGCTTTTTATCCTTCAACTATCCTTCTATCCATGGTTTACCTTTAATACCTTGTGAACCTTCATCTTCATAGCAAGCCGCTTATGGGATACTTCACAAAGAGTTTGAAAACTTCAAATACATCGCAATGCCTGCACCCACATTTCTTGAGCTACTTAGCTATTTTCCTCAAAGAGTTCAACTGAATTAGTGAAGTATGAATTGCATACTCCAAGTCAACACTTGACTTTCCCTCAGTATGGTCTGCAGCAATTTTCCTAATATCACATTGGGCACACTGGTCTGTATCTGGCTTACCCGCTTTCTGAACAGGGACATAATATTCACCACAGTTCTGTCTTTGTAACACAATCCAGATTTTCAAAGAACTCCTTCAGCACTGATATATATTAGTGACCTGGACTTGGGTATAATTTCAAAGTTTACAGATGAAACTAAATTCAGAAATGTAGTAAACAAGATGGAACTGAGATGTCAGGAGGATAAAAGGGATAAATACATGAAGGGAAAAATTTACAGGGCTATGGAGAAAGAATAGTGGAGAGGGACTAATTGAACAGCTCTTCAAAGAGCCGGCACAGACACGATGAGCCGGCTGGCCTTCTGTGCTGTGTGATACTATTATACTACATTGCAGTTTCACCCTAAATTATGTGCTCACTTACCTGGGATGGGACTTGAACCCATGACCTTAGTCAAGGCTAATGACTTAAATAATCCCACTTGGGAGATTAATTTCTTTAACCAGCTCAATTGCTAAGTCAAAAGCTTATATGTTATTTTTTGTTGCTTAACTACTGGCAAGTGGCCGGAAAAATATGACAACCTCACAACACAAGATTTGCCTGATACATATATTCTATGCTGCCTTATGGTATGAAAGGTGATCAGAGACAACAATCCAGCACAGTTGCAACAGCCAATTTTGATTTCTGACTGAACTCTTGCAACACAATAGGTGGAAAGAGACATATACATCAACAGTTAGTCCAATGCATGGCATTAATGTTCCAGGTTGGGAAAAAAAATGATTACACCTTGTGCGTCCGTATTAAAGAAACATAGAAAATAGGAGCAGGAGTAGGCCATTCGGCCCTTCGAGCCTGCTCCACCATTCATTATGATCATGGCTGATCATCCAACTCAATAGCCTGCTCCAGCCTCCTCCCCATATCCTTTGATCCCTTTCACCCCAAGAACTATATCTAACTCCTTCTTGAAAACATACAATGTTTTGGCCTCAACTACTTTCTGTGGTAGCAAATTCCACTGGCTCACCACTCTCTGGGTGAAGAAATTTCTCATTTCTAAATGAACTAAATGGTCTTCCCTGTATCCTCAGACTGTGACCCCTGCTTCTGGACTCCCCTAACATCGGGAACATTTTTCCTGCATCTACCCTGTCTAGTCCTGTTAGAATTTTGTAGGTTTCTATGAGAGCCCCCCTCATTCTTCTGAACTCCAGTGAATATAATTTTAACCGACTCAATCTCTCCTCATATGTCAGTCCCGCCATCTCAGGAATCAATCTGGTAAACTTTCACTGCACTCCCTCTATAGCAAGAACATCCTTCCTCAGATAAGGAGACCAAGACTGCACACAATATTCCAGGTGTAGTCTCACCAAGGCCCTGTATAATTGCAGTAAGACATCCCTGCTTCTGTCCTTGAATCCTCTCGCTATGAAGGCCAACATACCATTTGCCTTCTTTACCGCCTGCTGCACCTGCATGCTTACCTTCAGCGACTGGTGTATGAGGACACCCAGGTCTCGTTGCACATTCCCTTCTCTCAATTTATAGCCATTCAGATAATAAACTGCCTTCCTGTTTTTGCTACCAAAGTGGATAATCTCACATTTATCCACATTATACTGCATCTTCCATGCATTTGCCCACTCAGCTTGTCCAAATCACACTGAAGCATCTCTGTATCCTCCTCACAGCTCACCCTCCCACCCAGCTTTGTGTCATCTGCAAATCTGGAGATATTACATTTAGTTCCCTCACCTAAATCATTAATATATATTGTGAATAGCTGGGGTCCCAGCACCGATCCCTGTGGTACCCCATTAGTAAATCACTGCCTGCCATTCGGAAAAAGACCCATTTATTCCTACTCTTTGTTTCCTGTATGCCAACCAGTTTTCTATCCATCTCAGTACACTACTCCCAATCCCATGTGCTTTAAATTTACATGCTAATCTCTTATGTGGGACTTTGTCAAAAGCCTTCTGAAAGACCAAATAAACCACATCCACTGGCTCCCCCTCATCAACTCTACTAGTTATTTCCTCGAAAAATTCCAGTAGATTTGTCAAGCATGATTTCCCTTTCGTAAGTCCATGCTGACTCTGTTCGATTCTGCCTCTGTTTTGCAAATGCTCAGCTATTAAATCTTTTATAATAACCTCTAGAATTTTCCCTACTACCGATGTCAGGCTGACTGGTCTATAATTTCCTGTTTTCTCTCTGCCTCCCTTATTAAATTGTGGGGTTACATTATCTACACTCCAACCTGTAGCAACTGTTCCAGAGTCTATAGAATCTCGGAAGATGACCACCAATGCATCCACTATTTCTAGGGCCACTTTCTTAAGTACTCTGGGATGTAGATCATCAGGCCCTGGGGATTTATCAGCCTTTAATCCCATCAATTTGTCCAACACCATTTCCCTATTAATACTGGTTTTTTTCATTTCCTCCCTCTCTCTAAACCCTGTGCTCCCCAACATTTCTGGTATGTTATTTGTGTCCTCCTTTGTGAAGACAGAACCAAAGTATGTATTTAGTTGGTCAGTCATTTCTTTGTTCCCCATTATAAATTCCCCTGTTTCTGACTGTAAGGGACCTACATTTGTCTTCACCAATCTTTTTTCTCTTCACATACCTACAGAAACTTTTACAGTCAGTTTTTACGTTCCCTGGAAGCTTATTCTTGTACTCTATTTTCCCCTCCTTAATCAATCCCTTGATCCTCCTTTGCTGAATTCTAAACTGCTCCCAATCCTCAGGCCTGTTGTTTTTTTTGGCCAATTTGTATGCCTCTTCCTTGGATCTAATACTATCTCTAAGTTCCCTTGTAAGCCATGGTTTGGCCGCCTTTTCTGTTTTACTTTTGCACCAGACAGGAATAAACAATTGTTGCAGTTCACCCATACCATTCTGGAGTCTTGTTTGTGGCCACAGAAATGCCTTACAATTGAATCCCATATAACTATTGCATTCCCACACTTTTTACTCCTTCCCTGTGCAGCAGAGCCAACCGTGGTGCAACGAACTTGGCTGTTGCTGCTTTCCCCTGAAAGGCCATTCCCCTCAAAAGTATCCAAAGCGGTATATCTGTTTTACAGGGGAATAGCCACAGGAGATTCCTGCACTGCCTGTCTAGCCCTCTTGCTCTGCCTGGTGGTCACCCACTCCCTCCCTGCCTGTGGACTCTTAGCCTGTGGTGTGACCACCTCTCTATACATGATATCCACGATACTCTCCGCCTCGTGGATGTTCCACAGTTTCCCCAGCTGCCGCTCCAGCTTTGAAACCTGGACTTCCAGGAGCTGCAGCTGGAGATACTTCCCGCAAACATGCTGGCTCCGGGCACTGGAAATGTTCCCAGCTTCCCACATACCCACATAGAACAGGAGGAGCGCACCACGGCTTTCAGATCTCCTGCCATGACCTAACCCTTTAAATTAAATTAAACCTTTTGGAAGATGTTTAATATCAAATACTCCAGGGCCCTTCTTCCCTGCTCCCCGTTGTTACATAATATAGCCCTGACAAACAATGAATCGCAAAATAAGACCTTAAAAACTATAAGCAATAAAAGTAGTAAATACCCAACCATGCTCATGATACTCAAAGGATCACCTCGTTCCTTCCTCATTGAGCTCCAAAAGCAGCATTCCAGTGCAGACTGTGAGGCTGACTGCAGGACACTCTTCCCAGACTGCTTCGCAGCAATTCTGACTGCAGGACACTCTTCCCAGACTGCTTCGCAGCGATGCTGACTGCAGGACACTCTTCCCAGACTGCTTCGCAGCGATGCTGACTGCAGGACACTCTTCCCAGACTGCTTCGCAGCGATGCTGACTGCAGGACACTCTTCCCAGACTGCTTCACTGCGATGCTGACGGCAGGACACTTCGTAGATTGCTTCACCGTGATGCTGACTGCAGGACACTCTTCCCAGACTTATTGGGCCTGAACTTGCTTGGAGTGGCAATCAGTGTCAGATTGCCACTCCGTGCCTAATTACTTGCCTCTGGGGATTGGGGGGGCAGGGCAGGGTGGTAGTCCCATGTGAGTGGGGAGAATCCTGTAAGAGTAGGTTATAGGGGACCTCTAGGGGGTTGGGTGGGGTGGAGGAATCGGGGGCGTGGTGGTAGTCCCACTGGTGGAGTAGTCAGGGGGCGGGGGGAGACCCCTGGGAGGCCTGGAGGTTCGGAGTGTGAGCTAAGTCCAGTGGGGTGTTGGTGTGTGTCTGTACAGTAGTTACCCAGAAGTTAGTAGTTTTAATCCTACTAACATTTTCTGCGTAACTATTTTGCAACCCAGTCAAAACTATCCAAAGTTTGCGATTTTAGTTGTATTTTCTGATGGCTCCTGGTGCAGGCATTTTGCCAGGGGAAGTTTGCACTTCTGGGCAATAGCTGTGCAAACCTTACCTATGAACGTCCAAAGGGAATTCCCCAGTGGATCTTTAGGGTACTCCTCCAATACGATGCTGGGGAGCTCGGAAGTTAAGGCCAATTGTGTTCTAAACAGATATATAGAACGGGACAAGTACGTTCTATAGTAACTTGTATCTTGAAAGATCGCTGGCCCTTTAAAAGTTGCTTGCTGTTCTCAACGACCATTGCATATATTATTTTGTGTGCATTTCTGTTTGTGGAACTGGCTTTGCGTGCTGCGTTCACATCCATCAGTTTGCTCATGGGTGCACAGAAGCTTGTGAAATATGATCTTTACAGAAGTAGAATGTTTGTGCATCAACTTGTTTGTATGACTTCATTACAGTTTGAAAACAATCCTAAACATTTAAAATACCAGAAATTTTTGACAACACTTATATTACAGCACTCACTGTAAAGTTGATTTGATTTGTTCATCCAAGTAAATTCTCAAAGCAACAAAAGTTTCTATGCAAATGATATTCATTACAAAAATTTGTATTTTGAAACTACCAATAAACTGATCTGTACTTCTATTTTCTGAGGTTCACTGAGTAACCTGAAAACCTGCAAACATGAAGACTAACTTTAGGGTATGTTTCTGTAAAACATCATGCACAATCCTGGTTTGTTGATGTCCTTCAGATTCTAGCTACCAGAAGGTGAGGTTGGAGTTTTAATGTTATGGATTCATTTTCACCACAGTCCTCGGCAGCACCAGTTAAACCTTTCTGCATCGTAACTGTGCTAAGATCATCTGCTTTAAAAATCCCAAACTTTATGGCCTAGATCTCAGTTGTTTCATTGTTCTGGAAGTATTAAGGGTTACCAACTCATAGCAACCAAGTAACAAAGTATTGCATTTGTATACAACTAAAGATGGTACTGAATGCTTTATGTCCTTTGATATTGTTCTGTTCATTGCTATGTCCTGCTCCAATTACTGACTCACATTTTGACAGACTACATTCTGGCACTACATTTTATCTGTAAAGTTTATGCATGCTTTCTTCATGTAAATATTGCTCAAGAGTGGTTAAACTCTGATTTTGAAGCTGTCTTAATGACACATATTCTGATAGGTCAAATTTGAACATCAAGGGGTGATGGTTAGATTCTCTCTTGTTGGAGATGGTCATTACCTGGCCCTTGTGTGGCGCGAATGTTATTTACCATTTGTCAGCCCAAGCCTGGATATTGTTCAGGTCTTGCTTCATTTGGATATGAACTTCTTCAGCATCCGAGGAGTCACGAATGGTGAATATTATGCAATCATTAGTGAACATCCCCATTTCTGACCTTATGATCAAGGAAGGTCAGTGATGAAGCAGCTGAAGATGGTTCGGCTGAGGACACTATCCAGAGGAACTCCTACAGTGATGTCCTGGAGCTGAGATGACTGACCTCCAACAACCACAACCATCTTCTTTTATGCTAGGTATGACTCCAACCAGTGGAGGTTTCCCCCTGATTCCCATTGACTCCCAGTTTTACTCGGGCTCCTTGATGCCACACTCTGTCAAATGTGGCCTTGATGTCAAGGGCAGTCACTCTCACCTCACCTCAGGAGTTCAGCTCTTTCGTCCATGTTTGAACCAAGGCTGTAATGAAGTCAGGAGCTGAGTGGCCCTGGCGGAACCCAAACTGGGCTTCAGTAAGCAGGTTATTGCTAAGCAAGTGCCACTTGATAGCACTGTTGATGGCCCCTTTCATTACTTTATTGATGATCGAGAGTAGACTGCTGGGGTGGTAATTGGCCGGGTTGGATTTGTTCTGCTTTTTCTGGATAGGACATATCTGGGCAACTTTCCACATTGCTGGGTAGATGCCAGTGTTGTAGCTGTACTGGAACAGCTTGGCTAGGGGCGCAGCAAGTTCTGGAGCACAAGTCTTTAGTACTATTGCTGGAATATTGTCAGGGTCCATAGCCTTTGCAGTATCCAATGCCTTCAGCCGTTTCTTGATATCACCTAGATTGAATCGAATTGGCTGAAGATTGGTATCTGCGATGCTGGGGACTCTGGAGGAGGCCGAGATGGATCATCCACTCGGCACTTCTGGCTGAAGATTGTTGAGAATGCTTCATTTATACTTATCTTTTGCACTGACTTGCTCAGCTCCTCCATCATTGAGGATGGGGATATTTGTGGAGCCTCCTCCTCCTCCTCCAGTGAGTTGTTTAATTATCTACCACCGTGCACAACTGGATGTGGCAAGACTGCAGAGCTTAGATCTGATCCGCTGGTGGTGGGATCTCTTAGCTCTGTCTATCACTTGCTGATTATGCTGTTTGTCACTCAAGTAGTTCTATGTTATAGCTGGTTGACACCTCAATTTTAGATATGCCTGGGTGCTGCTCCTGGTATGCCCTCCTGCACTCTTCATTGAACCAGGGTTGATCCCCTGGCTTGATGGCAATGGTAGATTGGGAGATATGCCAGGCCATGAGGTTGCAGATTGTGTTTGAGTACAATTCTGCTGCTGATGGCCCACAGCACCTCATGGCTTGAGTTGCCAGAACTATTCAAAATCTATTTCATTTAGCATGGTGATAGTGCCACTCAACATGATGGATGGTATCCTCAATGTGAAGGCAGGACTTCGTCGCCACAATGACTGTGCGGTGATCACTCCTACCAATACTGTCATGAACAGATGCATCAGCAGCAAGCATTTGCTGAGGATGAGGTCAAGTATGTTTTTCCTTCTTGCTGGTTCCCTCACCACCTGCTCACCACCTGCTGCAGACCCAGTCTATCAGCTACGTCCAATAGGACTCGGCTAGCTCAGTCAATAGTGGTACTACCGAACCATTCTTGGCGATGGACATTAAAGTCCCCCACCCAGAGTACATTCTGCGCCGTTGCCACCCTCAGTGCTTCCTCCAAGTGCTGTTCAACATGGCGGAGCACTGGTTCACCAGCTGCGGGAGGGTGATACGTGGTAATCAGCAGGAGGTTTCCTTGCCTATGTTTGATCTGAGTCTGGAGTCAATGTTGAGGACTCCCAGGGCAACTCCCTCTTGACTGTATACTACTGTGCCGCCACGTCTGCTGGGTCTGTCCTGCCAGTGAGTCAGGGCATACCCAGGAATGGTGATGGTGGTGTATGGCACACTATCTGTAAGATATGATTCCATGAGGATGACTATGTCAGGCTATTGCTTGACTAGTCTGTGAGGCAGCTCTCCCAATGTGGCCCCAGATGTTACTAAGGGGGACTTTGCAGGGTCGACAGGGCTGAGTTTGCCATTGTCTTTTCCGGTGCCTAGGTTGATGCTGGGTTGTCCGTCCAGTTTCATTCCTTTTTTGAGACTTTGTAGTGGTTTTATACATGTGAGTGGCTTGCTAGGGTATTTAAAAGTCAACCACATTGCTGTGGGTCTGGAGTCACATGTAGGCCAGACCAGGAAAGTAAAGCAGATTTCCTTCCCTAAAGATACTGGTGAACCAGATGGGTAGCTGTGACAATCGTCATCATCATTAGACTTTTAATTCCAGGCTTTTGTTGAATTCAAATTCCATCATCTGCCATGGCAGGATTCAAACTCGGGTCCCCAGAGCATTACCCTAGGTTTCTGGATTACTAGTCCAGCGACAATACCACTATGCCATCGCCTCCCCCGGAAGCTAAATTAATTTTTTTTAAACTAATTTTTTTTGAGATATCATGAAGTTCTGTTTCATCACTGGAAAAATCTGCAAGAGTCAGTGCCTCTGTCCAACACGCTATCCGTGATAACTACAACAGTGAAAATTAATAAAAAAGTATGTATTTAGTTAGAGTTCATAAAGCCAAAAGAAAAATTGAATATGTTGCTTCAGTTGTTGTAGGCCCATTGCGTCATTCAATAACCCCTCTCAGAACGATAAAGGTAGTAAACTGTTCCCAAAGACTCAGCAATTTTACTCTTGAAACAGCTACTAGGAGGATCCTGATAGTTGCCAAATGCACACTCCATCCTTTCACTTTCTCTTCCCTCTAGATTAATGACAGTTCTCTATTCGACAATTCCTCCTGATTGCCTGAGCCACACTTGGAATGCATGCATTGCACGGTGAAATCATCCCTGTGAGCAATTACCAATCCACCCTCGTACACAGAAATTCCATTGGAAACATCACCTTCCACCTGCTATGTTTTGACATGAGCATCCACAAGTTAGTGAAGTCACGCTTACACAAAACACCATAATATGTTAATACAAAAAGGTATGGCCAATATCTATTAAACCAAAACAGTATGCTGTTTGTAATCTGGATCCGAATTATTTCCACCACATGCCACTTGAAGAAATTCCTTTAAACATGCACAATAAAATTCCTTTTACACATTGCCAAACAGACCCTGTATTTCTGAAGTTAAATATTAATGGGAGTTTCAGAAGTTACATTTCTTTCCACATTAGAAAGAAGAACAAAGGCAGACAGGTTGAATTATAGATATTTTCCAGGGTACAAGTCATCTAGTAAGGTCTCGCCCAATAATGCCCAAGACGCTAACAGGTGGTACAACAGTCTGTCACCAGTTTCCAACAGAAATGCTGACCTTCCCTTAAAGGAGGTTGTGTACACAAGGTATTGTCTTGCTTTGTAAAGCACTTGGTGGTCTTCCAATTCCTCACATTTCTTCTAAAAAAAATCATCTGAAGCTGTGCTTTATTGACTTCCCTGCAACAAAATACTAAATGGGCCCAGAATTTATTGCTAGAACAAGCATTTTAAACATGTTTAACCCTTTGCCCTCAGTGTCACAATTATGGTTTCAAGTGGCACTGTGGTTTTCTTCAAAGGTATACGAGGAAAAGGAAAACCTAACTTTGACCAGTTTAGTTCTTTAGAAATTTTCAGCTAGGATGAGGTTATCTGCTTCATTGCTACTATTAATTACCCATAATATTAGAACTTTAAGAACAGGAGTAGGCCATTCAGCCCTCAAGCTTATTCCATCATTCAATTAGATTATAGCTGATCTCTATCTCACCTCTATGTCTACTGTGACTCAGTGGTCAAGGTCTTAGCTTTGAAGTTAGAAGTTAGTGGGTTCAAGTCCCACTCCAGAGACTTGAGCACAAAATCTAAACTGAAATCCTAGTGCTAAGGGGGTGTTGCACAGATGAAGGTGTTGTCTTTTGGATGAGATATTAAATCAAAGCCTTGTCTGCTCTCTTAGGTGAAGTGAACATAAAAGATATTTCGAAGAGGAGAGCAGTTCTCCCTAACATACAGGCCAATATTTATCCCTTGACTAACATCATTAAAATAGATTGTTGGGTATTTATCACCTGGCTGTGTGCAAACTGGTTGCCACGTTTCCTACATTGTAACAGTGATTGGACTTCAGAAGTATTTAATTGGCTGTAAAGAGCTTTGAGACATCCTGAGGCTGTGCATGGTGATATATAAATGAAAATTCCTTCATTCATTCCTGCCTTTGCTCTATATCCCTTAATACCCATACCTAACAAAATGTTGAGAGCACACAACTTGTGAGTTTTATATGGTTTAGCAGGTCATATAGCTATTAAAAATAGCATCAACCAGTTGTATCTTTGGGAATTCTTCAATAAATTTTGTTCTGTGGCAAAGTTAACTGTGAATGTCAAAATCATAAGGATTATAGCAAGGTAAATAGCATTCACAGCAGTTCAGCTGCTTTTATATTGTGCAAGAATCACGCAAACACTGCTTGTTCCCGATAGATGGGTCTTATGCAATTAGCAGCAAAGCCCCAAAGTGAACTTGGAAATATTCCAACACTAGCCCCTGAAAGCTCTTGTTAAAAAAAAGGTCTCCCCAGTCACTGACTTCAGTGAATTCCACAACTTTGCAGTTGCACAGCAGTTAACCCAATTTAAAAGCTTTAGAATGATTAAGAACATGTGGTGCAAAATATTCAAATGATCCATCTGTCAACTGAATTCATCTCACAGTCGTTTTGTCAACCTACTCAATGTAGATTTCTGACAAATATATTCTTACTTTACTTACATGTCAGGCTGCCCAAAACATATTGTTTATTTCTATGGAATCCTCTGAAGGACCGTTTTACCTTAATTTATTTTGCGAAAGGCAATCAAAAATGTCACATCCAACTGTTGTTGTGTATTAAGTGCAGTTTAATTGAAAAATATGAATGCCCCTGGGAAAAAGGTATGGCCAATATCTATTAAACCAATCTTAGGCCATCAACTTGTTGTTTACCAAGATTGCAATTTTGTACAGTGATGATCATAAGGAAAAATAAGTAATAATTTTCACGCAGTTAATTTCATACAATACAGTGCAGTTGTTAAACATCCGTAATGTGCAAAACTATGTACTAAAGCAGCACAACATCACTCTGTATAGCTTAATGTAATAAACTTTAAGATGCCTTTCAAAATGTTTAAATATTTGAAAAAGGTTAATTAATAAAATGAAAGGCATTTTCTAGGAGACATTTAATTAGTTTATGAGCATTGCAAATAGCATGCCACATAGATTTGCTGACATTTTGTCCATCAAAGAAGTGTTACATTTCAACTCTATCTAAATTGATTGTGAGCAGAATGGATTAATAGGGTCCTGGATTGGTGATATATATAGTTATTTGCTGCTTTTTTCCAAAAAATTGTGTAATTCTTTAATATTCTATTTAGTATTCTAGAATTTTATTATATTATTCGCTATTTGTATTTGCTCTTCATTTCAATTTACTTTTAAAAATTAGGAAAGTTAGATCTTGATGTCTGCAGCTGTGTGTGAGAGTGAGAGGGAGGAGAAAAATAATCAAACTGGTAGATGGAATGGGGGAGATTATAGGCAAGCTTGTGATCTTTTTCAGAATTATATGTTTATTAAGTTACTTTTTTTTTTAAAGAGTGTGTAGCATTAATTGTGATTCGTAATAATGCCTATATTTCAGAGTGTTTTTGTAATTAGATGTGATCGTGTCAAACATTTTAGGCATAATAAGACTGGGAAGAAAGATTTGTGTGATTATGGTTGGTGAATAATGATAACGGAAAATTGTCAATTAGGAACAAGAAAAATAAAGAGACCAACACAACCAATAAAAAAATAAAAAAAACACAGGTTTGGTGATCATGACATTGAAGACATACCCGATGTACAATGGCAAAGATTTTCTACATTCAATTTTGTACAATTATATTACTTTATTTACTTACTTATTTAATATAATTTGTCACAACCCAAAACTTCCATGAAGTAGCTCTCTAACTATAGCCAACTTGGTTACATTTAGCACCTTCAGCATTTTCCTCATAATTTTTTAAAAATTCATTCATTAAAAATGGGCATTGCTGGCTAGGCCAGTGTTTATTGCCCATCTTAAGAGTCAACCACATTGCTGTGGCTGAGTCACAGGTAGGCCAGACCAGGTAAGGATGGCATTAGTGGTTTTTACAACAATCAACAATGGTTTCATGGTCATCATTATAATTCCAGATTTTTATTGAGTTCAAATTCCACCATCTGCCATGGCAGGAATTGAACCCAGGTCCCCAGATCATTACCCTTGGTCTCTGGATTACTAGCCCAGCAACAATACCACTACACCATCACCTCCCCTGTAATGTGCCAGCCATGACTTCATTGGCAGCACTCCCACCTCTGAGTCAGACAGAAGGTTATAACTCCAGTACCACTCCAGGACTTGAGTACAAGATCAAGGCTGACACTCCTGTGCAGCACAGAGACAATGCTGCACCACCGGAGGTGCTGTCTTTCAGATGAGACATTAAACTGAGATCCGGTCAGCCCCCTTAGGTGGGTGAAAAAGATCCCATGGTACTATTTTGAAGAAGATCAGTGGAGTTATCTGGTGACCTGACCAATATTTATCTCTCAATCAATATAATAAAAAGATTATTTGACCATCATCACATTGCTATTTGTAGGAGTTTGCTGTGTGCAATGCCTACATTACAACAACGGCTATACTTCAAAAAAAAATCCTTTGGCTATTAAATGCTTTGGAACATTTAGTGGTTGTGAGAGATGCTGTATAAATGCAAATCTTTTTACTTCTTTTATGATATTTCCTCAGTTTGGTTGGTCCAAATTAAAACAAAGATTTCAGTAGCCCAGATTCCTTTAACAGTAAGTTAAGAGATGGGTCTATTTTTTTCCATTTTTTAAAAATAAGCAAAGGTACTGATGCAATTAACAGGTTGAAGCAGAATGTCAAGTTCTAAATGTAAGATGACAACACTTAGATCTACTTCACCACCACTCTCTCAAACCCTTCACAGTCTGATTTGTCGCACTGCTTGTCTGACATTCAGTACTGAATGAGCAGAAAATTCTTCCAACTAAATATTGGGAAGACTGAAGACAATGGCTAAAAATTCCATTCCCCAACAACCGACCCCAACCCTCTCCCTGACAGTTGTCTAAGGTTTAACCTTGGTGTCATAATTGACTCCAAGATGAACACATATACACTTCCATCACCAAGACCACCTACTTCCATCTCTGTAACATCGACTCCTCTACTGCCACAGCTCATTTGCTGCTGAAATCTTCATCCATGTCTTTGTGACCTATAGACATGACTATTCCAAAGCACTCCTAGCCAGATTCCCATCTTCCAGCCTACATGAACTCATCCAAATTTCTGCTGCCTTCATCCTTGGACTTGTATCAAGACCCTCTCACTCATCGTCCCTGTGCTCGCTGATAAGTATTGGGTCCTGGTTGAGCAATGCCTCAATTTTAAAATTCTCAGCCTTGTTATTAAACTCCTCTAAGGCCTCTCCACTTCCTACCTCTATAGCTTCTGCCAGCCATACAAACACCCAAAATCTCTGCATTCCTCCAATCCTGGCATCTTGCGCATCCCTGCTTTTAATCGCCCCATTACTGGATGCTGTGCCTTCAGTCACTTAGGCCCTAAACTCTGAAATTTCCCCCCTAAACCTCTCTACCTTTCTCTTTTCTTCTTCTTTAGGAAACTCCTTGAAATGTATCTCTTGGACCAAGCTTTTGCTCACCTGTCCTAATATTTTCTTAAGTGGCTCAATATCAAAATTTGATTGATAACACTCCTGTGAAGCATTCTGGGACATTTCACTATGTTAAAGATGCTATAAAAATACAACTTGTTGTTGTTGAAGAAACACTATTTTTTCAGGTTTTGATTATTTGCCACTAAAAATGCCCCAAATAAGGTAATTCCATACACTTAAAATGTTTGGTTTATTACAGAAGCTGCATAAATAACTTACTTGGCAGTATTCTAGTGTAAATCTCTATGTTCAAGGAACATGTAGACAGATGGGTGGTAGTAGTATTCACGTACAAAAGTACTTGCCTTAGCTTAATTATTAAACTGAGAGAACAGAAGTGCTTTGAAACCAGATTATAGCAATCACCTAGTATTTTTGCTTCCAAACTATGTTTTGCTATGTGGATTTCAAATTTAAAAACATGATCAACTGAGTTGTTCCAGTTTTCTAATTGACTTTTTAGAATTCTGAGAATACTCATCTTAAGCACATCTTGATACTGATGCCACTTTAGGAGACTCACAAAAACCGGGTTTGCAAGTGTGCAGTTGGGATAGAAGCCAGCTTAGTCATCCAGAATCTAAACTAAAACAACACCAGTATAATAGGAGAAAAGTAGGCAGTACTGTGTATATAAAAAGTTGGCAAAAATAGCTTTAGATTATATTGGTGGCTGGTGCCTTCAATTATCTAGATCTTAAGTTCTGGAATTCCGTCTCTAATCCTCTCCTTTTTCCTACCTCACCTTCCTCCTTTACGACATTGCTCAAAACATATACATGTCCTACTATCTCTTTATGTAGCTTGGTGTCAAACTTTGCTTGACAATGCTCATGTGAAGTGCTGTGGCACATTTTAATAAGTTTCATGCACTGCGTAAATACAAGTTGTTGTTGATACTTTCTTTACTGTGTGATTGTCATGAAGTGTTCAAAGTTAAGATTTTAATCAACAGGCCCAAAGAAATAAGAGAATGACAACTCCAAGCAGATTTTCGTTAGGTTTCTTGAATAGTTGTAAATTTCTGTCCTTCACACTCTCCTCCTTCAAAAACTGCTTCCATTAACCTTAATACAGCATTTTTTTTAATGCCAACAAATGTGAGACACTAGAACAACATGTACAGAGTTAAAGACATCAAGGCTTTCTGGCAATATTCAGATGGCTTGCACCACTGTACAGATGTACAGAAATGTGTAACTTAAGTGTAGTTTGAAATTACCAGGACAAGACAATTTGATCACATTAGTGTAGTGGAGAAGATGATCTTCTCTCCATCATAAGGTCAGGAGTGGGATGTTCGCTGATGATTGCACAATGTTCATCACCATTTGTGACTCCTCAGATACTGAAGCAATCAATATCCAAATGCAGCAAAACCTGGACAATATTCAAACTTGGGCTGACAAGTGGCAAGTAACAATCGCGTCACACAAGTGCCAGGCAATAACTTTCTCCACCAATAGAGAATCTAACTATCGCCTCTTGACATTCAATGGCATCACCATCACTGAATCCTCCACTATCAATATCCTGGGGGGTTACCATTGACCAGAAACTGAACTGGACTTGCCATATAAATACTGCGGCTAAAAGAGTAGGTCAAAGGCTGGGAATTCTGCGGCAAGTAACTCACCTCCTGACTCCCCAAAGCATATCTACCATTTACAAGGCACAAGTCAGGACTGTGATGAAATATCTTCCACTTACTTGGATGCGCCAGCAACACTCAAGAAGCTTGACACCACACAGGACATAGCAGCCTGCTTGATCGGCATCCTATCACCAATTTAAACATTCCCTTCCTCCACTGCTGATGCACAGTGGCAGCAATGCATATTATATACAAGATGCATTTTAGTAACTCACTAAGGCACCTTTGACAGGACCTCCCAAACCTGCAACCTCAACCACCTAAAAGGACAAGGGCAGCAGATGCATAGGAACACCATCACCTGCAAATTCCGCTCCAAGCCATACAGCATCCTGACTTGGAACTATAACGCCATTCCTTCACTGTCACTGGATCAAAATTCTGGAACTCCCTAACCGCACTGTGCATGTACCTACACCACATGGACTGCAATGGTTCAAGAAGACAGATCACCACCACCTTCTCAATAGCAATTAGGGATGGGCAACAAATACTGGCCTTGCCAGTGATGCCTACACTCTGTGAACAATCAAAAAAATTACAATGAAGCAAAGATTCCAATTTTCCAAGAAGAACTTGAGGTGTTACCATAAATGTCACTGCTTATGGTCTCAGTCAAATTTGTCAGCTTGTCAATGGGAGTACACTGTCTTTCTTGGAAACAGGTGGCGGAATGGGAACCTCTTCCAGCCACAGAACATTAAATAGTGCTCAAAAGGTAAATTAGGAACTGTGCTTCAAGGTGAAAATGAGACAAAGGAACATATTTTTAAACTGGTTAAAGATAACGTTAGGACTGGTATCAAAATTCTCCTTCATTCCTCCAAAAAGTGATCAACACTTGAAATTGACACAAAGGTATGGTAGAAAGACAGAAAGAAAGCAAGGCCTAGTAACCCCTAGTGTCCTGCCCAATATTTATCTGTCAATCAACATCACAAAAACAGATTATCTGGTCATTGTCACATTGTGTGTGGAATCTTTCTGTGTGCAAAAATTGGCTGCTGTATTTCCTGCCTTGCCACAGTAACTACATTTCAGAAGTACTTCATTGCCTCTAAACAGCTCTGGGACATCCTGAAGTAAAGAAAGGTACTATATAAATGCAAATCCTTTTCTTTTTAGATAGCTTTGAGTAATTTAAGAGATAATTAAATGCTACAATGGAGAGTAAAACTAACTTTCTTGATAAAAAGAAAACTATCTTAACATAAATCTGGCTTACAAAACATTCTGTAAAAAAGAACATGAATGACACTGAAATTGTTATTGTTAATTATGCACCTATTGAAAAGCAGATATTTCAGTACAAGCCAAATGCAATTATCAAAGGCACTTCTAAAATCTAAGAAAACCACAATTATATATTTATGGTTATTTCTGCATAAAAGTTTTTCAAACAGGCATGGTTTCAAAAGTTTACTGAATCCAAACCACAGTATTTGAAATATCACTGTACTTCAATGAACACAATACAAAATGAATTTTTGCGGCTTAATACTATTGTTTAAAGACAACAAACAGGATAGACAGTCAAGATTTATTACCAGTGTACAATGAGGCAGTTTGGAAAAATATGTGACAAGTTAATAGAACCATTGCTTAAGAATGTATTTTAACAGTGAAAGAATTCATTACATCACATCAGGGCCACAGTTAAAGCACCTAACAAAATAGCCATTTTTGATAGTAGCACCTTTATCTGCTAAGTTTCTTTTCACAAAGCAATTCTCGATTTAAATATTGGCATAAGTGTATAGTGTACAAAAGCTCCAGGCAGTTTTCCTGGAAAATCAGTTGGGATATAATTTAAAAGATAATTCTATCAGAGAACATGATGATTGCAATTGCTGAATGTGGTCAAAGAAGATGGAACATTAACCCTCTCCTTGACCTTGTGACATGTGTTGATAATTGGTTGGGAGGTGGGAGACAGAGGGTTGTGTGGGGCGGGGGGGGGGGGGAGTAGAGGAGAAAGAGAATGTACTCTGATTGACAGGCAGTGTTTGCTAGGGGTCTGTGTTGGGGCCTCAGCTTTTCAACATATTTATCAACAACCTGGATGAAAGAATAGAGAGTTGCATATCCAAATCTGCAGATAACATTAAATTAGGAAGCATGTGTAGAAAAGGGCAGGAAGTTACAAAGGGGCAAAAACAGGCTAAGTGTGTGGGCAAAACTGTAGCAGATGGAGTTCAATGTGGCAAAATGTGGATCTAGTAAAGACAAATCAGGATATTTTCTTAGTGATGAAACAAATCACTAAAAGCTAGTGCACAGGAACAAAAAGTAATCAAAAGTGTTGAGTGTTAGTCTCTGCTCTAGTCCAAACCATCTTCTTGAACACCTCTCTCCTGCCTCTTCACCTGCTCCCCTGACAACAAATATGAGGAGCTCATGGATTTCGTTGTCACTAAGATCAAGACAAGCCAATCAGCTGCCTTAGCCACATCCTTCCTTTCCACTAGCTACCTGGCCAAACTTCCTTTAATACTCCCTCCTGCCCTAGCCCTGAACTTGCATTTTCTTTAGTTTCTCTCCTTTCTCCCCTCATGCCCTCTCTGAGCTCTGCTTGTTCACGTGACCCATCTCCTGTTCTCTTTATCCTATTCCCACAAAACTGATCACCCAACTTACCCTCCTGGTCCCTATGTTAGCCAATACTGTAAAGGTTTCTCTCATTTCAGGTGTTGTTCCTCTCTCCTTTAGATCTGTTGTCATCACCCCTCACCTCAAAGAACCAACCCCTGACCCTACCATCCTTGCAAATCTCCCTTTCCTCGCTAAAGTCCTGAAACCATTATTGCCAAAATGTGTTCCCATTTTCCCTGAATTCCATGTTTGAATCCTTCCAATCAGGTTTCCACTCTTGCCACCATACCAAAACAGTTCTTATCAAAATCATAAATGTCATTCTGTTTGACTGTGATAATGGCTAACTTTCCATCCTCCTTCTGGACCTATCTGCAGGCCTTGACATGGCTGATCACACCATCCTCCTCCAATGCCTTTCCACTGTCATTCAGCTGGGTAGAACTGCTCTCACCTGGTTCTATTCTATTACCCAGAGAATCACTTGCAAATGGCTTCGGCATCTACACCATTACCTCTGGTGGCTCCCTAAGGTCAATCCTTGGCCCTTTCCTATTTCTCATTGTTATGATCATTTGATGTTAATGCTGGACAAGTCAGATCCCAGAGTGAAACCTGGCTTGGTAGATCCTAACTTTTTTTTAAGAAAGCATGGAGGTCATTTACTGAACACATTCACAAGAGTGTGCCAATATACTGTTAACATAAAGAATAAAATGTTTATAAACAAGAAAAAATGAACTATATCACAAAAAGTTGGAAATATTTAAATACAGATAGGAGAAAATGATTCAAACTAATGCTATTCCTTTTAATCCTGCAACCTTTACAGACACAAAACCTCAGTGAAGATTTACCACTGTCTCAACACCAAGGTTTCTTGCTTGGGTTAGCTCAATTTCAAACAGTTTTCTTCCAGTGGACTTCTGAACATTCATTAGGTGCTTTTCCTCAGCTGGTATCTCTCCCTGAGACGCCCAAAAACCACAATCTAAATTCACTATTACTTCAACTTCAGAGCAAACACAAGTTCCCTAAACTCAGTACCTAAGCAGAGTTGCAAGATTTCTTATTAGAAAGATTAGGCATTCTGCCTGCACTCTCTGGTATACACACACTAACTGACTATCCTTCTGTGTTTCCCTGTCTCTGAACCCCTATCACTAGGCAACAGCAGAGATTTTTCTATTTAACGTTTTTTTTTAAACTTCTCTAAACCACTAATGCCTTGATAACACATCACTTCAAGTGTTGTAAAATCTTATTAAAATGCATGTATACAAATAGGGCCCCAGACTTCCCGGCACACAGCTCCCAAAAACCTCCAAATGAAACTAAAACCAGGTTTTATCTTTCTTTCTTAACACCCAAATACAAAATATAAATTAAATTTAAAAGCTATACATTGCTCCTAACATCATCTACATGCTGCCCTTTGGTGACATCTTCTGAGGGCACAGGCTGTATGCTGAAGACATCCAAATCTACCTCATCACCACCTCTCATGGCTCCACCCATTGCTGAAGTTATCAGGCTGCCTATCTAATATCCAATACTGGATGAGCAGAAATTTCCTCCAATAAAATACTAAGACCGAAGCCATTGTTTTTGGTCCCCACTACAAATTCAGTTCCTGAGGTGTGCTCTCCTTGGCAACTGTCTGAGATTAAGCCAGTCTCTTTGCAACCTTGGTGTCACATTTGACCCCAAGATGAGCTTCTGACCTCATATCCATGTCGTCACTAAGAGTGCCTTTTCCACCTCTGTAATACTGTTTGAACTCACTCCTCTCTTAGCTCATCGGCTGCCGAAACATTCATTCATGCCTTTCTTACTTCCAGACTTTACTGTTCCAGCACATCCCTGCCTGGTCTCCCATATCGTACCCTCCGTAACTTTGAGGTCATCCAAAATTCTGCTGCCAGTGTCTTAACTCAAAGCAAGCCTTGTTCCCCCATCATATCTGTGCTCGTTGACCTACACTAGCTCACAGTCAGTGTGTTGATTTTAAAATTCTCTTTTTTATTCCAAATCCCTCCATAGCCTGGCCTCTCCCTATCTCTGCAATCTCCTCTAGCCCCACATCCCTGTGAGGTAACTGCTCTCCAAGTTCTGGACTCTTGTGCTTCCTCAATTTTAATTGCTCCACCATTGATGGCTGTGCCCTCAGTTGCCTAGATCCCAAGCTCTGGATTACCCTTGCCAACCCTCTCTGCCTCTTTACTTCACTTTCCTCCTTTAAGAAACTCCTTAAAACCTACCTCTTTGACTAAGCTTTTGATCATTTGATCTAAAATCACATGATGTGGCTTGGGGTGTTATATTTTGTTTTATAATGCACCTCTGGAGTGCCTTGGGATGTTTCATTATGTTAAAGGTGCTGTATAAATATAAGTTGGTGCAGCAGGACTGCAGTGTTTCAAGAAGGCTGCTCACCACCACCTTCTCAAGGGCAATTAGGGATGGGCGATAAATACTGGCCTAGTCAGCAATGCCCACATCCCGTGAAAGAATTTTTAAAAAGTTGTTGTTGTATAATGAGCTTCAGTCAGTCAGTCAGCAATGGTAGGTGTGGATCTACCTTGAAGAAAAAGTAGCAGCAGTCTACAGTAGTTTGTACATGCTTGCTGATGAAGTTTCAGATCTAGCAAAGTGGAGTGCTGCTGCAGGGCAAGAAGTTCGTTAAACTAAATATTAGGCCCTGGCAGTTAGGGAAATCTGTGTTTCCTCCTCTAACTCAGTAGCCAGGTAGAGGCCTGCTATGCTAATTATAAACCTTGAAAAAAGAGTTGCTTAGTGTGTGGCTCTCACTGTGTCCTGTATGCTATTCTGGAATCATCAATATTGTAAAAATGTCTCAGTACTGACATTTCTGGATTAGCATCCTGGATACTACCGCAAGGAGAGCTGTTGAACGATACCCCCTTTGCTGACATCAGCTGAGTTGATCTTTTCCAGATTGCAGCTAATAGTGAGGGGGGAATAAATTTTAAAATCTCCAAACAAGAGAAATATTATAATTTCCACCCTTTCCTAAATAAAAACCACGTCACATTGAAAATGCTTTTCATGCCTCGTTTTGCTGTTAATACCAACTTTGATTAAAAATTCAAGAATTGGGTGAAAAAGCTATTTTAAACTAAGAAAAGTTTGCAGTTTAAATACTACTTAAAACCATACAGATTAATGCAATGAATGAGCTACAGTGTTTTTAATGAGGATTGAACACAGGAATAAGAGTTAAACAGAATTCTGAGAAATTGATGGGCTTTGTGGAGAACAATTCCTGTTGTGCTGTGCTTTACAAACCATTCTTCCAAAGAATACCTTGGAACCCACTCATAGACCAGAGTATCTCATGCACCACGCTGCTCTGCCACAAGTAGCACCGGTCACATATAAAAGATCATTCACTATATAACTGCCCAAATGTATCAATGATATTTCATCATTAATCATATCTTTTTATTTACAACCATAAATGCACAGTTAAAGAGGTAGTGTCAAGAAGAATCCCATTTAAAACAAATAACCACAGAGTTATGGATTAGCTTACTTTTTTCATCCTGTTGTTTGTTTTAATATCTATATTAAAACTGTAATGTTACTGTGTTAATGATTGAACAAGAAGCAAAGGCTACTAGGATTAGTCAACTGTACTAATATGAGTAAAGAGATGATCATAATCTAAAAATGTTTCAGTATCAAATGTGTGTGTTAATTCAACTTTTTCAAACTTAATTATTAGTCATTTGGTAGCACAGTGATTGAATATTACTGAAAAAAAGGCATGCAAAGTTTTTTCATTTTGCACCCATCAGGACAGTTCACAAGAATACCAATAGTAAAGGGAACAACAATTTATACTGCATGAGAAGAATGTGCTGAATGGTTGGAAAGTGGAATCTGATTAGTAGAGGCATTGGCATGGAGAATGCACAAAGGAACAGTTAACTGCCAAGCTTTTGTTCAAATTCAAACCAGGCAGGTTGACTCTGATTGGTCAAAGCATTGCCATGGGGAATGATCCAGGGAATGGTTGTCCCCCAAGCTTTTGTTTAGTTGAAAAAGGTGCAATGCATGGGCATGCTCCTTCTGTCTGCAATACTGAGCCCTGTGTAATCCCACTGGAAACAGCTTTCCCAGTCAAAAAAATACCCATTGACCAATACCCTTTGTTTCCTGCCACTGAGCCAATTCTGGATCCAATTTGACACTTTCCCTTGGATCCCATCAGCTATTAATTTTCTGACCAGTCTGACATGTGGGACCTTGTCACACAGCATGTTAAAATCCATGTCAACTGGACCAAATGCACTACCCTCATCGACCCTCTTTGCTATCTCCTCAGAAAATTCAATCAAATTAGTCAAGCATGACATTCCCTTAAGAAATCCCTGTTGATTACCCTTGCTTAATCTGGGCCTTATATTCGAGTCAATTATAAACCTTTGTAAGAATTGTAAATGTTAAGATTTCGTTTTTTAAAATAATATATCGGAGAATTTTTACATTTGTGGAAATTAAATACATTTCTTCACAATGTAGAGATTAGATGTTACTCTCAGAATTTTGGCAAAATTTGCTCCGTGTACACGTTAGAAATGTGAACACAGTTTGCAAAACATCATAATTATAGAATACCTATAATTATTTTTGTTATCACTTTGAAAGTTTAACACATTCAATATCCTTATAAATTAGTGCTTTCAATACAGTAGTAATTTTTATGTTAGCAATGTCTCAAGCATAATAAATTTTGCATATAAAATTATGGAATGGTTACAGTGCAGGAGGTGGCCATTTGGCCCACTGTGTCTGTGCTAGGTCTCTAAAAGTGCAATTCACCTTGTGCCACTCCCCTACCTTGACCCCCTAGCTCTGCAAATCATTCATCTAATAATTCAAGTCCCTTTTGAAAGCCATGTTTGAATCTGCCTCTACCACACTCTCAGGCACTATATTCTAGATCCTAACCACTCGCTGTATGATGGGTTTTCCTCATGTGGGCATTGCTTCTTTGGTCAAGCAGCTTAAATCGGTGTCTTCTGTTTTTCGATCAATGAGAACAGTTACTCCCTACCTACTCTATCCAGGCTCCTCATGGCTTTGAATACCTATACCACATCTCCTCCAAACTTTCTGTTTTCCAAAGAGAACATTCCAGGCTTCAAGTTCCTCATCCCTGGAACCATTCTCATGTATCTTTTCTGCACACGCTCTGTATTTACATCCTTCCTAAAGTGTCCAGAACTGGATGCAATACTCCAGTTGAGACCACACCAGACCAGGTTTGTCATAACTTCCTTGCCTTTGTATTCTATGCCACTATTTAGAAAGCGCATGAGCCCGTATGCTTTTTTAAATCTCTCTCAACCTGCCCTGTCATCTTTAATGATTTGTCCAACTAAAATCCAGGTACCTGCATAACTTATTTTTTAGTGGTTAGAATCCCTGCCTGTCAAGCGGAAGACCGTGGTTCAATTCCCTAACAGGGCGGCAATGTGCTACAAATTAATGAAGATTTTAAGCCTACGGGCATACTAGTCTGAAAACGCCCGATCTTGTCTGATCTCGGAAGCTAAGCAGACTCAGGCCTGGTTAGTACTTGGATGGTGGCTGCCTGGGAATACCAGGTGCAGTAGGATTGGGCTTTAGATGTGATATTGCTTGCTATGTGCGAGTGTGAGAGACTGATGGAGAGGCACAGGCTCGAACTCCCTCCCCCAGTTATTGCCCCTGAGTTTATTCGCTGTCAGGATATCTGAAATCAGCTGGATTAAGCATTTTTCATACGGCCATACTAATCTGAAAACACCTGATCTCATCTGATCTCAGAAACTAAGCAGACTCAACTGACATGAGTTGGTCCAAGTCGAGTGGAATCCTGATGTGGCGGCTGCAGCCAAGGGCGGTGTGTTTTGCAAGGTGTCTAAACAGTTGCTAACAAAAGACACCAAGAAGCTGCCTAAGAAGTGGAGAAAATCTCGCAAGCAGGTGCTGACTCAAGCCCAACCTTCCACCAGGATCTCATCCAAGGCCATGAGTGTTATGAATTCTTTTGTTGTCGACATTTTCGAGCGCATCGCCTCATTCACTACCACACCATCTCGGCCAGGGAGATCCAGAGCAACGTCTGCCTCATGCTGCCAGGGGAACTGGCCAAACACACCTTCTCCGAAGGCACCAAAGTGGTCACCAACTCCATTTCGATTAATCATTCTAAAGATTATACTCCCAAGTCCTTCTGCTCCTGTGCCTCCTTTAGAATTGTACCCTTTATTTACCCTCTTCATTCTTCCTACCAAAATGAATCACTTCACACTTCTTTGCATTATATTTTATCTGCCACTTGTCTGTCCATTTCACCAACCTGTCCGTGTCCTTCTGAAATTTAACAAACACTATCCTCCCCACAGTTCACGATACTTCCAAGTTTTGTATCACCTGGAAATGTTGAAATTATGCCAGGTACACCGGTTAGGTGGTTAAGATACATCAAGAAGGGATCCTAATTCAATTCAGTGAAAACTCCTGCAGCACTCGTTAATCCTGTGATAGGTATTTTAATGTTAATGGTGGTATTTTAATGTTAATGGTGGTATACTATGAGACAAACAATAAGTGTCCATCACCTTCTGTTTGCACAATCTGGTCACCTGAATCTCACAAATCACTCCAATTGCTTTCTGAATTACGTTCTTCATCTGCCATGTTTTTCCCTTAGCAACTAAAATTTCAATTCTGTAAAATATGGGTTTAACCAAAACTGTATACACTGAATTATATGTTGTCTTTTTAATATATTCTTTAAAGTTTATTCTTGTGGTTCTCAGCCACTTCCAAAGACCTGGACTTTGATTAATGCAGCTCAATGCTGAGCTGCATTGAGATTGTGCATTCCCCAGGATGCATTAGTATTATTCAGTCAACTGTACTGACAGGATTTTTAACCAAATTCATGGTATACTGACAAATATGAAAAGCCCACTTTTGTGTCTTTCTTCAGCTTACCTGGAAGAATACGGGGACCAGTTTTATTGGGGTGTCAGTGAAACTTTGGAGGGGAAGGGATGGGGGAACCCACAATTAACAAGAAAAATCCAGCAGTACAGGAGCACTATTTACTTATTTGCAAAGTCATGCTGTTCAGTTGTTCAAAAAATCAAATTAATTAGTGATTAAAATCATTTTAAAGAAGCAGGTATTTTGGTCTTACATTACAGTAATGTGACCCTTACTGTACTGCCAATAGGTCTTGTTTGAAGTCTTTGCCAAGCACCACACAGAGCACGAAGTTGTGTGATTATGTATATGTGCATGTTAAAATCAGCAAAGGGTTAAAAAAATTGAGAGAATGCATTTTGGATATAAAACAATTTAAGCTTTCATACTGAACAGCAATCAAATTATACATTGTGGTGTTTGTGGTTGTGCTTGCTTCGTTTAAATGTTACTGCATATAATGGCATTATCATTGACATAACCACGGATGCAGAATTGTTGTAGTTTGCTTTCCAGCCATGACAATATTTAGGAACAGGATAAAATCTCCACGATCCAAACATGTGACTTCTTAAATGTCTTTTCATATTTATTACTCCCAGTTAAGATCTGGGGTTAGGCTCTTTAACCTAAATTCCAAAGTGAAAATTGAGAGTGTACTGCATTAGTCAAACTGCAATATCAAAATTCTTAAATTTACAACACACGGGAAGACTTACAGGCTTTATGCCAATTTGCACTTTTAGAACACTCCAGCAAGAACATTCCAAAAGGTACTTCACTATGTGGGCTGATCCAGGTGGAAGGAAGATGATTTAGGTGGAGATGACCATTAGTCATGGTTGAAGAGATAAGCTTAAAAGGAGACTTCTGAAGATGGGAAAGATGGAAAAAGGAAGGTGGGCATTAAGAAGAGAATTCCACAGTGTGTAGGTGAATAGGCTCAAGATCTGCCATTAAAGACAGAGCAATGGGAGGGGGAAATGCATAGTAGGCAACTATTTGGGAAGAAGAGGGTTGTGAAAAGGGGTGAGAAGGGAAAAAAAAGCAAAATTAATAAATTTTTCCAGGTCCCGAAGAGAGCATGAAGCAGCACCGATGTAATCATTGATGTACCGGAGAAAGAGTTGTGGGAGAGGGCCGGAGTAGGACTGGAACAAGGAATGTTCCACATACCCCATAAAGAGACAGGCATAGCTGGGGCCCATGCGGGTACCTATCACTTCTTCTCTCCTCACCGTCCAAGGGCCCAAACACTCCTTTCAAGTGAAGCAGCATTTCGCTTGCACTTCCCTCAACTACTGCATTCGTTGCTCCCAATGCGGTTTCCTCCACATTGGAGAGACCAAATGCAGGCTGGGTGACCGCTTTGCAGAACACCTTTGGTCTGTCCGCAAGCATCACCCAGACCTCCCTGTCGCTTGCCATTTTAACACTGCACCCTGCTCTCTTGCCCACATGTCTGTCCTTGACTTGCTGCATTGTTCCAGTGAAGCTCAATGCAAACTGGAGGAACAGCGTCTCATCTTCCAACTAGGCACTTTACAGCCTTCCGGACTGAATATTGAGTTCAACAATTTTAGATCATGAACTCTCTCCTCCATCCCCACCCCCTTTCCATTTCTTCCCCCTCCTTTTTGTTTTATCCAATAATTCATATAGATTTTTCTTTTCCCACCTATTTCCATTATTTTTAAATGTATTTCCACCCATCATTTATCTATACCTTTTATGCCCTTTTAGTCTTATTTCACCCCATCCCCACTAGAGCTATCTGTACCTTGCTTGTCCTGCTCTGCATTCTTAATTAGCACATTCTTTTAGCTAATATCACCACCTTCAACACCTCTTTGTTCTTTTGTCTGTGACAGCTTTTAGTTATCTCCTCCTATCACTGCTTGCTTGCCCCAACAACCCCCCACCCCCTTAAACCAGCTTATGTTTCACCCCTTTCCTATTTTTACTTAGTTCTGTTGAAGGGCCATGAGGACTCAAAACGTCAACTGTACTCTTCTCCGCCATTGCTGCCAGACTTGCTGAGTTTTTCCAGATATTTCTGTTTCTGTTTTTGTTTTGGATTTCCAGCATCCACAGTTTTTTTGTTTTTATCTCTGTGAAAAGGGGTCGGTGGGTTGGAGGAGATTGTAAAGGTAGAGTGAAGTGGTTGAGGATTTGTTAGCAAGGACAAGGATTTTGAAACAAGGGAGGCAATGGAGGTCAATGAGGGCATAGATGATAAATGATTTGAGCTTAGTGTAGGGCAAGACACTGTGCCTGCACAACTCTGGGCGAGTTGATATTTATTTAGAGTAGAGCTTTGACAGCCAGGAGAAACACTTAGCCCAAGTATTAGCATATTAATTTTTGAAAAGATCATTTCATTCTCAAATTATTCCTCTCCTTTCCATGATTTCATCTGTTCAGCTAGCATGATGTGGTGATGCAGGACAAGAATCCAAATCACTGCTGTGTCATTGTGGTCAGTCTTAGGAATAATCAGCAGACTTCTTGACATACTTTAAATGATTGCCTTAGACTCCATCACTCATAACTTAGCAGGAAAAGCTATTTTAATACCTTAACATTCTCCATTAATACAAAGTGATTTGCTATAGTAAGGTTATGGTAGTATAGTGGTTATGTATTAAACTAAGGGTGGAATTGTCCCAGATATGCACTCAGTGTGATAATGGGTTAGGAAAAGGACATTTTAACTGCTGGCTGCAATGGCGGGTTTTTGCACCATATCGTCCCAATCCTGCCTCAGTAATCATGAATTCACGGCAAACACGCCATTTCGCTGGCAAGCGGCCTCCGATTCACCCGCCATGCCATCACCTCGCCGCTTCTTCACACTGGGCACCACATTTAAAGTGCAGCCACACATACACACCTCACAGTGCTTCAAGGCCAGGGCTGCTGCATAGAAGATAATGCCCCGAAAGGCAAGAAGCCTGCAGCTCCCTGATTCAGTGATGTGTCGCTGGAACGCCTTTTGGATGCCTTGGAGGCCTGCTGTTATGCCCTCTAACCTGTTTGGGCGAAGGCCAGCAAGCAAGGTCACTGATCCTGCAAGGGAGGCGGTGGCAGGGGTGGTCAGCACCAATGCTCTGCAAAAGAGGCCAGCCACCCAGCACTGAAAGAGGATGAATGGTCTGATCTGTTCCGCCAGGGTAAGTGATTCTGCTCAGCACTCTCAACTCACACACTCACAGACCCATCACACATCCACAGGGATCACATACCTCAAGGGACAACACCATTAACTCTCACACACATCTGCACATCTCCATCAGGCTCATATGCTCTGGAGCTTGTGTCCTCAGACTGTCCGTGGCTCCACTCACTACACAAACATTCCATGCAGTGTCATGTGTCCTGCTCACACTCTCCATCTGTTTTCATGCAGGAGAAGTTGGCTCACAGCAGCAGGGAGAGGTCCCAGACCAGAGGTGGAGTGGCCCACATTAGGCCCTTCACTCACCTTGAGGAGCATGTATTGCGCTGAATGGTGAGGATGTGGACTGTGCCTACGGTGAGGGTGGCGAACACCCACATGGGGATCCCGCACCATATCATCCCTCTCTCAACACAAATGTGTGCTCTCTCTCCTGCTTTTGACTCTGCTGCTGTGGACTAATTATCTCTACTTTGGTTCACAGGGAGCTGTGCCAAGTGACCAACACCCTCAGCCAGCCAGTCCCTCAGCTCCATCCAGGTCCTCACCTCCAGCCAAGAGGACACCTCCTCCATTGAAGAGCTGGAAATAAGCAGCCTGGAAGACCCCTCATGGCGCTTATCCACACCCTCCACCAATGCAGAGACACACACCTCAGTGGGACCTAGATCTAGAGCAGGCTCAGGTTCAGAATCTGGTGGTCAATGCACAGACACTTGTCTGCAGCAGGAGGAGGCAGGTTCAGCCCATCTCCCCAGCAGTCGGAGAAGGTCTGAGCCTCTGGATTCGACATATCAACTCATTGTGGAGAATCAGCAGAAGGTGGGGGAACATCACACAGAGCTGTTGGAAGCCCTCAACAGAGAGCACATGAGTTGGAGGAGTGCGTCTGCCTGATGAAGTGGTGCCCACGTGCGCATTTGGAGGTCTCCAAAGGATGACGTACAGCATGGAGATCCTGGTCCAGCAGAACACAGAGATGCGCGCAGACCTGCATTCCATTGCAGTAGCCATGAGCAAGCTCCTGCAGTGGTGATTCGAGGGGGGAATGGGACAGCCCGACATCTTTCAAGGTGCTCTTCTCCTCAAGGAGTCAGGCTGAGGCCCTCAGGCACATGATGCGAGGAGGAGTGGCAGCTGGGAACCCCAGGTCATCCCCTCAGGAATCTCAGAGGCTATCCTCTCCCTCCAAGTCACCTTTGTCTGTGACTCCCTCAACCTTGTCCTCTGTCACCGCAGAGGGAGCAGCTGTCCCACTGGAGGATAGCCAAAGCGAGCCGGGGTCCCCAAGACCTCAACTCTCCAGAGGACCCATGCCAAAGTCATCAGAGGCAACAGGGCCAACCATGGCACAGGCTGTCTCCACCCCTGCTGCAGATGTCAGGACAACACCTAGAAGCGGAGGCCTAGAAAAAATAAGAATTTCTGACCACAAGTGGTTGCATGGATGAAGATATTTTGTCATTTTATAATCTGAAAATTATTCAGTGAAAGTGAATATATGTGTAATAGTGTCTTTCAGCTTCATTTACAGACTTTGCGAGCCCTTGCCCTGCATCCCCCCATTTGCAGTTCAGCTGCATGCAGCCAGCCCATGAATAATTCTGGAGGGGGAAGTATGTGTGTGGCAGGGCCTTTCAGAGCCTTGTGCAAAGCACTCTCCCACGTCCATGGATCCTGCATCCATCACACCCATCTCAATGTTCCAAGCATTTTCAATGCTGCCTGCTGGGGTTCTCTTTCAGTTGTTGTTATGGCACAGCCGATGGCAAATGCTGAGTTGTTCAAATCCCAAATGGAAACTTGAAACACCAGCCACAACTTGTTTTGTAGTTTGTATAAATTTCGTGTGCCCTGAATTCAGTAGTAATAAGACTATCAAGTCTTATAAGTTTTTACAAAACTAGATTAAACATTTATTAATAAGAGAAAGGATTTTAAATACATACATAGATCTACAAATTTCTACTATGTAACTTTTAAATCCCCTAATCAACCTAACTCCCATATATGCTTTCGTTAAGGCAACAGTAAGACACATAGCTTTCAAAAGACCCAGGCATAGAAACATGATACCCTGAACAAATCAAGTTCAAAGTAAGTTTTCTTAACTTTAGCCCTTTGAAGACAGCAGCTTGAGGCATAGAAAAAGACTTTTCACACTTGTTAGATCTCAAAATGCCTCCCTTACAAACAGCCTTCTCTTCTTTATACATATTTTCCTCTTTGAATGCAAATTTCCATTGTTTCATCATCTCTTTTGAACCTTACCTCTCTACTAATAAAAAATCTACCATAGTACCAATTCCACCAGCAATCTTTGGGGAAAATAAATAAACACTTATTTCTTACTACTTTGGCTGGCTAGCTATACATGACCTTTGAATTTAAGCCACTATATAGTTTGTTTAAAAATGCAAAATGTTTCCTTTGTGCTTCACATTCTGAAACATCCTCATGTTTACCTAATTAACATTTCAAATCTAACTTCTCTTCTTATATCAAAGCACCCAGATTATAACATTATGGAAATTATCATATCTTCCTGACAGTTGTCCATCTGAGCTGACCTGCACCATGGCCCACCCACTGATCGCACTGCCATGCAGCACCTGTTCCCGCCCAACATAAGGCTCCTTTCACTTTCGATTTTGCAAAATGGTAATGGTGAAGTATGTCTTTAGCTCCCCGTCCTTTCCCCTCCCCCAGTCACCCGTGTCCTTTCCCCCAACACTGTTGACTCCCCTGGCATCACCTTCCACTTCCGCACCATCACCTACCAGCCAGAACATTCTTCTTTCCAGGCTGTCCAGGTGAAAGTGCACAATCCCTACCTTCCTGAGAATCCCACCCCCATCCACATTGACCTCCCTGACCACCTTCTTCCCACACCAAGGGTCCGTGTTTGCCTCCGAGTGCTCACAACTGCTCTGATGAAATGGTGCCCACATGTGCGCCCTTGGAGGCCTCCATAGGAAGGATGGCTGATGCCATGGAGATCCTGGTGGAGATATGCGCAGACTTGAACTCTATCGCGGTAGCTATGAGCCATGGGAAGACACAGGGGTTTCCAGCTGCCGTTCTTCCTCTCTTCAGGTGCCTGAGGGTCCTGGCCTGACTCCTTGATGGGAAGAATCACCTGGAGGGACTGTTGTGGTGCCCTGTTTCCCTCTCCCATCCCTTCCACCACTACCATCACAACCTCACTCTCCCAACTCACTCTGCCCTCTCTCATTCTCACCATTTCCTCCTACCACGCCCACCCTCCTTTCACTCCCCAGGAGGCAGTCATCGACTCCACAGACCCCTTCCTTGCAAATTCACCTGAACACCCCAACCCGCCACCCCCACCCTGCACCCACCCTGCCACCCACCCCAAACTCACCCCCACCCACTCCTTCCTCTCTCCAGACTCCTTCCTCCTCCTGGACTTCTTTGTATTCAGAACCGGCGTGTTTCCCACTGACATGGACAGTAAATGTGACGTGGGGAGATGATTCCGGTGAGTTGGACTTATAATGATATGCAGATGTATTAATATGAAATTCCCGATGTCTGCCAGCAGGAAAGGGCACCCGCCAAACAAATTTTTGGCCATCCCGTCATATTGTCTGCTTATACCCACCATTATGCCCGATGCCAATGGGCATGGAAAATTCCCCCTAAGAATCAAGTCCCACATGGCAGTTCAGAAATCTAAATACAATGAATTAAATAAATCTGAAATAAAAATCTAATATCAGTAATGGTGACCATTTTACTATCGAAATGTAATAAAATCCATCTGGTTCACTAATGTCCTTCAATCCTCTGTCCTTAGCCGGTCAGGCCTATACGTGACTCCAGACTCACAGCAATGTAGTTCGCTCTTAACTAACCTCCGAAATGGCAAGCCATCTATTTGTATGCAAGAAGATAACTCCTTCTCAATAGGAATGGGCAATAAATGCTGATCTTGACAGTGATGCCGTGAAGTCACGTGAATAAATAAAAAATTAGTTGCATTGAAGTAGGGATTTCATTGATTAAAATCAGTGCTTCAAAAATATCCATTGTTAACGTGAATAAATACAATGCACAAAAACTTGCTGATAAAGACATCTGTCGGCTTTTCCAATGGGTTAGTAGAAAAATGGACATAGTGCAAGTGAATAAGTGAGAGAGAGCTTTTAGTGTATGAGAGAGAAAGTGAAAGTGATAGAGTGAACAATAAGGATGGGAGAAAGGTGGGGAGAAAGGTGAAAGAGTTAAAGGATCACAATATATGCAAATCTAATTATTTATCTTCCCCAAAATTTAGTTTCTTCAAACTTAAAAAAGATGATTCGGCACAATCTCTGGTGCAACCCTCCTCTCCTCCCCCCACTGTTGGCTGTTGCGCTTTCAGCAACCTATGCCCCAAGCTTTGGAATTCCCTCCTTCTCAGCTCACCTCATTCTTTTCCTATAATATCCACCTTAGAAGCCACCTCTTAACCAAGCTCTTGGTTATCCCTCCTAATATCTGATTCTTTGGTTTGGCAATTGAAGCAGCTTTGAACATTTCCCATGTTAACAGCACTATAAATGCACGTTGTTATTAGGTGTAGTCACTACATGGTTCAAAAGAATTAAAAGTCAGGCAAATATGGTGATGTCTTAGGAATAGGTAGTTATGAGAGGAGACCCACTGAACTAAATGTGCTTTTTCTGTAAAAACAAAATTAAAAGGAGACATAATCCATGTCTTCAAAGTACTGAGATGATTGGACAATGTAGATGTAATCAGGTTACTTAGCTGAAACAGTGAAACAAGAACTAGAAGACAAGAAATATAATTTTTAAAAAGCGTCAAGCAAGACTTTAGGTTAGAATGAGATTTTTCGGCATGATATTTGATTTGTGGAATAGATTCAGGTGGATAACCCCAAGAAAGTATACTTTAAAAAAAAATGAGTTGGCTAAGTATCTGGTTTGGAAGAGGGTTGAGGGTTATAGGAGAAGCACAGTCAGATGATGCAATACCATGTGGAACTAATGAATAAGCCAAGCATGCAGAGTTTGGGAACAATTAGCAGAATGGTTGGCTAGCAGTCTGAAAGACAGAAAGCAGAAAGTAGGAGTAAGCGACAGCTAGTCAGTGTGGCAAAAAGTGAAGAGTGGGGTCCCACAGAAGAGGTGCCTGAACCAGTGTTGTTCACGATTTATATTAATGATTTAGACTTTGGAATTAAAAAAAACAATATCTAAATTTGTGGATGACACCAAATTGGGGTGGAGGACAGTCAACATGGAGGATGAGTGCAACAAATTGTAAGAAGGCAAATGAATTTCAGCACAGGTAAATGTAACATATTATATTCTGTTCAGAAAAATAAAGAACTCATATAATAGTTGGAAAATAATCGAAATGGAGTTGAGGAACAAACGGATTTGGGAGTACAAGTACATGTCATTAAAAATACAGGCGCAGCTCAATCAGGCCATAAAAAAGGCAAACCAAGCACGAGGGTTTATCTCTAGAGTGATAGAATTGAAAAATAGAGAATTTATGCTAAATCTGTGAGAAACTTTGATTAAAACAACAGAGTACATTCTGCTCGCCATATTATAAGAAGGATATAGAGATCACTTAGGACAGATGAAGAGAAATTCCTTCACTCAAAGGCTTGTGAATTTTTGGAAATTTCCACCCGAGAGATCTGTGGATGTTCAGTCAATGAATATATTCATGACAGAAATTGATAGATTTTTGGATACTAAGGAAATCAGACAAGGGAGGATGGTGAAATTGGGATCAAAGATCAGCCAAGATCTTATTAAATGGTGCAGCAGGTCCAAAGGCCATATGGCCTAATGCAGCTCCTATTTCTTATGTTCTTATGCACTGGGGGGGCTGTAAAAAAGATTTACAAGGATGATACCAGAAATGTGAGGTTGTACTAATCAAGAAAAGATGAACAGGCTGGGTATATTTTGTCTTGAAAAGAGAAGACTGAGGAATGACCTAATAGAGTTCTTTGCAATTCTGAAAGGTTTTAATAGAGTTTTTTTCTTTATTCTTTCATGTGATGTGGGTGTTACTGGAAAGGCCAGCATTTGTCCCCCATCCCTAATTGCCCTTGAACTGAGTGGCTTGCTAGGCCCTCTCAGAAGGCAGTTAAGAGTCAACCACATTGCTGTAGGTCTGGACTCATGTGTAGGCCAGACCAGGTAAGTAGTGCAGATTTCCTTCCCGGAAGGACACTAGTGAACCAGATCGGTTTTTATAACAATCGACAATGGTTTCAATGTCACAATTAGAGAGTAGTTTTATAATTCCAGATTTTTTATTAATTGCCATGGTGCGTTTTGAACCCATGTCCCCAGAGCATTAACTCTGGGTCACTGGATTACTAGTCCAGTGACATTACCACTGTGCCACCATGTCCTCTGAGTAGACACAGATTACGTACTTGTGGGGAACAGTAAAATTAGAGGCCATCAAAATAAACACCAAGATAGTCATCAAATAGGGAATTCAGAAGATTTTCTTTATCCAGAGAGCAATGAGAATGTTGAAACTCATTACCACAGTGAATAGTTGAGGTGAACTCTATAGCTGCATTGAAGAATAAGCTAGATAAGCATATGAGGAAGAAGGGAATAGAGGGCTATGTTGATAAAGTTAGATGAGGAAGGATGGGAGGATGTTCAAGTGAAACATAAATGCCAGCATGGCCTGGTTAGGTCCTATTTCTGTACTGTATATTTTATGCAACTCTATGTAACATAATAAATCTGGCATGAAAGTGTCATGTCAGTAACATAAGCTGTAGGGTCAGAGAGACTGAATGCTCAATTTCTCATTAGGAACAAGTAAAAATGTACCTTTTCTCAGGTGGTTCATCAGGTTGGATGGAATTCATAACACACTGGATTGTCTGTGGACGTAACTGACTTGATGGGTTGAATAATCTTTTTAATGTTCCATGCTAATGCTTTTTTTTTATAAAACTCAATTTATCGCAACTCAGTATTAACTAGCACTTGGAACATTTTTTTTTATAAATAGTACTGAATGAAAAACAGACATATAAAAATAGATTATGAAGAATCAGCAATTACAGTGTTTTCTTATAAGCTCTGAGAAAACCATCATAACTTGTTCACCGCTGTGGGGCTCATGAGTTACAAGACAATCATACTCACAAAAAGACTTCAGTAATCACTCATTTTCTAAGTTATCGTCTATGTAATTCAATCAAAATATTCTGATGATATCATGAATTGTGAGAGCCGAGCAGAAGCAGTTTATAGTCACCACAGCATCAAGCTCGAATTACACCTTTCAGGAAAGTTTTTACGAAAATGTTGGTTATGTTCTGTTGCTAAGTTGACTAATATAGTGCAATCACTTCTGTCATTTGACACGCATGTACCTGGCAGGGAAAACAGACTTCAAAGAGGACCTTTGGCATGTATTAGGTGCTATGCCCACTGCCAGATTTGATGCTTGGGTTAATCTTGTATTTTAAAAGTTTCTTAGAGCACTGCAAGTAGGGTATTCTGGCTGGCTGCGATATTTAACCTGAACGTGTGCAATTACACAACGGGTACTGTGGCATATTAGTGGCTTTTGAAATTGGTTTAATCAAATAAAATTCCAGCTGGGAAGTTCTGGAAAACAGATAAGAATGGCGACTGTTGGAAGTGCACCTCTTTTCTGAGGAAATCTGGATGTGGTAAATGTCTAATTGTTTAGTGATTCATTTGTATTGGTGTGTCTATGTATAAATGTTCTAATACTCTGAAAAACACAACAATAAATTTGAAAAATTCCAAACTTTAACTTAGAATCATTTAGGAACTTAAAAACAGAGATTTGTCCGTTTCTGTAAGTTTATATTCATATACTTTGATCTGTTAATTTATGTAGCGTAATCAGAATATTAATATAACATGGAAAACTACACTATGTCCAACAATCGTGCTAGTTGGTGGCAAAGGATAGCTATCTCTGTTCCTTCACAAATATAAACCAGCCTCACCCCCTCTGTTTATACGCTGGTGCTTGATGAGACAATCCTTCTTCTAGATATTTATTAGAGAATAATAGGACAGACATTTATTATAAAACAACTCTTATTTGTAGTGTCTAACATGCTACTATTTATTCTGAACAAATCTTAAGTTGTTATCCTTTATGGCAAATACTGAATATCCTTCTAGTGTATTAATGATACAGTAATTATAGGTTTACTAACATATCTAGATGTTTCCAATTCATTGAACAACTGAGCACATCCTTGTAACGTACAATTTAGCCCAAACTGCAGACACAAGAACATACAGGTAAAGTGACAACTGAATGTAAATTATAAAACTATTAGGTTATGTCTACTGATCTTATAAAGCGTTGTAATTATGGTGATTCATCCCCACGCAGGCTCTATATGGCTTCCTGGCTAGTCCTCAATCAACCAATAAAGAGCATTCGTACTGCCACAAAACAGCTGGAGATCAGCCTCCAAATCTGAATCACTTCCATATATTCATAGTAAAAATATTTGTAAATGTTACGTCTTGTCTATGACAAATTACCACTTAAGATAGATAAGCATTGAATGTCATAAGCAGCTTCCGCCATCTGAGCTTTCGCCTAGCTAGGTTCAACTAGAAAATGGAACACATGAATCTGAATGTTTACAAAACCCTTACTGCAAGGTTACTCTAAACAGAACTGAAGCCAACTGCATTGCTGCATGAAACACTTATACATTGAGTTGTGAAGTTTTAAACCATATTGCATTGAAGCTCAATTTAGGCTCAACAGTTTCTACAACTCTAAAATGAATCATAGAAAGCATTCAGTTTTCTCTATATTTCAATGATGAATCACAAGAGGTGCCATGCACACGAAAAAGTAAAACAATGGTTAAACAAAATGGGCTCAAGTTAATGGCTGACAACATGGATGAAGTAATATTTTAACAACCCCTCATGCAAAGCTTTGATCACACACATACGACTTTGCCCTCAGCTAGTAAATTATCCTAAACTACGCATAGTTTTATCTATGGGCCCGGCTCCCGTTATAGGTACAACTGTCTCTTGAACTAGGTTGCGTTGACCATGACAAGCACAGATTCAAATATATTTCCTATTCTGTTTGGCAGTGGGCAAGTTGGGGCATTATTTATTCTAAAATTGTCTGTACCCATGCCTTATATATACTATAATTAGTGGAATTGGCTTTAATGAAGCTCACTGTGTGAATTTCAAAATAATTGGTGTTACGGACAGGAGGCAGTTTAATTTAAACAAACTTGATTTCTCCTCTCACTGCCCATCTGTAAACAGAAAGGTATTTTTGATTCACTTCCCTCTTTATGAGCAGTGGCGTATTCTCAACCCCTCGGATTTGGTGTAATCCGATTTCTATAAACAACCCCATAGCAAACTCATGATAGGATGAACTCAGAGGGTTAATTTTGTTACAACCGGTCCCCAGGCAAGGTCCCCCAATTTGTTAACTTCCTGAACAGGACCCCAGTTTTGTTATGCTCCTGGGTGAGGAATGAGCTGGCTCCCCTTCTTTATTCAACCCCCTTGGTTGGTCGCAACCAGATTAATTTAAAAGTGATCCCTTCCCCTGTGGACACCTCTTCCCAGCATGAGAGAGAGATATCTTTGCCTGCAAGCTCCAGGGGCCCAGGAGACTTGTTCTTCTGCTTGCTGTCATACACCAGCACACCAGCTTTTTAACTGATTTTTCCCCATGTATTCTGGAAGTGAAAAAACTATGGGGAGAATTTTCTCCCCGTTGGGTGGACCAGGAGCGAGTGCAGAGCCAATCACTGCCTGCGATCGGCTGCGCACTGTCATTTTACGAGAGCAGGCCAATTAAGGCCTACCCAGCATGACACACACCCGGAAGCACTCAATGCTACCTGTGTGGGCAGGGGAATGAGGGAGAATGGGGGCCTGCAATCTTTCGCGCATATGCGCGAAAGAGTGCAGAAATCTCCCTGAGGCATGGAGCTGCCTCAGGGAGATTAAGTTCAGTGCAAAAAATTATTAAAAATAAAAAAATAAATTATTTAGACATGTCACATGAGCTGGGACATGTTTATGAATTTTAATAAATTTTTAAAATTAATTAATAAACCCTTCATGAAACCTCATCCCGCCTGTGGATGTGGTTTCATGGGAAATGCGAAGGCCGCCTGGGCTCTTCGCCTGCCCACCAACCTTAAGATTAAACAGGCAGCTTTCTCAATAGGATTAATTGTATAATTAATGGCCTTAACAGGCATTGGACAGTTCGGCGGGTGCGCAGTCAACTCTAGCGCGCGCCCACCGAATGGAAGATCAGAATGATGCACGGTGACGTTGGGGGACACACCTGACGTCACCATGCACCATTTTACATGTCGGTGTGCAAGGCCCACCCCCACATGCTGAGCAGAAGATTCTGATCTAAGATTCGCACCCAGAGTCCAAGTTCTTTTCATCTCAAGCCATTTACATATTCTGAGATATAAATCAACAGGAGACAGATTTCAGATGTCTGCTGAAACATGCATATCAGTCTTTTGTCTCTGCAAACACAGGAGGTGTCACATTCTTTTGCATCTTTCCTGTTCCCTTTCAAGTGTCTCTGTTTGAAGAAGGCCATGACACCTTTCAGGTGCGACATTTCATGTCCTCTCAGGATCAGTTGATCAAGTATAATCCACATAGGAATTTTCGAGAAAGTGGTCACTTTACATTATGAGCCATCTTTTGCTCAGTGTCTTTACTTGTGCTTCTTTGCAAAAAAAACAGGTCTTCCTTAAAAAGTTCAAATGCCCGCAGTTAATTGGTACTGTTAGTCTATTGCTGTAACAGTTTGTTTGCACACACTCAACTGCGGGAGGAGGGTAGCAATATTACCTCCTTTTCATTCATACAGTAAACAAGGGATAGAGAGAGAAAGATTTACAGGGCAATGACCATGGAGAAAATAATTATTTTTTCCTGTGAGTCCAGAGCCCTGAATTAAAGTCAATGCACTGATGACAAACCTGTAATATCTGTATGAAGTGTTTTAGCTTATACGAGAAATCTCGAATCAAGAAACAATCCTGACTCTGGAACAAAGCAGAGTAAGATGCCCTGGAGGCAGCAGTCTCCTTTTTTCTCGGATAAGGTCAGACACTCACTACAAAAATTCACTACAGTCTCTTAAAATTGTGTGTAAACCTTCACTCAGTGGTATCACTCTCACTTCCAATTCAGGATATTGTGTGTTTATGAGACTTGAGGTCTTCCTTCACAGGGATTGACAGGTTGAACTGGAACTGACACTGGATTACTTACTTTCCCAGTAGAATTGACTTCCAAGGTCAGATAGACATGCAGAAATGAATCAGTCTTGTATGAATCAGCAATGGTACAGAAGTTCCAGTAGACACATTGTAGTTGGAGGCCAGGCATTCAACCTGAACAGAGCCCCTTTTCTGTGCTGCTGCTGGAAAGATGGCAGACTGAGCTTTGCAGCTGCACAGGGCAATATTACTGGTTCCACCAGCTAGGAGGGTTCATGTCATATGACTCCCACCTTTCCACTTTGGCTTTGACAAAGGGTGTGTATCCTTTCGTCTGGATCCCTGAGATTGTTAATGTTTCAACCATTACCTCTTCAAGGGAGGTTGTGGGTCCTATGTCCTAGCAGACAAATCAACTTCAGTTGGCCAGGCCTGGCTTAGGGAGGCAGTGGCATAATGGTATTGCCACTGACTAGTATTCCAGAGACCCAGGGTAATGCTTTTGGGGACCCAAGTTATAATCCCACCAAGGCAGGTGGTGAAATTTGAATTCAACAAAAATCTGGAATCAGAAGTCTGATGATGACCATGAAATGACTGCCAATTGCTGTAAAAACCCATCTAGTTCACTAAAGGAAATCTGCTGTCCTTACCTGGTCTGGCCTACATATGACTCCAAAGCCACAGCAATGTAGTTGGCTCTTAAATGCCCTATCAACAAGGGCAATTAGGGAGGGGCAATAAATGCTGGCCTAGCCCACATCCCATGAATGAATAAAAAAAGAAGAAAATGTAGATGGCCTCTGTATAGTTCCCTTTGAATTTGGGCTCTGCAGTCCACAGGAGATCATAAAGGTCTCTTGAGAAATAACGAGGTGCAAATTTCTTCCACACTGCCAAATAGCCCCTTTTGTTCAGGGTCACAAACAGACATAGCATCAGCCATTTTAAAAGGTCATTGTCCAGATTTTAAAATTTTCAAAATTAGCCATGAGGATATATATATATATTAAAAGTATATAGTGTGTGGTCTTAGCCACCTGACATTAGTCCTTGTCAACTGTGATGAGAACAATCATGAACTTCAAAAGGACATAGATGTGTTGGTGCATTGGGTAGACAAGTGGTAGATGAAGTTCAATGCAGAGAAGTGTGGGGTGATTCATTCTGGCAGGAAGAATAGGGAGAGACAGTATAAAATAAAGGGGGAAACACTAAAGTAGGTGCAGACACAGAGGGACCTCCATGTATAGGTACGTAAGTCATTGAAGATGGCAGGTTGAGACAGCAGTTAGTATCTTAGGCTTTATTAAAAGGAGAACTGAGTACAAGAGTAAGGAGGTCATGTTAAACTAGTATAAGACACTAATTAGGCCTCATTTGGCATACTGCATCCAGTTCTGGGTACCATACCTGAGGAAGATGTGAAGGTATCGCAGAGAGTACAGAGGAGATTCACAAGAATGATTCCAGGGATGAAGAACTGTGGCTATGAGGATAAATTGGAGAGGTTGGGACCGTTTTTCTTGAAGAAAGGAAGACTGAGAGGAGTCTTGATAGAGGTATTCAAGGTCCTGAGGGGTTTGGACAGGGTAATTAGTGAGAAAATGTTCCCACTCAAGAGAGCATCAAGATCTAGAGGACACAGGTTCAAAATAATTGGCAAAAGGAGTAAAAGTAATGTGAGGAAAACTGTTTTCACCCACAGGGTGGTTGGAGTCTCGAACAAACTTTCTGAGAGGGTGCTGGGTGCAGGTTCGATCGAGGCATTCAAAAGGGAATTGGTTTGCGATCTGAAAAGAAAGAACGTGCAATTTTATGGGGATAAGGCAGGGAAGTAGGACTAGGTAGAATGTGCTTTCAGAGAGCCAGTGCAAACCTGATGGGCCAAATAGCCCCCTTTTACACTGTAAAGATTCTGTGATTAATTAATGCAGGACACTTGATAAATTTTTCCATTATGACTTTATAACATTTAGTTTCCAAACAATTGGAGAAACAACTCAGGTTATGCTTTGAAGGATGAAATATCAGTAAATCAAAGCACGTGAACATGAGCACTGTTTTAAAACATTACCGTGTAACATGAAGCAATTGGAAACAATTCAGTCATTCAAGAGACTTTCTAAAATTTCACAAAGAATAATGCTGACCAATGCACATTTACACTACAACTGTAGTGTCAGTTTGGAATAACTCTGCCTTCCGCCAATAAGATTGAACTTGAATTCATATTGAACCATTCACATCTTCAGAATGCCTATCCAATAAAGCAGATTTGAAGTGTTGTTACTGTTCTTAACAGCAATGAGATAAATTAACAGAGAATCGGTTTTTGGCGTTGATTGAAAGATAAATGTTGTTTAGGGTATTGGGAGAACAATCCTGCTCTTCTTTAAAATAATAACATGGGATTGTTTACGTCCACCTGAGAGAACAGATGGGGCTTCAATTAAAAATCTTATAGGAAAGTTGGCAGGTACATTCAACAGTGCAGTACTCATTTAGTACTGCACTGAAGTGTCAGCCTAGATTGAGTCTTCAAGTCTCTGGAGTAGCATTGAACACACAATATTCTGAATCAGAGGTGAGAGTGATACCACTGAGCGAAGGTTTACACACTACTTTAAGAGACTGTAGTGAAACATTGGAGTAGGTGTCTGATCTTAATATAGAACAAAGCAGACTGCTGCCTCCAGAACATCTCACTCTGCTTTGTTCTAGAGTCAGGACTATGTCTTGATTCGAGATTTTTGCTTTAAGTTAAAACACTTCATATGGATATTACAGGTTTGTCATCAGAGCATAGACAGATACTACTAAGCCTAAATCCTACTGCCATCTTAAACTCAGCAGCACGGAAAACAAATGCTTGCATTAGGAATTCAAGCGATTCATCAACTTGAGGTTATTTGTTATCTTTAAGATACCATTCAGGACAGTGTTTGAACAGTAGCTTTCAAAGCAGGCAATCTTTATGATAGGGGCAAGTTTGTCCTCTGTTGCAAGTTCTGTCGAAGGGTCATGAGGACTCGAAACGTCAACTCTTTTCTTCTCCGCCGATGCTGCCAGACCTGCTGAGTTTTTCCAGGTAATTGTTTTTGTTTTGTTTTTATCTCTGTTGGTTAGTTTGCTGGGCTATCTAAAAACACTATTCCTCACTACCTGTAGGAGAAAGCTAGTTATTTGAATGGTCCAAAGGTGCAACAACAGCCCCCAGGTTCCAAAACATGAGTTCCTAAACATATCTCAAATTATTTGTAACGTAGTTCTATGGCAATACTTCAACTGAAACTGGAAATGGACAAAAACATTTGGAGACCATTCACTTCTGCAGACAATACATGCTCAAAGTGACACAAACATAATTTAAAATCTCACAACTTCATTTTTACTGTTAGGATTTTTAAAAAAATATAAGAAGTTTTGTTATAATGCATGATTTTAAAATAAATAAACACAAAGCAAAACTCCAAATGAAGTATTAAGTTGAGATAGGTCACTAGACAACAATGAAAGATGAGGTACAAGTATGTTAAATATGTGTCTTTAACAGAAACTTAGCGGAGAGGACAAATCAGAGTGACGATTGCAATATTTCCTTTTTAACTTATAGTGCCAATTCTACTCTTCCACATTGGCAGTGGTTCTTGCCAGGAAACAAAGAATGGAGGTGAGCACCATAAAAATGTCCAATATTAATCCTTACTGCAGAAACATCTTTAATGGGACAGCTATTTTATGCAGATTATCTATCACAGCAGCAGTGTAACAGTTAATAATTCACAGATATTTCTGATATAATTTGAAAGATTATGGATTATAATCAGTGCGGTCATACAAAGTTTGTCCCAAAAAATAGCAATATATTACAGTATTTCTCTAGCATTGGGGCTTCTTTTTAAAATAAAAATATTAACTTAATTTATGTCTCTAGTTTTGCATTTACCCCTCCAAGCACAGGCTGTGTCCTCTGATTCTACTGTTCTGGACAAGGTGTAATAGCTTGTCATGGTCTACAGTTTATATTTGAAATGGAAATATTTTCAGGCAGATGGGGAAATATTGGGCAGTGGAACTAATCAGTCGATTCTTTCACTGGTCCAATGGGCCAAATGGTCTCCTTCTGTGTTGTATGCCTATAATCCTAGAAACAACCGTATCATCTCCTAACTTCTTGCCCAATTTACATAATCGTTCCTCAAAGTCCAATCCCTGCATTCCCTTAATCATTCTGATTGTTCTCTATATTTTCAATAGCTGCAATTTCCTTTTTTACTGTATTGACCATAACTTACATGATTTCTCAGTGTGGTGACTTAACTAATTTGTAAAGTGGCAGGATACCTCAATATATCAGTTCCCTATTCACCTTTCAATACATCCTAACATGTGATTTTCTTTAATCACCAGCTTCATCTGAATGTCAAACAGGCCTCTCAGATCTTTTTCATCTGACATGCATAATTTTTTTTCCATTTAAGTAAAGGCCCTGGATTTCCTGGAATTTTGTCTCCAGGTGGAGCACTTTGTATTTCTTTACATTGAATATCATCTGCCACTTGTATACCCAATTCCCAAGCAGTTTATTTCAATTAGCTTTGGAGTCTGCCAATCTGAACAATTTAATGGCAAGTTCAGAAAGTATACCATTAAAACAAAGGGCAATGCAGTTTACTGTAAGCAACAAGTAAAAGTATCAGACTTGGCAAAAGAGAAAGGTTACACCAAATATGTACTTAGTGGATCTATGCTTGAGGTACCAAGATAGGAATGAAATCTTAGAATTGTGATTATCAGGTCACCAACACAATCAGCCCTAACTTCTCTAGTTGGAACCATTAAATAGCAGGGCTATGTATAACAAATAAATTGAAAGAGCAAATTTTACAATTTCACATGACCTTGACAAATTCATGCCTAAAATCATGTGTCCATTTTGGTGCCCATACTTCAAGAGGAGGGTCAAGGTGATTAAATAGCAATGTAAAATAGTATTAAATGTTGCTTAATTAAAGGGGGCAGGATTCATTTTAGAACTTGCAGCAATTAAGGCATGAAAAATTACTGTGTACGCAGGGACTTTTCTCTTTGAATAACAACTTACATTAATTTTTTTTAAATTGAAAATATCCATCTTTTCTGCCATGTATAGAATTTCAGAATCAGGAACATAATTCAGGATAAATTTCAGATGGCTGAAGAGAAAACTTTTAAGTATGTCATTAATAGGGCCCATAAGGGAACACGGGGCAATCTATGGGTGGAGCCAGAGGACATCGATAGAGTGTTGAATGAATATTTCACTTCCGTCTTCACCCAAGTGAATGAGGATGAAGGTATCGAACTCGGGGAGAGAGACTTAAGCAAACTGATATAGGGAGTGACAAGGGATTGGAGGTGTTGGCAGGCTTTAAAGGGACAAATCTCCAGGTCCAGATGATTTGTGTCTCAGACTGCTGAGGGAGGCAAGGGAGGAGATCGCAGGGGCTCTGACCCAAATTTTAAATTCCTCTCTGGCCACGGGGTAGGTGCCAGAGGACTGGAGAACAGCTAATGTGATTCCGCTATTTAAGAAGGGTTGTAGAGATAAGCCAGGTAACTACAGGCCAGTGAGTCTCACGTCAGTGGTAGGGAAACTATTGAAGAAAGTTCTGAAGGAGAGTATCTATCTTCACTTGGAGAGGCAAGGTTTGATCGGGGATAGTCAGTATGGCTCTGTCAGAGGGACGGCATGCCTAACAAATTTGATTGAATTTTTTGAGGAGGTGACCAGGTGTGTAGATGAGGGTAGTGCAGTTGATGTAGTTTATGTGGATTTAAGCAAAGCCTTTGACAAGGTCCCACATGGGAGACTAATAAAGAAGGCAAATGCACATGGGATACAGGATAATTTGGTAAGGTGGATTCAAAATTGGCTTAGTTGTAAGAGGCAGAGGGTGATGACGGAAGGATGCTTTAGTGACTGGAAGCCAGTGTCAAGTGGCATACCACAGGGATCTGTTCTCGGTCCCCTATTATTCCTCATTTATATAAACGACATAGATTACTTTGTGGGGGGTAGGATTAGTAAGTTTGAGGATGACACAAAGATTGGCCTTGTGGTTAATAGTGAGGTTGAGTGTCTTGGACTACAGGAAGATATAGGCGGGTTGGTCAAATGGGCAGATAAGTGGCAGATGGAATTTAACCCTGAAAAGTGTGAGGTGATACACTTTGGAAGGAGTAATTTGACAAGGAAGTATTCAATGAACGGCATGGCACTAGGAAGTTCTGAGGAACAAAAGGACCTTGGTGTGTGTGTCCATAGATCTCTGAAGCCAGAAGGGCATGTTAGTTGGGTGGTGAAAAAGACATATGGGACACTTGCCTTTATCAATCGAGGCATAGATTACAGAAATAGGGAGGTCATGTTGGAGTTGTCTAGAACCTTGGTGAGGCCACAGCTGGAGTACTGTGTGCAGTTCTGGTCAGCACATTATAGGAAGGATGTGATTGCACTGGAGGGGGTGCAGAGGAGATTCACCAGGATGTTGCCTGGGATGAAACACTTAAGTTATGAAGAGAGGTCGGATAGACTTGGGTTGCTTTCGTTGGAGCAGAGAAGACTGAGGGGCGACCTGATCGAGGTGTACAAGATTTGAAGGGCATGGACAGAGTGGATAGGGAGCAGCTGTTCTCCTTAGTTGAAGGGTCAGTCACAAGGGGGCATAAGTTCAAAGAGGTTTAGGGGGGATGTGATGAAAAACTTTTTTACCTGGAGGATGGTGACGGTCTGGAATGCACTGCCTGGGAGGGTGGTGGAGGCGGGTTGCCTCACATCCTTTAAAAAGTACCTGGATGAGCACTTGGCACGTCATAACATTCAAGGTTATGGGCCAAGTGCTGGTAAATGGGATTAGGTAGGTAGGTCAGGTGTTTCTCACATGTTGGTACAGACTCGTTGGGCCTCTTCTGCACTGTGATTCTGTGATTAATGAAATAAAGAAATTCTTGATTTTGGCATTTGGGCTTATTGAATGTAAGTGATAATTTTTATTTGCTCTCAGATGTAGACAATGTTGGCATGGTCACAATTATTAACTACTTTAATTTCCCTCAAAGTTGGTGGTGGGCCTTGTCTTGAATCACTTGTGATGGTGCTCCTATAATGGTGTTAGGTAGGGAATTCCAGGTCTTTTGACCCAGTGACAGTGTTACAGATAATTTGATGGGTCAACTAGGTGGAACAATAATCTTCTACCTGAAATAAATTACAATACCTTGATGCACAAATACTTAAAATATACTCTCTTCTTTAATTCTTTTATTATTTGTTCCTCTCGGGGTGTGAACAAAGCTGCATTTTTTTTTTCTTGGTCTTCTCCTTGAACTGCTAAGATTGCCTTTTGTGAGTTTATTACACATAGTCTCTCAGAAAAGAAATTCAGTGCAAATGTAATTAAGTAAATATTTCCACAAATGTGCCATTTTGATTTATCTTTTTGCAAATGCATGGATTTTAGAAAGGAACATTACTTTATACAGTAATATCCAAAATAGGGATATGGTAAAATAATTCTTGAAAAAATATTTTAGTCTTTCAGTGTCAAAAGTGCACACAATTACATTAATTTTCACATTCAGATTTAGATAAATTTTCAGTACCGTAAGACTGAACTGGGTTGTGAAACAGAAGCATTCAACAACGCATTGCTAATTCTCCAAATACCCTGAGCATCACAATCTTGTTTAGTTTATTTTATCCTGGTGCAAAGAAATTACTGTATTTCTCAAAGAGTCAAGATTGTGTATATGATGTACTGCAGTAGCCAATCCATACTTTTAGGTGCATACAAATCCCCAACAGACCACCCACTAAAGGCCACACACAAGTAAACAAACTGACAACAGTGTTTGTCTCAACTGATTAACTACAAGGAAATTTTAGCTTCAGGCAGCAGTAAGCAACTTTATTGCAAATGGAAGTGGGCTTCCTTACTGCCTGAGGTATTAACCTAAAACAATTGGAATGGCTACAGCAGATAAAAAATTCTGTCAATACATGGCCATGAGACAGTTGTTTGTTCACTGACTGATCAGTCTACTTTTATTGATCTCAAAGGTGAAAATATTTTGACACTTTTGGAGGGCTTTACATGCTCGCCTCAAACATTACATTTAAATAGGCAATCTTAATAAAAGATTACTATCATGAAAAGGTCCTGGCTTGAGACAGATAATTATTTCAGCAGCATTTACCTCAAATTAATATGCAATTGTTTAACTTTCACCTTTACTTCAAAAGCCTAAACAGTTACACAACATCAGTATTATTGCTGGTTGAATATTGGCAGAAGAGATTTCGAGAAATGGAAGAATTCCCTCTGTTAAGTAAAAAGGAAAAAGTTTTAAAATCTATAGATTGATAGGAATTATCATAAATATTATCGTGCATAACATTACCTACCACACAAGCAGCAGTAACACAAAATGATTAGCACAGTTCAGATATGTTTCCATTTTCAACAAACAATACAATATTCCTATCCTAACACCATTGTTTTCCAACATTCAGTTGTAATAAAACATTGTAGAGTCAGGCAGTATTAACTTGTGTTTATTGGCTGTATCCATTACACTACAGAAAACGTTACTCAGCCATAAAAATCAGTGCAGTGGATGTCAAGTCACATATCACTAAAGTTACTTCAAATTGCAGAAACAGAAATACCTGGAAAAACTCAGCAGGTCTGGCAGCATCGGCGGAGATGAGCACAGTTGACGTTTCGAGTCCTCATGACCCTTCAACAGGACTAAGTAAAAATAGGAAAGGGGTGAAATATAAGCTGGTTTAAGGGTGGGGGGGGCGGTGGTTGTTGGAACAAGCAGCCAGTGATAGGTGCAGATAACCAAAAGCTGTCACAGACAAAAGAACAAAGAGGTGTTGAAGGTGGTGATATTATCTAAAGGAATGTGCTAATTAAGAGTAGAAGACAGGACAGATAAGGTACAAGAGCCTTCACCGTCAAAGAGCCCAAACACTCCTTTCAAGTGAAGCAGCATTTCACTTGCACTTCCCTCAACTTAGTCTACTGCATTCATTGCTCCCAATGCGGTTTCCTCTACATTGGAGAGACCAAACGCAGACTGAGTGACCGCTTTGCAGAACACCTTCGGTCTGTCCGCAAGCATGACCCAGACCTCCCTGTTGCTTGCCATTTCAACACTCCACCCTGCTGTCTTGCCCACATGTCTGTCCTTGGCTTGCTGCATTGTTCCAGTAAGCTCGATGCAAACTGGAGGAACAGCACCTCATCTTCCGACTAGGCACTTTACAGTGGTCCGGACTGAATATTGAGTTCAACAACTTTAGATCTTGAACTCTCTCCTCCTTCCCCACCCCTTTTCCGTTTCTTCCCCCTCCTTTTTGTTTTTTCCCAATATTTTATACAGATTTTTCTTTTCCCACCTATTTCCATTATTTTTAAATGTATTTCCACCCATTGTTTATTTCTACCTTTTAGTATTCCCCCGCTCCCACTAGAGCTACTTGTACCTTATCTGTCCTATCTTCCACTCTTAATTAGCACATTCCTTTAGATAATATCACCACCTTCAACACCTCTTTGTTCTTTTGTCTGTGACAGCTTTTGGTTATCTCCACCTATCACTGGCTGCTTGTCCCAACAAACTCCACCCGCCCACCCTTAAACCAGCTTATATTTCACCCCTTTCCTATCTTTACTTAGTTCTATTGAAGGGTCATGAGGACTCGAAACGTCAACTGTGCTCTTCTCCGCCGATGTTGCCAGATCTGCTGAGTTTTTCCAGGTATTTCTGTTTCTGTTTTTGTTTTGGATTTCTAGCATTCGCAGTTTTTTGTTTTTATTTATTACTGCAAATTGCTTTTGGAAATGTGGAAATGCTGCTCTGATTAGAGTCAATTCCATTAATCCAGTTAACAAGGGATTTTTTTCATTGTAGCCCGGTTATGCATCAACATTCTGAGCCATAACAGAAGCAGCAGTTTGCTACCTATGATTTCCCACATGGCGTCAGATAGAACACTTAGCAACCTGTAGCCCAACTCTGAAAAGATTCATGGTCAATTTTTTGGTGTTGTTACAGCACATTGGTGCAATTAAATAAAATGAAGTATTTTTGACTAGGAAATATTCTCTGTTTTAGTTTCTTTCTTCCTGCCACAAGTAGCTTCACTCAAAAAATGCCTCATTTGTTTTCATACAGAGGAGCCCTAGAACAGAGGTTAAGTCTGCTTCACGTATCCAGGAGAAAAAAGATATCTAGTTAAAATATAAACCCTGAGGATTTTGCTGGAATATATGTTTGATTAACAGAGCTTTTTGAGCTGAAGGAAGATCATTTAAATTTTGTAACAAATACAAAGTTTATAAGACTGTCATGTTTTGGGACTCTCTTTAATTTAGGGTACAATGGAGGAATGAAAGCAGCCATGTGACCCCTTGTGAATTCATCCCAACAACAAGCTTGGCTGCCATGGTTATTAAAGGGGGCCCAGGTTGTTTCACTGGGAAGGAGGTGCAAGATGTTCACACCTGTGGACAATGGCAAAGGCATCTATGATGACTGTGGGTTGACAGTTAGTCTTCAAGTCTCACAGGGAGGTGTTAGGAATGTCAGGTTTTTAATAAACTGTCATACTTTAAACTGTCTGTTTAATTCCAAATAGAATGGAGTTGTGGCTCTAAAGGATAGCTAATTAACATTTCCACCTGGATACAAGGCCCATGTGATTCATGGTGCCATGGCAAGTAGCAGTGTTGAATGAATTGGTTACATACCTGATCTGGCACTGGATAAAAGTTTATTGAAATTTATGTCTCAGTACAGAGGAAATGCTGATGTTGACACAAAGTACCCCCAGTAAACGTTTCTTTAAAAAATGAAGCTTGCTTTGGTGATCTGATCATTAGGAAATTCCCATTGCACTTTAATATATGAAAAGTTTCCAACAATGGTCTATTGACCAAGCCAAGTATACAAATGAAATATCAGAATAGAATCACCAGAGTGTACATTTTAGCATTCGTTTGCCATTGATCTGCCACAAGTTCATATAAAAATATACAATATAAAAATTCTTATAATGTGAAACTAGATTGTATGAAACTAGATTGCATTAATCGAAAACAGAATACTGCAGATGTTGCAAATCTGAAATAAAAACGGAAAATTCTGAAAATTCTCGGCAGGTCAGGCAGCATCTATGGTGAGAGAAACAGAGTTTGCGCTTCAGATCAATGACCTTTCATCAGAACCAGGGAAAGTTAGAGATGCAATAGGTTTTGAGTAAGGTGTGGATAGGACAAGGGAAAAAGGAAGGTCTGTGATAAGGTGGAGAACAGAAGAAATTGAATTACATTAGATGTTAGTCTTACGTGGCCAAAAGGAATGGTGATTGGGCAAGAAAAGAAACAAAAGATGTGCCTAGACCAGCTGCTGACTGAAAGTGAAAATAAGAGAAAAATTGAAACACGAAAAGAGAAGGAAACAAAATGGGGGGATAGGGTTTATGGTATGAAACTGTTGAACTCAATTTTGAGTCCAAAAGGCTGTAAAGTGCCTATTTGAAAGTTTATGTTGAGCTTCACTGGAACAGTGCAGCAGGCCAACGATATCAGCGAGAGCTAGGTTGAGAATTAAAATGACAGGCCATTGGAAGCTTGAGGTCATGCTTGTGGACTGAACAGAGGTGTTCTGCAAAGCAATCTCCCAATCTGCATTTGGTCTCCTCAATGTTGAAGAGACCACATTGTGAACAGCGAATATGTTTGATATATTTATTAAGTTATTTCAGGATGTAACAAGCAGGGTGGATAAAGGGAAACCAGTAGATATAGTGCATTTGGATTTCCAAAAGGCATTCAATAAAGTGCCATATAAAAGGTTACTACACAAGATAAGGATGTTGCCTGGGCTGGAGCGTTTCAGCTATGAAGAGAGACTGGATAGGCAAGGGTTATTTTCCTTAGAGCAGAGAAGGCTGAGGGGGGACCTGATAGGGGTATACAAAATTATGAGGAGCATAGATAGGAAGAAACTTTTCCCTTAGCGGAGGTGTTAATAACCAGGGGGCATAGATTTAAGGTAAGGGGTAGGAGGTTTAGAGGGGATTTGAGGAAAAACTTTTTCACCCAGACAGTGGTTGGAATCTGGAACACACTCCCTGAGAGGGTGGTAGAGGCAGGAACCCTCACAACATTTAAGAAGTATTTAAATGATCACTTGTAATGCCATAGCATACAGGGTTGTGGGCCAAGTACTGGAGAATGGGATTAGAATAGATAGGTGCTTGATGGCCTGCACGGACATGATGGGCCGAAGGACCTGTTTCTGTGCTGTATAACTCCATAAGATGTTGGGGTGATATATTAGCATGGATAGAGGATTGACTAACTAACAGGCAACAGAGATTGGGGATAAATGAGTCATTTTCAGGATAACAAACTGTAACTAGTGGAGTGCTGCAGGGATCAGTGCTGGAACCTCAACTATTTATAATCTATAATAATGACTTGGATGAAGGGACCAACTGTATTGTAGCCAAATTTACTGATGAGTCGAAAGGTAGGAAAGCAAGTTGTGAGGAAGAAACAAAGAGTTTGCAAAGGGATATAGATAGGTTAAGTGAGTGGACAAAATTTGACAGATGGAGTATAATGTGGGAAAGTGTGAGGTTGTCCACTTTTGCAAGAAGAATACAAAAGTAGAATATTATTTAAATGGAGAGAGAGTGTAGGATGCTGCAGTATGGAGGGATCTTAGTGTTTTTGTACATGAATCACAAAATGGCAGCATGCAGGTATTACAAGTAATTAGGAACGCAAATGAAATGTTGGCCTTTAATGCAAGGGAGATGAGCAGAAAAGTAGGGAAACCTTGCTACAACTCAGCATGGATTATGACCACACCTGGACTACTCTGTTAAAAGCAAAATACTGGAAATCTGAAATTAAAACAGAAAAATGCTGGAAAAACTCAGTAGGTTTGGCAGCACCTGTGGAGAGGGAAACAGAGTTAACGCCTCACGTCTGTACGACTCTTCTTCAGAGCTGATGAGTATCGTGTATAGTTTTGGTCACAATACTCAAAGCAGGAAATACTTGCATTGGAAGAAGCTCAGAGAAGTTTCACTAGGATGATTCCTTGGGTGCAGGGGTTATCTTATAGGGGAAGGTTGAGCAGGCTGGACCTAAACTCATTGAAGTTCAAAAGAATGACAGGTGATCTTATTGAAAGATATAAGATTATGGGGGGGGGCTGGACGGGGTGATGCTGAGATGATGTTTCCCCTCGTGGGGGAATCTAGAACTAGGGGGCACAGTTTCAAAATAAGCAGTCTCCCATTTAAGACAAAGATGAGGAAGAATTTCTTCTCTCAGAAGGTCATTAGTGTTTGGAATTCTCTTTCCCAGAGAGCAGTGGAGGTTGGGTCATTGAATATATTCAAGGCTGAGTTAGACAAATTTTTGATTGACAAGTGAGTCAGGAGTTATTGGGGTTGGGGGGGGGGGGGGCACACTAGCAGGAAAGTGGGGTTAAGGCCACATCAGATTGGCCATGATCTTATTGAATGGCACAGCAGCTCAAGGGGCTGACTGGCCTGTTCCTGCTCCTATTTCTTATGTTCTTACGTTCAGTAGACTAAATTAAAAGTAGTACACATAAATCACTGCTTTACTTGGATGGAGTGTTTGCGATCTTGGAGGGTGAGGAGAGAGGAGGTAAAAAGCCCAGATGTTGCGTCTCCTGCTGTTGGGTGGGAAGTGGTCAGAGTGTTCGGACTGTTTGAGAAGTGGAGCAGGGTATTATGGAGGGAGATGTTAACTCTGTTTCCCTTTCCACTGATGCTGCCAGCCCTGCTGAGTTTTTCTAGCATTTTTCTGTTTTAATTTCAGATTTCCAGTATTTTGCTTTTAACACAGTAGTCCAGGTGTGGGCATAATCCATGCTCAGTTGTAGCAAGGTTTCCCTACTTTTCTGCTCATCTCCCTTGCAATAAAGGCCAACATTGCATTTGCGTTCCTAAGTTCAGAAAATTTAAAGGGAACGAGAAAGGAAGATGTCTTTGGTGGTGGCATCATGCTGGATGTGGCGGAAATGACAGAAAATGATCCACTGATTACGAAGACTGGTGGGTGGAAGGTGAAGACAAGGGGAACCCTCTTATGGGAGGGAGGGGAAGGGGTCAGAGTAGAAGTGCAGGAAATGTGGCAGACACGATCGAGGGCCCTGTCAACCACAGTGGGATTGAAAATTCTTGGTTGTGGAAAATAGACACCTTAAAGACAATGGTGAGGGAGCTTGCATCTTTGAAACAGATGTGGCGGAGGTAGAGGAAATTGGAGAACGGAATGGAGTCATTAGAGGATGTGGAGTATGAAGAAGTGTAGTCAAGGTAGTTTTGGGAGTCAGTGGGCTTATAATGAATATTAGTTGATAGCCTATCACCAGAAATGGAGACGAAGGGAAGGGAAGAGTCGGAGATGGACCATGTGAAACTGAGAGAATGGTGTAAATCTGAAGCAAGGTTCATGAGTTTTCCAATTCAGGGCAAGAGCAGGACCCGGCACCAATAGTCATAATGTACCAGAAAATATTTTGAGAGTGGGGGGCTCCCTGGATAAACTGGAAGATGGAATACTCCACATGTCCCATATAAAGGCAGGCATAGCTAGGACCCATACAGGTCCTATAGCAACACCTTCTATTTGAAAAGTCCATCAATCTTGTTTCCTTGCTTACCTCTGATAAAATTCAAAATTTTATACTTCATTTTGTTTTAATGATTTTACATGAAACTCAAATTTCAGTTACTTAGGTGTTAACCTTGTCTCAGCGATAGCACTCTTGTTTGTGAATCAGAAGGTTGCAGGCAAGTTCCACTCCAGGGACTTGAGCATAAATCTATGCTGGCATTTCAGTCCAGTTATGAGGGAGTTTTGCTCTGCTGGAGGCACTGTCTTTTGAATGAGATGTTGAACCACATCCCACATCTGCCCTCTCAGGTGGACATAAAAGATCCTATCTCAGTGTCCTGGCCAATATTCACACCCCAATCAACAATCCCAAAACAGATTATTTGGCTCTGATAACATTGCTTTTGTGGGATTTTGCTAAACGCACATTGCCATCATGCTTCCCACAATTTGAAATGTATTTCATTGACAGTCGAGCACTTTGGAAGATCCTGAGATCATGAAACTCACTTTATAAATGCAAATGTATTTTTCCCATTTACATTACTTTACTTTAACTTTGTCTAATATTGGCTGCTGGGGGGCATGGGGAGTTAACAATTCTTCATCAATAAACACCAGGGAGGTGGGATGTGGGACTAACAAACAAATACAGGCTTGTTCTGAGAGTGGTCCATCTTGCTGTCAAACATAAAACAATCCTACGAGTTGTAGCTAATTGTTACCTCTCAAATTTCTTCAGCTTTGGGAAGCTCACTAAACACTACGCTTTTCAGAGAATAACAGGCTTCCAATAAATAAACATAATTAGACTAATTTTAAATAAAGGAAAATGGACATTGTACAAGTTAGTACAATTAATTTCATACACATTTTGTTATTATGTTACAATCCTTATTTTCAGTGCTAATGTTTCTCAGCTTAATAGAATCCTAAAATGATGGTCAAACAGATTTAAAGTTTTACAGATTTAAAGGAAGGGTTTTACACCCTTCCACTATTGGTAGTAGTGTAATCACTCGTTTGGGTTTCCCAGCTCTTCAGCCTCTATTGTGCTGCAGATAATTATTTTGCTTCACAAGCTGCCTTAAACAATTTTATTGGTTTAAACCTCTCATGTTTTATTAGTGGCTTTTTCTAAGAAGTTTCTAAGGCCTACTTATATGCTTTTGATATGGTACCTTATATTAACTTTTCAGTTGTGTAATTTGAGCCAATCAAGTCCAAGTGAGTGGGTGCTATTGATAGATATACCCAGGACAAAAGTACATAATGATACAAATATATCTTTACCTTACTAAAAATTGAATATCATGCAATTCCACGTAAAAAAAACCGCACTTTTTGTTATATATTTGTCACTCTTCTTTGTCAACTTTATTACATTCTAATTTCCTTTGTCTGCATTTATAGTGCCAATGTAAACTTAAACCTGTAATTACACCCTTCCACTATTGGTAGTAGTGTAATCACTCGTTTGGGTTTCCCAGCTCTTCAGCCTCTATTGTGCTGCAGATAATTATTTTGCTTCACAAGCTGCCTTAAATTTTGGTATATAACTAAAATGATATAAAATATAAAAGTATTGCATGAAAATCCAACATGGTTTACTTTTTGAAATCCAACTGACCATCATTTTAGAACTGAAAAGAAGGCTTGTAACATCATAAACGTAGATAAACATCTTGTGGAACTAATTGACTGGATGCAATTGTCTCTTGCTTACCAATGACCAAACAATATCACATGATTAGCATGAATCAATAAGTAAGGTGTTTGGCACACTATATTATTAGATATAAAACTTTTAGCTGTGAGGATAACTATGAGCTGTAGAGTTTTATTGCATTTTCTTCCTCTTTTAGCTAGCAGTAATACCATAGTGGGTTTTAACTGCCAGAATGCAGCACATAATACAGTGACATTCTTTTTGAAGAACCAAAATTAAAATTTATAAGCTTGTAGTAATCATTACAAATGGTGATTTGCAATTGATTTTTGGGGAATAATAACCAGTATAACAAAGGAGTAATAGAACACGAAGATTGATGACTGCAGTTAAACATCAAAGTGAAGTCCTCCATTGCTGTAAGCAATGTTCTACATACATACTGCAAGATTAGTTCATGATTTACTGCATATTCAAATAACAGTTTTAATCTTGTAAATTCACTCAATTAAAATCTAATAATTTGACCTTGAGAATTTTCAGAAGCAGTTTTACAGCCATGTCACCATACATCAAATTTATTGGCATGTATAATAAACACACAATTCATAAAGACATTGGAAACCTGTTGAAAAACGTAATCTGTATTTATCATACCACATAACAGAGTTGTGAAATATAGTGTCAGCTTAGTTGTCACTACAAAATTTTATTGTGGACAGGCCAGTGATGCAAAATTATTGTAAATTGATTTGGTTTTGACCAGGAGTACTATATAAATAGCCATGCTTAAGTGTTTTGATTAGTTGTGCAATAATATTAAATTAATCAGTAAATCCAATGTTCCATAATAATCACATTCTACATAATTTTTTTATTCATTCATGGGATATGGGTGTCGCTGGCTAGGGCACCATGTATTTGCCATCCCTAATTACCCTTGTTCAGAACCAGAACCGGAATGAACCATATTTATAACAAAAGTGTTAAATAACCACAAATAAATGATCATTTCTATCTATGGCAATCTAATGGAAGCTGAGAAAATCCATTAATTTGAAGAAAAGAAAATTCACACACAAAAGTATGATCTCTCTGGGTACTGACTACTCATTTGTCAATACAGGTTTTATAATCAATTGATTTGGTAATAATTCTCTGTAAATTAATCATTCTGAGTCAGACTGAGCCACAGAGCATTTCTTAACATACAATACTTAATCATGCAGGTGCACTTTGATTTCACTGCAAAATGGTACTGCAATCCTCAGAGTTTGAGATTTTCTCAACTGATTTAGACAGGGGATTATGAATGTGCAGAGGCTCACATGTTCAACTTTAGCTGCCATGGTAAAAACATAAATAAAAACATCTGTACCATATTTTCAACTCAAATTGCATGCATTATTTATCATGCCAGCAAAGAACTTACTAATCTTCTATACTCTACTGGGACATTTTTAACATGGCTACTTAAGGAAAACAGAAAGAATGAAAGCATAATGAATGCTAGTATCCATTTGCCCCAACTTATTATTTATGAAAATCCCATGTAGATTCATAGAATCATAGAAAGTTTACAGCCCAGGAAGAGGCCACTTGGCCCATCATGTCTGCGCCAGTCGAAAAATGAGCCACCCAGCCTAATCCCACTTTTCAGCATTTGGTCAATAGCCCTGCAGGTTATGGCACTTGAGGTGCACTTCCAGGCACCTTTTAAATAAGTTGAGGGTTTCTGCCTCTACTACCCTTTCAGGCAGTGAGTTCCAGGCCCTACTACCTGGTGTGAAAAAAACTTTCCTCACTTCCCTTCTAATCTTTCTACCAATCACTTTAAATGTATGCCCCCCTAGTCACTGACCTCTCTGCTAAGGTAAATAGACCCTACCCATCCACTCTAGCCAGGCCCCTCACAATTTTGTACATCTCAATCAAATCTCCCCTTAGCCTCCTCTATTCCAAAGAGAACAACCTAGCCTATTCAGTTTAAATCACAACAATTAAGTGTTAATTATGATTTTGCACTTATCATGACTAAAAATAATATTCTTTATACCTCTAAAAAATGCCAGAAAACACATTACAACAACTTTCAGATAAAAACAAAAAAACTGCGGATGCTGGAAATCCAAAACAAAAACAGAATTACCTGGAAAAACTCAGCAGGTCTGGCAGCATCGGCGGAGAAGAAAAGAGTTGACGTTTCGAGTCCTCATGACCCATCGACAGAACTTGAGTGAATCCAAGAAAGGGGTGAAATATAAGCTGGTTTAAGGTGTGTGTGTGTGTGTGTGTGTGTGTGTGTGTGTGGCTGTGTGTGTGTGTGTGTGTGTGTGTGTGTGGGGGGGGAGAGAAGTGGAGGGGGTTGGTGTGGTTGTAGGGACAAACAAGCAACGATAGATAGAAGCAGATCATCAAAAGATGTCAAAGACAACAGAACAAAAGAACACATAGGTGTTAAAGTTGGTGATATTATCTAAACGAATGTGCTAATTAAGAATGGATGGTAGGGCACTCAAGGTGTAGCTCTAGTGGGGGTGGGGGGAGCATAAAAGATTTAAAAATATTTAAAAATAATGGAAATAGGTGGGAAAAGAAAAATCTATATAATTTATTGGAAAAAACAACAGGAAGGGGGAAGAAACAGAAAGGGAGTGGGTATGGAGGAGGGAGCTCAAGACCTAAAGTTGTTGAATTCAATATTCAGTCCGGAAGGCTGTAAAGTGCCTAGTCGGAAGATGAGGTGTTGTTCCTCCAGTTTGCATTGGGCTTCACTGGAACAATGCAGCAAGCCAAGGACAGACATGTGGGCAAGAGAGCAGGGTGGAGTGTTAAAATGGCAAGCGACAGGGAGGTTTGGGTCATTCTTGCGGACAGACCGCAGGTGTTCTGCAAAGCGGTCGCCCAGTTTACGTTTGGTCTCTCCAATGTAGAGGAGACCACATTGGGAACAACGAATGCAGTAGACTAAGTTGGGGGAAATGCAAGTAAAATGCTGCTTCACTTGAAAGGAGTGTTTGGGTCCTTGGACGGTGAGGAGAGAGGAAGTGAAGGGGCAGGTGTTACATCTTTTACATGGGCATGGGGTGGTGCCATAGGAGGGGGTTGAGGAGTAGGGGGTGATGGAGGAGTGGACCAGGGTGTCACGGAGGGAACGATCCCTACGGAGTGCTGATAGGGGAGGGGTGAAGGGAAGATGTGTTTGGTGGTGGCATCATGCTGGAGTTGGCGGAAATGGCGGAGGATGATTCTTTGAATGCGGAGGCTGGTGGGGTGATAAGTGAGGACAAGGGGGACCCTATCATGTTTCTGGGAGGGAGGAGAAGGCGTGAGGGCGGATGTGTGGGAGATGGGCTGGACATGGTTGAGGGCCCTGTCAACGACCGTGGGTGGAAAACCTCGGTTAAGGAAGAAGGAGGACATGTCAGAGGAACTGTTTTTGAAGGTAGCATCATCGGAACAGATGCGACGGAAGCGAAGGAACTGAGAGAAAAACCCCCCCCCACCACACACCTTAAACCAGCTTATATTTCAACTCTTTCTTGGATTCACTCAAGTTCTGTCGAAGGGTCATGAGGACTCAAAATGTCAACTCTTTTCTTCTCCGCCGATGCTGCCAGACCTGCTGAGTTTTTCCAGGTAATTCTGTTTTTGTTTAACAACTTTCGGAGTTGTTTCAGGATGCAACAAGTGGTATTACAATGTCTTTGGTCAGTGAAGGTGCTCCTGCATGGTTTCTGATAATTTTTTAATATTCTTAAACATTTGAGAATGTTTGTGTTGAATAGAAAATGATTTAGGATGTAGGTGACAAAGAGAGCAAATTGACTGAATCAATTAGATTATGGTTATTTTTTGGTGTGCTCAATTTTGGATTAACTTTTAAGTACTGTACTAATTTAGCTCAGATTTCACAAAAAAAGTTGGAAATAGTCTAACATGCCTATGTTTGAATTACAGAAACTTGGTAACAGGAAGAACAAAAATAGCAACATAAATACTCCATGAATTTTGTTGAACTGTAAATCAAATTAAGATAGATCTGGGGGTGGGAAGGGGGTGCTTTGGTAGACTTGATGCTCAATATGCTGTTACTCCACAGTAATTGACAAAACAAATACTTTACTGAACTATTTTCAGAACAGTAGAATACAAACCTAAGGAAGTCATGCTGTAAACAAGCACACAGACCAGACCTCGAGTACTGTTTGTAGTTCTTCTCACCAAAGCAGCACAGAGATGAGATGTCAAAGGACTGAAGGCAGTTTATAGAAGCGAATACAAGACTGAACCCCAGTAATGTTAACACTGAGTTAAGAGTAAAGCCTTGAGAAACCTGGTGGTAGATTTTCCTGTAGTGTGCTGGGTCTGTCCAAGCCCAGGAATGCTGATATTTTCTGTTCCAGACCATCAAAATGGCTCCAATGCAACCTTTACCAAGGTTTAGGCCCTTTTGAAAGACCTAGCCCTATTAACAGGGGGAAGAAGTTTGAGTTGCTGCTGAGTGTTAGGTCTCCAAGATTGGGGGCCATCTGGCTGCTGGTAGAGATGTATTGTCTTAACATCGAGAGAGTGCGAGAAACAGCAGGGCCATTAAAGCGAGAGGTGCAGCGGGGCCATTAAAAGTGAGAGAGCAAGAGAGGCAGTGAGGCCATTAACAGTGAGAGAGTGTGAGAAGAGTCAGAGACCATTAAACAGCGCAGAGAGGCGAGAGACCATTTACGAGCGTGGACAGCAGCCGACTGGTGAGTATTTCTAGTCTTTAAAGTAAAAGTAAGGTCTTTAGTTTGTGTTTAGGTCTCTTTTTTTTTCTCTTTTCTTAAAAATAGCTTGTTAAGTATAAGATCGATACAGGTTTGTAAAAAAATTACAATAAAGTATAAAGAGCGCGGGATTCTTCAAGTGTAAAGAGCAGGGATACTAGGGTAATTAATTAATTAATTAAATAAAAAAGACAGCGATGGCAGAACGAGTCATGTGTTGCTGCTGCAGCATGTGGGAGCTGCTGGATACCAAGGTGATCCAGAGCGAATACATCTGGAGTTGGTGTTTGCAGCTCAAGGAACTTCGGATCTGAGTTAAGGTGTTGGGGGTGGTATATTAGAATGGATAGCGGATTGGCTAAATAACAGAAGGCAGTGAGTTGGGATAAGGGGGGCATTTTCAGGATGGTAACCTGTGACTAGTGGAATGCCACAGGGATCTGTGCTGGGGCCACAATTATTTACAATATATATGAATGGCTTAGGTGAGGGAAGCAAATGTACTATCGCCACAGAGATAAAAACAAAAAAACTGCGGATGCTCGAAATCCAAAACAAAAACAGAATTATCTGGAAAAACTCAGCAGGTCTGGCAGCATCGGCGGAGAAGAAAAGAGTTGACGTTTCGAGTCCTCATGACCCTTCGACAGAACTTGAGTTCGAGTCCAAGAAAGAGTTGAAATATAAGCTGGTTTAAGGTGTGTGTGTGGGGGGCGGAGAGATAGAGAGAGAGAGAGGTGGGGGGAGGTGTGGTTGTAGGGACAAACAAGCAGTGATAGAAGCAGATCATCAAAAGATGTCAACGACAATAGTACAATAGAACACATAGGTGTTAAAGTTAAAGTTGGTGATATTATCTAAACGAATGTGCTAATTAAGAATGGATGGTAGGGCACTCAAGGTATAGCTCTAGTGGGGTTTTTTTTTATAATGGAAATAGGTGGGAAAAGGAAAATCTTTATAATTTATTGGAAAAAAAAGGAAGGGGGAAACAGAAAGGGGGTGGGGATGGGGGAGGGAGCTCACGACCTAAAGTTGTTGAATTCAATATTCAGTCCGGAAGGCTGTAAAGTCCCTAGTCGGAAGATGAGGTGTTGTTCCTCCAGTTTGCGTTGGGCTTCACTGGAACAATGCAGCAAGCCAAGGACAGACATGTGGGCAAGAGAGCAGGGTGGAGTGTTAAAATGGCAAGCGACAGGGAGGTTTGGGTCATTCTTGCGGACAGACCGCAGGTGTTCTGCAAAGCGGTCACCCAGTTTACGTTTGGTCTCTCCAATGTAGAGGAGACCACATTGGGAGCAACGAATTCAGTAGACTAAGTTGGGGGAAATGCAAGTGAAATGCTGCTTCACTTGAAAGGAGTGTTTGGATCCTTGGACGGTGAGGAGAGAGGAAGTGAAGGGGCAGGTGTTGCATCTTTTGCGTGGGCATGGGGTGGTGCCATAGGAGGGGGTTGAGGAGTAGGGGGTGATGGAGGAGTGGACCAGGGTGTCCCGGAGGGAGCGATCCCTACGGAATGCCGATAAGGGGGGTGAAGGGAAGATGTGTTTGGTGGTGGCATCATGCTGGAGTTGGCGGAAATGCGGCAGGTAAAAACAAAAAATCACAGAGGCTGTATTTGTGGAATAGTGAACCAATGAGAAACTCAGGCTTATAATCAAGCAACCAGAAACTGAGACACGAGATGACAGACACACAGTAAATAATAAGTATGTAGGTTATTCAATATGGCAAATAGGATTTTAGATAACCCCTGGTTTAAAGTGCAGCAGTGGAAAATTGCTTCACACACAGAAGTTTGCAAGTGAGTTAGATTGGATAAATAGTCTCTCAGCACTACTTTAAGTAAAAATGTTTATCCAACATTCGACCATGTCAACCATAATGTTACAAAACAAGGCCCATAATATTGGTGGAGCTATTTAAGAAGGCAATTAAGAAAGTACACTGAAGATTCTGCCACTAATGATGGGGCGAAGGATGGTCAGCAGCTAAAACTGTCAAAAAGCCAGCGTCTTGGAAATAGTGATCAGCAGATGTAGAGCTGGCAGAAATTGTAAAGACAGGGGTGGGCATGGAGGGTGCAAAGGTTAAAATGATGATTCTGAATTTAATGCTTAGAGATGGAGCTAATGTAGGTCAACAAAGGTGTAGATGACAGATGAGCAAGGCTTAGTGTATGGCAAGTTAAGTGCAGTAGAGTTTTGAACACGTTTATCGAGGGCAGAAAATGGGAGGCCAGTAAGGAGAGCATTCACAAAAACAGAAAATGCTGGAAAAACTCAACAGTTCCAACAGCATCTGTGGAGAGAAAAAAACAGAGCTAATGTTTTGAGTCTGAAGAAGAGTCTAAGTAGACTGAGAAGTCTGAAGAAGACTCTTCTGAAGAAGTCATACCGACTCAAAACGTTAACTCTTTTTTTCTCTTCACAGATGCTTTTAGACCTGCTGAGTTTTTCCAGCATTTTATGTTTTTGTTTCAGATTTCCAGCATCCGGAGTATTTAGCTTTTATCTAAGGAGAGCATTAAACCAGTCAAGTTCAGTTGTGGAGGGACTGAGGCAGGCATTGTTACAGAAATGGAGGCCAGTGCTTTTGCTGATGGAGAGTATATGAGTTTTTTTTATTTTTTCATGGGATGTGGAAGTCGTTGGGATGGCCAGCATTTGCTTCCCACCATTTCAGAGGTCAGGTAAGAGTCAACCACATTTCTGTGGGCCTGGAGTCACATGCAGACCAGACCAGGTAAGGATGGCAGATTTCCTTCCCAAAAGGGCATTAGTGAACCAGACGGGTTTTTAAGATAATCGACAATGGATTAATGGTCACCATTCCAGATTGTTATTAATTGAATTCAAATTCCACCAGCTGCCTTGGTGGGATTTGAACCCATGCCAAAATCATCACCAGAGCCTGGGATTCTGGATTACTCGTCCAGTGACGTTATCACTACACCACTGTCTTCCCCTCAGCTTAGAGTTGAGCAGGACAACAAGGCAGTGAATGGCCTGGTTCAATTAGAGACAGTGAGCAGGAGGAGATTGGAGTTGGTGGAAAGAAAATTAAGTTTGTGGTGGAATCTAATAGCATGGAGGTAGCTGAGTGGATATGTAGAGCTGAATGTCATCAGCACAAGTGAAAGCTGATCCATGCCCACAGATGCTGTCACTGAGGGGTGCCAAGGATAAACAGGGCTCAGGAGATGACGATGCAAATGAGGGAAGGGAATCTTCATTGTTGCGATTCTTTAGTTATGTTTGAAAAGTAGCAATAGAATCATTAACAGGTAGCCCTAACGAGGTCTATGGAGGCAGCATATTATACGAGAATGGTATGGTCAAATCTGCAGAGTGGTCAAGCAGAACAAGGACAGATAGTGCATTGCAGTCACAGTCCCTGCAATGTGTGAAGTCTTAGTCGTGAATCCAGTGAAATTAGTCAGAAATCTAGGGCAGAATTTTATGGCCTGCGGGCGTGCGCCCGATCCAATCGAGCATAAATTCACACAAGACATTAGGCGAGCATCCTAATGTCATTAACTAATTAATTAGCCATTAATTAGCCAGTGAGCGTGAAATTGCGGTTAGCAGTCTGTTTCCCGGCCGATCCCGGACCCGCCGATCACGCCTGCCCGCCAGGCTAGACATTCAGGCCCTAGGGCTACACTAAATGATGTCTTTAACATAAGGCTATCTGGGAGGTTGCTAAAGTTATTTTTTACTTATTAAGCGTGCATATGTCATAGATCTCAAATCATGTGCTTTCATAACTATTTGGTACAGTACCTTTGTTCTCCAATATATTACTATAACCATTATATGTTCAAATCCTGAATTTACTAACAGCAAACCATTTCTAAATACTCAAAAATAATCAGAAAATGCCAGAAATAGATAACAGATGCATGAGCATCTGAAAAAATCTGTTGAACTCTCCAAATACTTGTGTGAGATTGAAATTTTATAGCTAAGTTAAATGCTTATGCCAAACAAGACAAGTAAAAGTTGCTTTAGTCTAAATTGAGCTCTCTTATGGAAGCATAATTTTTAATTATATGTCTTGGTAATAATGTAGAGTGCTACACTTGCAGCTAAACATAAACATGTATATGTTGAAATAGTAACAAAATCTAAAAGGAAACACTGCTGAATGTGGTTCCATCCTTTTAAGGCATTTGAAAACCAACACTGGCAGTTGAATGAAAGCCTGCATAGAGCATAATGTCCTACAAAATGAAATGGGCACCATGATAATTTTGCTTTAATGTAATTCAACGTTAAGTTTACAGCATCATTTTCTTGCTACCTGCACAGGCAAATGTCAAAACCATTAAATAGTCACCCTGAAATTCTTAAGGATAGTATTCAAAAGTCTTTTTGAAGTGTCAAACACACCAAGAACATTGGTAACATGTAGAAATATTGCAATGTTTGCCTATTTTTTTTTCCTAATGAATATAACAAGTAATAAATATTACAAATTTTCACTTATAAAATCCTCTGGAACTCTGTGAAAATACTAGAGATGTGTTAAGATTACACCATAATCTTTTTCTTTAAAAAAAAGAATTTGTAGACAGGCACGGATGCTATTAAAAACTCAACATTAAACCCCACATTACATACCAACAAACATTTGATATCTTTGACAAAAGAAGTCTTTCTTTTTGAAACAACAAATGATATGTTTCAAAGCTGAGGCCAGGATTTTCCGGCCCTGCTATGGCAGATTCCCCCGAGGCAGATACGGCGAGTCACTCAAATCTCCGTTGACTTGAGCGGGACCAGAAGAACCTGCCACTGGGAAGGGCCGGCAAATCCCACCCTGCATTTTTTTTAAATGAAGAAAGATGACATGGCTTTCCAAATGCTGGCCTTTTCAGAAAGTATAAGATGACCATAGATACTTTAATTCTTTGAAGATTGAAGGATTAAAGGGCAGGTTTTCTGGCACCTCCCACATTCCTTGCCAACTCCATATTGTACTGCTTCTCTTCAGCTCCAGGAACAGTTGGTTGTCCTGGCCCCAGAAACACACCTGCTATAAAACTTTTTGCCAGCAGGAAGGGCAAGAAAACAAGGCACTGCTGCAGGTCTTTCAGCTCTGTACCAATGCTCGGGCATTCAGATCTGATAGCTGTTGAGGGAGATTGATGGATAGGAGATCCTGGAGAAGGGGGGCCTTGAGGTTTGAAAAACATTTCACCTGAAGTCTTTAGTTTGCCCCAGAACCACACAACCCTCCCATCAGTGGGAATTTAGTGGCAGGCCACAGCACCATGATTCTCGGCACTTCTGCCCTAGGGCACCTACCCGAAGAGCAATCTAAAAAATTAGGCGGGAGGCCGGGAACATTCCATTCCACCTCATTTGCAAGCTTCAGACTGACCTGTGTTAGCTGTTGATGTTGGCCAAGCTCTGGATTTTACAACAAAAGACCAGGAATTTCTGGGACAACACATAAGCAATTTTCAACCCTTTATCCTTCCACAAATATTGCTTTGAGGGTGACATTGTTTTCAGTTGTATTGCAATGACAGGACTGAATACTGGATGTTTGTCAAATCTGCACTCCAGTTCAACATGTTTGGTGCAATAAGGTTCAACATTTTCCTTAGCAATATGGCCAAAGGTTAAAAATGGTGCATTAAAACAAATACTTCTCTAGATGATGAGGTTTGCAATTTTCAACTGCTCTCCTTTTAAAGAGGAAAAATGCAAATAGCTATGTGCATATTCAGAAACATAATTCTGTGTATTCTAATTCCTGATTTGATAAAAAAGGAAAAACACATCGCATAAAATACCCTTATAAATATCCTATCAATAGGCTTGTATTTTCATCCTCTCATGTAAGATTTCACTGATATTTGTTGTATTATAGCTGAGTGCATACCAGTAGTAAAACCATGAGTTTGACCAATTCATCTGTTGTCTAGTTCTACCGCAGGGTTCCAGTGGACTCAGAATCTAGACCTTTTATGCATAGGATTGAAAATAGGTAATTCAGTCCCTCGTTGCATTCTATCGAATTATGGTTGATATGTGCCTCAAATCCACCTACCTGCCTTTTCTCTAGATTTCTGATACCTTTACCTAACAAAAATATGTAACTCTTAGTCCTTAACACAGAAGAACACAAGTGAAAGGAGGGATAGACTAAACAGCTTATCGAGTCTGCTCGGCCATTCAATTCAATCACGACTGATCCTGGGCTTCAACTCCACTTTCCCATATCCCATTTGCTGCTCCCCATATACTTTGATTCCCTGAGAGACCAAAAATGTGTAAATGCCAGCCTGGAATATAGTCAAAGATGGAACTTCCACAACCCTCTAGGGAAAAGAATTCCAAAGATTCACAACACTTTGAGTGAAGAAATTTATCCTCATCTCAGTTTGAAATGATCAACCCCTTATCCTAAGACCTCAACCGTGTTCTAGATTCCCCAGCCAGCAGAAACAACTTCTATGTGACTACCCTATCAAGTCCCTTCAGAATCTTGTGTATCAGTTAGATCATCTGTCATTCTTGTAAACATAGGCCCAATTGACCCAGCCTCCATAATGCTTGGCAGAAGAGAGTTCCAGATTTCCCCTATTACTTGTATGAAAAAGTGTTTGCCTAGCTCTAATTTTAGAATTATACTCCCTTCTTCTGGACTCCCCATCAGAGGAAATAGTTCCTTGGTATTTACCCAACAAATCCCTTTACCATTTTAAGCACCTCAGTTAGATCGCTCCTCAACTTTATAAAATCAAGTGAATACAAACCAATTTTATGTAGCCCTTCCACATAACTGAAGTTTGTAAGCCCTGGTATCACACCGATGAATCTGCTTTATACCACCTTGTTTTTCCTAAGGCATGGTGCCAAAAACTGAACACTGTACACCGGATGGGGTATCATTAAGGCTCTGCACAAGTTAATTATCACTTTCTCACTTTTTACTGCAAATCCCTTGAGGTAAAAACCAACATTCCATTTGTATAAATACTTGTTTCTTGTGGGTGGGCACAGTTGTCAGAAATATGGGGCAACACCCAGATACACCAAATTATTTATAAGTGTGAGCCTTAGCTCAGCAGTAACGCTACTGCCTCAGTCAAGACTCGTGGATTCAAACTCCACTCCAGAGACTTGATGATATAATCTAAGCTGACACTTCAGCACGATACTGAAGAAATGCTTCATTGCTGGAGGTGCTACCTTTTGCATGAGTTATTAAATTGAGGCCCTGTGCAACTTCTCAAGTTGATGTTGAAAATTCCAAAGCAATATTAGACGAGAAGGGGATTTATCTGCTAATTAACACCACTGATAACATACAGCAGAAACAGAATGGTTACACTACAGGAGGGGGCCATTCGGCATATTCGTAAATACTCACAATGGTTACAAATGCAAATGGATGATTTAGTAACAACAAACAAACAAGACATACATATAGTTTCACCTCATACTCAAACTCATTGCTCAGGTAGTAAAATCAGTCAAATCCCATTAAAGTCAGTTTTTTGTTATTCCTTGATTGTATAATGTGGATTAAGAATTTTGCGTAATCGGAGCAAATAAGAGTTTATCCACAGTGTTACCTTTGGTATCACATAAGGATCTATTTTTACCCCCTCCAATTTCTGATCAACAAGATGCCCTTGGCAACATCACTCAAAAGGATTAGTTTTCAAATGTACGATGACAACACCCACCTCTACCTCTCTCAACTCCTCCACTGTCACTAAATTATCAAACTGTTTATCTGACATTCAGTATTGGATGAACTTAAATTTTCTCCAATTTTGGGAAGCCCAAAACCATTGTCTTTTGTCCCCACTACAAACTCTGTTCCCTACTTACTGATTCTATCCTTCTCCCTGGCAACTGTCTGAGGGTGAACCAGCCTGTTTGCAACGTTGGTGTCACATCTGATCCAGAAATGAGCTTCTGACCACATCGCTGCACCATCATTAAGACTGCCTATTTCCAGCTCTGTAAAATTGACTGACTCCACCCCTGCTTCGGCCCATCTGCTGTTGAAACCCTCCTTCGTTCTTTTGTTACCTCTAAACTTGAATGCGATGCAGTCCTGGCTGGCCTTTCACATTCTACCCTCCGTAAACCTGAGGTCCTAAGAAATTCTGCTGCCCATTACTTATGTACACCAAGGCCCACTCACCCATCACTGCTGTGACTACACTGGTTCTCAATTAATTAACACTCAATTTTAAAATTCTCATCCTTGTTTTCAAATTCCTCCATGGCCTCACCCCTCCCCATTTCTGTAATCTCCCCCTGTCCCACAACCCTCCAGTAATTCTGCACTCCTCTAATTGTGGCCTTTTGAGCAACCTGATTTTAAGTGCTCCACCATGGTTGGCTGCCCTTCAGCTGCCTAGGGTCTAAACTCTGGAATTCCCTCCCTAAACCTTTCTGGCTCTCTACTTCTTTTGCTTCCTTTAAGATGCTCCTTAAAAAGGCCATGGACTGCAATATCATCTTATATGGCTCACAGTCAAATTTTGCTTCATAATGCACTTGTGAAGCACCTTGGGACATTTTATAACATTAACGTTGTTATATAAACACAAGTTGCTGTAGTTGCTGCATCATTGGAATTCTGTTCTTGGATTTGTAACCTGACAACACACTACCAAGATTCATCACTGCAGAATGGAATAGCCAATTCAGGTTCTTAATGTTGCATTGCTCAAATGTGCATTTATCTAGTTAACAGATTAAGTGAACAGTCACTGTGAAGGAAAGAAAGATAGATGTGCATTTTATATAGCGCTTTCACAAACACAGGCTGTCCCAAGGTGTTTTACAGTCAATGGAGTACTTATGATGTGTAGTCACTGTTGTAATACCAAGCAAATTTTGGCCTGATTTTGCATTCGGTGACGAAGGGATGGGCTCACCACTAACCTCAAAGAGAGCTGCCTACAAAGATTTCATGGGCTCTGTGGCATTGATTTTACCTATTACAACTTCATTCAGGTGCCATCTATAGGGGATCTATGGCATCCATCATCAGTGAAGCTATCAACCAGGTTGAGCAGCCAGTCAGGTTGACAAATTCTCAAACAGAGCGAACTGGGAAGTAAAAAGCATGTTTTAAACGGTTGATCATTTTACAAAGGGCGAAAAGATGATTGCGAAAACATGCTAGTTTAAAGCAGAAGCTGAAATCCCAAACAAACTTTAATTATTTAAAAAAATTATGGAACCATTTTTATCATGGATTAGAGTGAATGATGATCCAGACTAATGGAATCCCTACTAAAGAAGAGTATAGTCAAACATTTAGAAAAGAAAAATAATAATGAATAGTTAGCATGGGTTTCAAAAGGGAAAATCTTGATTGACCAACCTTAAATTTTTTGAGGTGTTAGCAGAGAGAGTAGAAAATGGCAATGCAGTAGATGTAGTTTATCTGGATTTTCAATTTTCAAAAGCTGCCCCAAAATAGACTAACAAATAGGTGAATGCGGAGTCAGGAGACAAGTGGCAGGATGGATTGCTAGCTGGGTTCAAGACAGGAAACAGGAGTGACAGAAGGTGGGAAATGGTGTTCCACAATGATCAATGCTGGTCACAATTTATATATTAATGATTTGGACTTCAGAATCCAAAACACAATTTCTAAATTGTGGATGACACCAAATTGAGGGGTGAGGTTAGTCAATACTGAGGAATATGGCAGCCAATTACAAGAGGACATTAAGAAAATTGCAGAAAGGGCAAAAAATTGGCAAATGAAGTTCAACACAGATAAATGCATGGTAGTACATTTTAGTAGGAAGAATAGGGAGGTCACTTAGTACTTGGAGGTTGGGAGTCTTGGTGGGAGATAGAGGAACAAAGGGATCTCAGAGTCCAAATGCATCAATCACTAAAAATTGTGCCATAGGTTAGCAAGGCCATTAAAAAGCCAACCAAGCACTAGGTTTTATTTCTCGAGATAGAATTGAAAAGTAGGGAAGTTATGCTAAACCAGTATTGAACCTTGTTTAGATCACACTTAGAGTATTGCATGCAATTCTGGTCACCATATTATAAAAAGGATATGGATGGTGCAGGGAAAATTTACAAGGATGATGCCAGAAATGTGTGGGTATACATATCAGGAAAGGATTGACAGGTTGCATCTTTTTCCTCTTGAAAAACCAAGTCAGAGGAATGACCTAATAGAGGTCTTTAAAACTATGAAAAGTTTTAGTAGAACGGATACAGAAAGAATGTTTCCACTTATGGGGAATAGCATAACTAGAGTCCATCAATGGAAGATAGTCACAAAGAAATCCAACAGGGAATTCAGAAGAAACTTATTTACCTAAAGAGTGTTGGGAATGTGCAGCTCACCACCACAGGAAGTGATGAAGCAAATAGCACAGAAGCATTTAAGGGAAGTTAGACAAGTATTTGGGGGAGAAGGGAGTAGAGGGTTGTGATGATAGTTTTAGATGAGCATCCTCCCATTTTTCTTCAAGTGCAGCATAAATGCTGACATGGACTCATTGAGTTGAATGGCCTTTTCCTGTGCTGTACATTCTATGTAATCCCATGTAAGCCTATGTAGACTTCCAAAATCTTTCAGGGGCAAAGAGATTGTAATAAGACTTAGTACAGTGTTAAAAACTCAATTAGATCTCATTCACAAGGCACAACTTTTCCGATGGTTCTTACAGTGAGAACAGTGTGTAAAAAGTGGAAGTTCACATTAATTCACTAATTATGGGCTGGTTGCACTTGCAAAGACTGAAACAGCACATTCTGTGGGGGAGCAGGGTATCACTGACAACAACTTCCAGATCTCCACATGTAACTGTGCATGTGTGGATGCCAGACGCTGTTGTCAGTTTTACACAGTAATAACAGCAAATGCTGACAGTTTCACCACTGCAGAGACTGCAAATTTTAGGCCATAATCAAGGGTCCAGCAGAATGTCCACGCCAGTCACATCTTCAATCTATGTCTCAATCTGCCTCCAATCTGACTAGAATGCTCCAACTTCCCTGCATCTTGCCTATGTAAGGAAAGGGTTAATGGACTGCCTACAAGTTCAGAGCAGTGTTTGTTCTGTGGAGACCGGAGGGATGCAACATTTGCTCATTACATCGATATTTGCTCATTACATCACTACTTGTTAATTGCAATGATACTACTGCATTGAATAGAAGAATTTGAATGGAATAAAACTGATAATCACAGCCAACCTGATTTAATTAAGTGGAGGCTGATTGACACCAAACAGGTAATCAGAGCAAACAGAGGAAATCCTTATATTGCTAAGCCAATGGAAGACAGCTTGAAAACATGCTAACCAATCACAGCAAGCCAATCATGCACTCAACTAACCAATCCACATCCAGATGAAGAATGCACTCTTTCAAAAGCTGTATTCTGTTTGTAAATTCCTGGAAAGTCCCACACAGCAGTGCTCAAGAAAGAAGACACGTATCGATGGGGAGTGCTTGAAGAAAGACAGAAGATATATATGGACAGGAAGAGATTTCAGTCAAAGGTCACTTTAAGTGACCACAGTCATCTCAGATTGACCACCTTAAAGGTAACTGTATGATTTAATTGAAACTGTTTTGTTCAAAATTCTCAATAAAGGTGTTGGATTTAGTGTGAGATTATGTCAATCTTAATTCTCAGTCACTGAACTTAAGAAAGAGGTAAAATTACCTATACCCAAGATTCCCCTGAAAGACAAAATTTTGCTCCAAAATCGGTTTGGTTTGTACCGCATCTTGTGCAGAATTTCAAGTTTTTGGCCATCTGTCCTTATGTGGCTCAGTGTCAAATTTCGCTTATCTCATTCCAGTGAAGTACCTTGGGATGTTTTATTACATCAGAAGTGTTATATAAAAATACATGTTGTTGTTAGCCATTCAACTATGGACAGCCTCACAGAAAAGTCAAACTCACCATTCAGCTGACATCCACAGGGGCACTTTCTAGCAGAAGGCACGGGTGATAAGAAGGGACTTTGCTCATTATTGCTATTCAGTACCAATATTAGAGTGTGAGATAACATTAACAGAATTTGTGTCTTATTTCATGGATTTATTATTGAAAGCAGCATGTTAATTGCTTCTGTTGGTCACAGTGTTGTGCTCGTTAAAAGTTAAGAAAAAGTGCAACACACCATGTATTCTTTCACATAGTTTACTGGAAGCAACTAAAAAATATAAACTGCTTTCTTAGGAAATATCAGTTATAAACAGACCGAAGCACCATGGCATTGACATTAATGACAGGGAGGAACTTGCTACCAATTGTTCAAAATGGTGACAACTTGTCCATCAAGCTGCATCATGCTTTGAATCACGTCTTAATAATGAGGCAGAGCAGCAGCAGAGAAGGAAAGAAAAGGAAGCAAATCCTACACTCCATATCCCACTATTTTGTGGAACATCCTGCCCCATGTGCCTGAAGATCTGTGGCTCAAGAAGCAGCCTGTTCAGTCACATGAAGGCCCGTGGCAGAAATTCATGACCCTGAGTGGGCATCATCTTTGAAATGTGGGACAGCCGCTGATGACAATGGCATGTGGAGTTATGCATGAGGGTATCATGCTCCAGCTTCTAATTAATAACCAATTTAAACTGAGTGACCTGTTTGAACAGGTTTCTTGCCAAGTGGAATTTGGAGAAACACATTTTACATTAATTCTGAAAAGAATATGACCAGCTGGTCAGAATTTGAGTTTACTTGAATAGCTGTGATCAAATACAAGTCTGTGCACTTCTTGACAATGTTGCAGTTAAAAGCTATACAAACTATGCCTAGATAAGCAAATATCTAAAAAGGAGCACTTGTACCATTACACAAGATTATACTTGAAGAATAAAGAAAGTTCAACTATTTATATTATTGCATTATTCAGTTACCATTTTGGCATCAGAATACCCCACATGGTAGTCATCATTGAGTTCTGATGAAATGTCATCAACCTGAAATATTAACTCTGTTTCTCTCCATAGATGCTGCTAGACTTTTCCAGCATTTTCTGTTTTTATTTCAGATTTCCAGCATGCACAGTATTTTGCTTTTGTAGCTAACATTGTATGCAGCTGAGTTTGGTTATGTTGGTGCATCAGTATACTGCAATACAGATTTGATTACACTCCATTTTGCTAAGCTACCTTTCTTTAAGCTTTATTCCTGATGGGTAAATGCTGTGCAAAGACCAGTAGCTTTCGTGCAGACAGTTGGATGGTCATGTGGGTCAATCCAGAAGGAAAGTCATTATTCATTATAAACACATACAACATCTAGTGGCCAGCTCAGAAAGTGATTGACAAAAGCTAAGGAGCAACCCCCTCCCAGAGTAGCAGCTGTAGATGGTGTTTAGCTTTAAGAGAATGTAGAAAACATACTCCTTCAACCAAACTGATGCTATGCTGTTCACATTCAACAAACCAGTTTTAGATGTTTGACAAAATTGGCAAAAGAGCTTAAAAACACAATATTCACAAAAGCAATATTAATATTCACAAATTGGGACCAATTTTTTTTTAACAAATAGGTAACTTATATATAGTGCCCTGCACATAGTTTAGTAATAACCATATTCAACTTAACAATCTCCTGAGGATGCATACCATCCATGGTTCCATTTTAGATGATGTAAAACACAGTGCATAAAAGTCAGAAACATACACTAGAGGTCATTAAATGTAGGTGCTTAAGAATTTGTGACATAATTTATTGCTTAAGCAAACCCCAATTAGTTGAAATTTTCTGCTTTACATCTACAGTACAGACTGTAGTGGCTACTTGGCATTGTTCCTTGAGAGACTTCTTACTGACACACTTCATACCAGGTCACAATGATCTCATTCGACAATCTCCATGGAAACTGCAACAGCAATGGTATACACAGCTACATTATACTGACACTGGGGTGCACTGAATACCC